>NW_005842251.1:293898-331741 GCF_000455745.1 Alligator sinensis
GGGTTCTTGGACCAGGTCTAAGATTAGAAAATATGCAGGAAGAGTCCCATAGAGGCTTCTTTATATCCATTAGTTGTAGGACATCAGATACTCTGGGGTGCACCATAGTGTAGGAACTACCATATTGGCTTAGAGCTGTTTTCCTTAGAGTCTGGGATTTTGGCGGGGGAGGGTGGGAGAGGGCAATGGCTCGAACGAGCTGCATCAGAGGAAACTTCCAGAACCTCCCTACTAGCATGTCTAATGGATGTTTATGAAAGATCTTTCCATAAAGAGGAAATCTCTCTAAGTTCGAGAAGTTGGCTAATATCACCGAGTTATAAATTTTGTTCTACACTTCCCAGAAATCTCACAGATGCATGCAGATAGGCTCACCACCCTGTACTGCATAAACTTTTTATCTGTCAGCTAAAATAAACTGTGATGAAACTAAGCCACAAAAGTCTATACTCTGCACAACTCTTCCACAGAAAGCCATTGCCTGAACCAAAGTGGTCAAATAACTTCCAAGATCACATCGACTTCACCAAGAACTTCAAGCTGTGGTAAATATATCAGGACCTGTAAATGAGAAACTCACGGCCAATTGAATACATTTCTATCTTTTGATGTCTTCAGTTCACAAAACAGAACATCATCCATATTTATGAGGAGTAATTCATATCAATTCATAATTATTTTGTGTAAAATTCATTTTCTCAGCGTTCCAGTAAAATAAAATATTCAAGGCCAAAATGAAATGGCCATAATAATAAAAAACCCCTCCCATTCATAATAATCACACGGCACAGATTGTATTGAAAAAACAATCCTCTGTTCCTTTTGCAAGACTGCATGCCCCACTCCTAATAGCCTACAAGGTTTATTTTTCAAACAAGGTGAAGTCCAGATAAGAATGCCCTTTTAGTCCTAGTGCCAACTTATGCAACACTTCATAATTAAAGCGGAATCTCACAGTTTATTTTATTGAGTTGCAAAGCGGGGGAGTGAGATATTGTGAGGCTGAGAGTTCATACATTTCATTCCTTTGGTGCAAACTCGTTTCTTATGGATAAGCCAGTTCTTGCTTGCACTGATAAAATCACCTGTGATAAACTTCCCCGTAGGAAATAATCTAAGAGCCAGTTGGGTCTGATTTAGGGACCAGATCCTTAGAGCTATAAATACTTTTAACTGCCATTGATTTCAACAGGAGCTAGGTAGTTATTCACATTTTATAGATCTGTGCCTTAAGGCCTTATAATGGGGATCTCCTACATTTTAATGGGAAGGGGATTTTCAAACACACTAAACATTGGCCTAACTGTGCTCCCATGGAAATCAAGAGGGGCCCAAATTAAGCCATCATTATTGCTTTTGAAAATCCCTGTCTGACAGGAATAGTATTGGGGGCTAACATTTGGCCTGCTTGGTGTTTAAAGCAAGTCAGTCTTTTCCCTTAGTTAGCTACATTTTGCATTTTCTAATCTTGTATCTTCCTTAGAAAACAAACACAAGTCATTAGACCTTTTGGATACAGGGATAGTTTTTACAATGGGACTAAGGCAATGACGTCTGCTTGAATCTGCCAAGAGTCTGAATTAACTTCTCTATATAGACAAGAGAGTGGAGTCTCTTGCCCAATGACAAAATGAACGTCTGGGTGGTCCACCACCTCACTCCCATACAGGACATGGTAAAAGCAATGGACAATTGGGTCTTTCTTTCCAATCGGACTGTGGTGGCATAACAATAAACAGCTGCATATTTTCTCAGAACCTTTCCGATTCCATCAAGAGAGGTCGTTCACATCTCTCTAATAAGCCATTGCTTTTTCTGCTAAAACCTTAAATACAGCTAATTATTTTAAGTACCTTCTATCCACTGAGAATTTCTTTCAAATACTAGTCCAATAGCATTTAAACACCTGGCATGTATTGTAAAAATTTATATATTTAGAATTAGGGAATGTATTGCTCCCGTTATAGAGAGGAGGAATTAAGGTAGACTAAAGGCCTAAAACTGAAGTAAAAATAGACCTCAGCACTGTGTCATCTGAGGTGATTGGTCTGTCCCAGAGTTGTAGCTGGGATGCTATGAAAATCCACTGTGCCCAGCACATCACATCTTCCCAGTTATCCTGGCACCGGCTAGAGGGGAAAGGGGGAAACTCTTGATTTCATCTTAGAGGGAGTTATTCTTAGTCAAACCAAGAACAGGCACTCTTCTTTTGTTAATCTTAATGTAGGGGTTGGCAGCCTATGGCTGATGGGCCAGATTGGACCTGAAGAACTGTTGGATCTGGCCCATGGATGTGGGGCTTCAGCAGTATTCAGCATTGCAGGGTGCCTTCTGAAGCTGCTGTTTCCAAGCTGTTGTGGGGACTAATGCCAGGCATGGTAGAGTCCTAGTGCCTACCCATCTGCATACCTCCAACCTGGGGCAGGTATTTCTGGCCCACAGCCAAAAAGGGCTACGCACCCTTGATTTAATCCACTATTGCCAAAATGGCACCATTTTTCTAGAGCTCATGTAGTAGGCAAGCCCTCAGTTTCCAAGCTCTAGGAACCTCTTTCATCATCTGTGTTTGAACAGCAGCTACACACTAGGGTTCTGGTCTCTGCTTAGGGGTCCTCCCACAATAAAAATAATGAATACTATAATACAAATAGTGCTTTCCAGGAAGACATACAAACAAATCCAGGAAGCATCCACTACAAGCATTCAGCTACTAGTGAAGAACTTGAAGTAATACTGAGGCATTCACTTTGTACATTGAAAGTAGGGCTGCGTGAAATGGCACCATTTTGTTTTGACTTCTGCTTTGCCTTTGTGATGGGACAGTGTTTCATTTTGAGTTTCATTTCATTTCAAAAGCACTGTTCTGTTTTGTTTCCTCGAAACTGTTTCGACGTTTCACCCATAGGCTATAAGGGAGAAACCTAAAACTGCCTATAACTTTGTTATTTCTTGGTAGATTTAGATGAAAGCAGCAGGAACAGTAGCCCCTTCTATGGGCATGAAGCCTGTCAAGTTTCAAGGAGATTGAGGTGCAGTTTCCTAGAAACTCCCGCACCTAAGTCTTGCAAGCAAAACTTGTGTCACTTGTATGTGTGAAGGCACATTGGGGCGGGGGGTGAAAACTGCAGGGATGATGGCCCCTACTGAGGCCACAAAACCTGCCAAGTTTCAAGCAGATAGGTGCGGGGGGGGGGGGGGGCGTGTCTGGGAAACTCCACTCCAAGCTGCCGACAAGCAAAATTTATGACGTGTGACTGTTTGTGTGTGTTAAGGCCCAGCTGTTTTTCCATCCCTCCCCCAGAGCACGGGGATAGGAAGGGACCTCAGGGAAGGATCACAGTCACTGGCCTGCTACACAGTCAATTTGAGAGCAGTCCTTCCCCCCTCGTCCCCCTCCCTCTCCTTAGCTTCTGTTTCCCTGCAAGCAAGCCCAGCTTCGAAACTTGAAACATTTCAAAATTCTCAAAACGTTTCTACTCCCCTCGTTTCATGTTGAGGCTGTTTCAAAGCCTTTCACTTTGTTTCAATGTCGCTGTTTCGAGCTTGAAACGGTGTCAAAACAAAACACCTGGCAACATTTTTCAACCCGAATTGAAAGCAACTTTTGAAGAATAATACTTTTGTTAATCCTTACCCAATTGTTCTTAATGGCACATTTTAAGTATATATATTTTTTATTATTATTTTCTGTAATTTCAGTGTTTTCCTGGAACCAAGGACATATAAAGAGCAAAATTAGTTATTTCAGGCTGTTTATTGACTGATTTTTCTCCCCACCTTTATCCCAGAAGGTACAAAGGAAGGCTTAAAATTGCTATCTAGCCACTACTACTTTGTTGTTGTTGTTTCTTAATTAATTAGTTTTGTCTCTTCTCTATCCAAGTCAGGTAGCTACCCTTAAGCTACAAGCAGTTTAACCTAACTTTATATTACCTAAGTGATTTGGGGATACTCAGAAGCCTTTGCAGTGAAAATTATTTTTTTCCAATGTTGTTTAATATACAATATGTTGTCCAAATGAGTGACCTACCAGGGACGAGGTGCCATAGATAGACTGGGACCAGAGGGCATTCCCATTTTATACCGGCTCACTTTTGACAAGTACTGTACACTTTTCAAACATCAATCACAATATTATCCAGATTATAGGTCTCTTTAAAACCCAAATTTCTATTATGAAACCTAGCACAGAGAGATAAAAGCCAACGTACTCAAGTGTCAACTAACTTTGGGTGCTTCGGTTTGTAGACATCTAACGAGCTACTCTAACGGGGCCTTATTTCAAACTCTTTTGAGATGTCTCATGCTGAGAACCCCACATTAAGACATTATAAACCACTAAATATTTTGAACTCAATAACTTGCCCAGTGAGTTAACTAGGAATCCAGGAGTCATGGTTTCCAGTGACCTTAAGATCATGCTTCATCCTAACAAACTAGTCATCTGATGTAAGGAGCAGTTTGCAAATATTTTCAGAAATTAAGATGATGATTCCAGTTCTCCATCATTTGAGAGGCTTTTATTCTATCTTGTTTGAGCACTCAGCCAGCTGCCAAACATTTATGAAACTCTTTGCAAAGTTATTAAAAAAAAAAAAAAAAAAAGTTAACAAGCCTTATTTGTCCAGACATGTATGCTGTAATGTACTGTCTTCATTATTCACCATTGATTTGTCTGTCAACATTGTTCCCATGTTAGAAAGTTTTCAATGAACCAATCAAGAATCAGAAACCAAACTATGGAATGGATATGACCAGTCAAAATGGATAGTCTGCAAACTCCTTAGGGACTGATGTTCTTCACAGACAGTAGAATAAGGGCTACCATTGTACAGATGAGGTTGGTTTGTGGAAAACTCTCAAAGCCAGAAGGGAAGGAACGACTATTCCACTGAAGTTTGAAACAACTGAAGGGCAGAGCATACTCACAGCTGTAGGCTGTCAGGAATTTCTTCATGGTTTTATTTTTGTTTTTAATTAAATTCCAATTCATTGACAACTTTTCTTTTTTAGATGGAACTTATCTATTTCAATTGCTCTTTTGCCTGTGGAAAAAATGTTTTTTTGGAGTCAAGGTTGAGATTTCATATCAATATCGGAGAGGGAGCTAGTAGTCGGGAGCTCATTTGGGATGTGGAAGATATGGCTTTAATTTCCTGCACTGCTGTTCTCACATCCCAAGTGCGAACCTAACCACATGATGATCGCCTGTTCTGTTCTCCTGTTGACTCCGTTAACCCTTGTAAATTAATTTTAAATATTAATTGGAAGAAGGGGGGACACGGGTCTCCCACACCTGAAGCAAGTGCCTTGAACAACAGGCTATTCGCTATTTTGGACATATTCTCTGTGGCTTTAAGGGCAAAGGTCTGAGTTGCATTCCAGTGCCAGAGAGGAAGGTGTTTGAAATCATGCCATGTTTCATCGGATACGAAAACTCTTTCCTCGCCCATCTCTACTTCTGACTCCCATTGAGCTCCAAGGCCTGTATTATGCCAGGTTAAGTGAGCAGAATGGTTCCTTCTGCCTTTAAAATCTTCTATGACTTGAAGTGTGTTTGAACTAAGGGGGCTTCCCTTTTTCCAGCTTTGATTGGCATCAGACTGGTAATTGGCTGACTTCCATTGTGCCAGGCCTCAGTCCGCAGGCCAAAGCCCAGCTCGTCTTGGCTTGTTTAAAGCCCCCTCATTGTCTAGTTGTTCCGGCAACCTGCACCTGGGTTCTTATCTCTACTCCTAGTGTAACAGGCACCTTAGTGCCCTGCTACAGGGTACAAAATCAATTTGATGGGTTTGGACCATAAAAAGGTCCAACTCTTGAAGTCATTTCCAACCTTTTGATTCTAAGGCAAAATGATGATTAAATAGATTATGGGTCAGATCCTCAGCTGAAACTAAAGTGGATTTACAGCAATCACTGCTCAATACTGATATTACTCAGACCTCTGACTGCTCTACCCTCCAGGGTCGCCTGATCCAGGATTCACAGTCTAGGTTGCAAGCAAGTGAATGTAAATCCAGGGTCCAGGCTGGTGTTCTTGCCTTCTCCTGTAGCCAGAGCACCAAATTCAACTCAATTAGGATGTAGCAAGTCCAGGCCCAGATGCAGAGGGGCCGCATCGTCCCAGCCTGCCTAGTGGTCACCTGGATCCTCCCCTTGCCTTGCCCACTCTGACCTCTCAGGGGGTCCACCCTGCCATTTTTCCTGTCATGTCTTGATGTAATTGGTGGGGGGAGGGAGTCAGGGGGTTTCACTTTAGGTCTTAGGCCCTTATTTGGGCTGCGGCTCACTGGCCTTAGCCCACTTTGCCCTAGCTGGGCCCCTCCAGCTGAGATCCACTGTCTCAGGACTCCCTGCTCTCAGGCCCTAGCTCCAGCCTCACCCTCACAGGCACTGGGTCTGTCCCCTTATCCTCCTTTGCTGCTCGCTACAGTCCTCAGTTGATAGCAGTGCTCCCCCAGGCAATGCTTGTGGCCTCCAAGCCTCCTGTGGCTGCAGATGGGCCTGACTTTCTCATCCTTAGCCCACTCATACCACCTGCCCCCTTTTTGAAAAGTATTGGGCTTGGGGTGCCCCGGCATTCTTTTCAGTAGCCTCCTCCCCTCTTACAGCCACAACTCAGTCCCTTGGTTCACACTTCAACACCATGAAAAGATGAGCACCTGCTCCCAACCAAAGTTTTCCCCCACTGTGGGTCAATGTCCTAGCAGGATAAGACACTAAACATATGGCTAAAATATTGATCTCCACTGCCTAGTGATGCAGGGCCTGCTTTGCAGCTCCCCGTGGTCTGGAGTGCTTCCCTCTAGAAAGATCAGACCCCCCTCTCCTAAGGCCTCAGCCCCATGGCTTTTGAAGGCCTCTAACCTTTAGATCTCTTAACCCATCACATCTACCACATGCCTGTCAAGCACTTGCCACACTGGGTTGGCTGTACCTGGGGTAGGCAGACATTTTATTAAAGGGCTCTCTGACTTATTAGCCCTTCCAGGGGTCTGGAGCCAGGCAGCTGCTCCCTGGCTCCCTCTCTCCTTTAGTAATGGGGCAAGGGCCCAATTATATATATGGAAACGAGAGTTTACTGTAGCAAGTAGAATTACTCTTGCTTAAACCCACACTGAACCTGCCCTACAACTTCTAGTCCTGACTCTGGCTGCCCTTGTAACAGAGCACTGACAGTGAGCACCCTGAGCCAAGATCCTGTTTCACTGCAGACTTGGGAACAATTTTCAGTTTGTTTTTTAAACAGGATTCAGCTTAGTCCTGGAGTGGCAATTGCATGGCACCTCTCACCCTAAGTGCAGAAGCTCAGAGCCAACAGCTGTTTCACCGGGGTTTGGAACCTTGCCTTCAGCAAACACATTTGAAGCTCATAATGTATATGCTTCTCTTGGCTCCTATATTTACGCCCATCTGCTTGAATGGCAGGGTTCCCACTCAGAAGGTGCTATGCCACTTTGCTTGGCACTTGTGCCTCAGTAAAAGTGCAGCTTAGCTAAGTAGAAGGGGCTGTGCCAGGGGTTTCTTCTTCTGTGTGTCTACACAAGCACTGTATATTTCCTGATAGGGAAGTCAAATGGCCTGACAACACTGGCTCATGGTTTAGCCAAAATCCAAACCAAAGCTATTTTTGGGGGTTTTATCCAAAAGTTCAAAGTGGTTGTAGAGATGCTGGATCAACATTACATTCTTATGAGTCGGTTTCTAGTTGGAATGTGTTGATATTTCAATGAGGTCAGGTTTAGGCCTGTCGGGGATTCACTTGAGCCTTGCACACCGATTCTGAAACTAGCCATGTACAAAGAGGTAGTGCCATAAGCACCATGTCTACCTACATTTGACTCCTCAGTCTGAATGATGCAGTACCCATGTACATCTGGGTCAACTGGGACATCCTTCAGCACCAGGCCAGAGCAAGGGTTGAATCAATCCCTCAAGAGACCAAAACACCCGTGCCACTACCACGCTCCATTCAGTGTCAGAGTACATGAAGTTTCACTGGGTATTGTTAAACACATCAGGATGCCAATATTATATATCTATAGATACGCACGCACGCACGCACGCACGAAAAATAAGGTGGTATGAGACTGGTTTTGAAGGTTAATCAAGATTATTTCAGTCTCTAGGGTCAGCAGAAAAACACAAGTGTAAATAAGAATGTGTCTTCTATAGGTCAGGTACAGATATTATACTTTTACCAGTATAAGTGATGAGAAAACCGGTCTATACCCATAGCAACAGAAGGTGGACATGCACAGACTCCATTAAAAATGGCAGAACCCAGTCTGCGATTTGCACCCCGGCCGGAGGGTGAACGTGTGTTCTGTTTGCTACTGATCTAAACTACGCCGCTTACAGAAAACTGCACAACTCAGGCTGTTTCTGCCTTGGGCTTTTTGAATATCTGCACCTAGCCAGAGCAGTTTAATCTTTATAGATCAGAGGCAGGCTTTGCACATAGAGACACTCTCCCACAAACAAGCATAACATCTGTACATGCTTCACTCTAATATCTGAATATTTTCAGTCTGCTTGGGACATCCAGAGCTCAAAACCTCTGTGAACCTCATTTTAGCACAGTGGGTCTTTCCGGGAAACTGAAAGAGAGAAAATTGAAAACAACTACAAATATGGGTTTACATTATCCCTCGGAATTAATTAACATGGGAGGATGATGATGAAGTCAAGATCTTTGCGAGTTTACGATAATAAGAATTGTCCATTTTTAAAAATAATAAATAACCAAAAATTATAATAATATAATAATAACAAGCTTTGGAAGAGTAGAAAAACCCCAAGTTCGGGGGCTTAAGCCAATTGAAAGAAAATGACTTTTCGATGAAAAGTCAGAGGGAGAGGATTAGCTTACATCTGCTTAATGTGGGGTTTCCTGTTCCAGCATTTGATACTGGCCACAGCTGGAGACAAGCCATTGGACTAGATGTACCTTAGGCCTGAGCCAATACAATTCGAGTCCTGTATGCCAAATGGATCCAATTCTATTTTGAAGAATACAGGCTTAAAGCAGGTGTCAGGAAACTATCATTTGAGTTTCAAGAAAGCAGTTTTTATCTTTAGAAAAAGAAAGGCAAATGACTTCAGACGGTGAGCTGCAGCAGGAGAGCTAAATAAAGAAAAAATATTGTTACAGTGACAGTAATATTAGTTGCCACAAACAAAATCAGTCAATAAAAGCACTTTGGAAAGTTAAAAAGCCAAATGAATGAATAAGCCTTTCCCTAAATTCAATATTCTCTTGTATAAAATATTAGTACTCAGTCTAAAATCACCTCCCGAGTATAGTATTTTTTCTGTTTTATCAGCAGTCTCTCTCTTATTCTTAGTAATTCATTTATTTGTTCAAAACTGCAATATGTTGCCAGCACTTTCCAGTGCACAAAGACTTAATAATACACCCTTCATGCACCCTAACCCTCCGTAGATCATTGATTCTGGGTTACATCTGTGAATGCTAACCAGAGTCTGCCCTTAGCCTTAGCAGCTGATCATTATGACTCTTTCCATTGGGTTGAATCATCTTCTGTGCGACACACCAGCACGATGCGTGTGCACCATGCAGGTATCACTTAAGCCCACACACGATGCACAGGCATTACCCTGCCCCTTTGCACAAAGATGAATGTATCCCATCTTGCCAACACAATAGTGAGCTCTTCAAAGTTACTCCAGAAATGAGCAGTCGTGTCAGTGCCACTGCCAAAGGTTGTCTGTATGCGAGGATAGGAAAATCTGCCTGGGCTTGCAAGCCGGGTGATCCATGTGCCTCTGGAGCATTGCCAGACTCATGAGTGGTCTCCACCTGCTTGCTCTCAGCAGAGATAACTAGCCTAAATGTGGTGTTGCTTCCGATTAGTGCATCATACCGTGTAGGCTACTTCCAGTTCTAGAGGCTTCTGGGTTTTCCAGAACAATGTCCTAAGGTTTTTTTGCCCCCAGACTGGTTGCTTTAAGAGATCATAGAATCATAGAAATGAGGGTTGGAAGGGACCTCAAGAGGTCACATCCAGTCCAACTCCCTGCTCCAAGCAGGACCAGCCCCAACTACATCATCCCAGCCCAGGCTTTGTCATGCTGGGTCTGAAACACCTCCAAGGATGGAGAAACCACAACCTCCCTGGGTAACCTGCTCTAGTGCTTTGTCTGCCCTCCCCTAGTGAAAGAGGATTTTTCTAGTACCTAATCTAAACTTCCCTGCCTGCAACTTGAGACCATTGCTCCTTGTGTTACTTGTTACCACTGAGAACAGTCTAGCTCCATCCTCTCCTCTGAAGTCATGTCCCCCAGCCACTCAACCATATTCCTTGCACTCCACTGGACTGTCTCCAACTTGTCCACATCACTTTCTGTAGTGGAAGGCCCAAAACTGGACTCCAGATGTGGCCTCACTAGTGCCAAATAGAGGGGAAGAATCACTTCCCTCAATCGGCTGGCAATGCTCCTACCAAGGCAGCCCAGGATGCCATTAGCCTTCTTGGCACCAAGGGCACACTGCTGGCTCCTGTTCGACTTTTGTCCACTGTCACCCCCAGGTCCTTTTCTGCAGAGCTGCTGTTTAGCCCATCGGTCCCCAATCCTGTATTGGTTCATGGGATTGTTCTGTCCTAAGTGCAGGACTTTGCACTTGTTCTTACTGAATCAGGTGAATACATGCTTTGACCACCTTTCAGGATGGCTACAAAGTCTTCTCTTTCAAGAAAACCTCTGAACTTTATGACCAGCACTCCCACCATGTACTCCCTAGCACCATCATTATGAATAGCCCCAACCACTGCCTCTCAAGCAGAGCTGTGATTTCATTGTAGGAAAAGTGGCAGAGAATCTAGGAAGGCCCCTAGAGACTTCCCTATTAGTGGTGTGCGAAGCGGGCCATATTCGATTCGTATTTGGATTCAGTCCGATTTGGGGGACAGTGATTTGATTAATTGATTCAGATCACTGTCCCAATTCAATTTGGCTGAGTCCAAATCTGCAGATTCAATGCTGATTTGGAGAATCAGCAATTCAGTCATAGACACAGCTTTAAATGTTTTTTCTACATACCTCGAGGTATGAACACTGCAATGGTGGAGTGGATGAAGCATCCCACAAGAGCATGGTTTCCTCTCCACCCCCCCTCCCCCACAAATGTTCAGCAGTGGATTCCCCCCCTGCACTGCCCCAGCTCAGTGATCAGCCACAGGGGGACCCCAGGTGCCCTCCCAGACCTAGGAGGCACCAGTCGCCAAGCCAGGGCACATGGAGGTGTGGGGAAAAGGCCTGGTTCACTTCTGGGTCTGTCACTGAGTATTCTGGGGACCCCCCTGCGCTCCCATGGGACACTCCATCTGTCCCACCATCTCAGCATTCATGAGCCCCCTGGTACCTTGAGGTATGTAGAAAAAACATATCAAGCTGTGTCTGTCTGAATTGTCGAATCTCTTTGAGTTGAGTTGGAGGGTTCCAGTTTGATTCAGAGAGATTGAAGGGTCTCCTGATTCAATTTGGATTTGGAGATCCAGCCACTAAATCAGGCCAAATCTCTGCCAAATCCAATCGGGGACCAAAGCTTCACACAGCCCTATTTCCTATGGCTACTGATTGAATGTGGAAAGTGCTCAGATAAGTCATGGTGCTCAAAGAGAGATGCATAAGATCATCCCCAAGGACTGAAGCTTGTAGTGTTAAGGGTGTTTTTGGGATCACAGGGAAGGACATGCAGATTGTCACTCTATTCTAGTGACCAGGCTTCGTTGCTCTTTTGGCTATTGCAAATCACAGCTGACTTGCGTCCCCACCAACGTTCCCTCTAAGGAGTAGTGGTCCATGAGCACTCTGCCTCAGTCTGGTGTGGGACACTTACTGTAGGGGGCTGGGGGCTGGAGCTGGGGGCTGGGGAGCGAGGAGGCATGTGGCATTAGGGCCGGGGAGCGGAGCAGTGTCCCAGAGCCAGCAGAGCCTCACTCAGGGTAGGCAGTGGCTCCTCCCCCGAGGGGGGCATCGGTGGGGGGGGGGCCCCACTGGCCCTAGGGAACTACTTCGCGGCTCTGGGGAAGTGCTCCACTCCCCGGCCCTGATGCCACGTGCCTCCTTGCTCCGTTAGGCGAAGTCGGGGAGCGGAGCAGTTCCCCGGAGCCAGTGGAGCCCGTGCCAGGCTCCCACCCCCATTTCCCCTTGGAGCTAACCTTCAGCTCCTCTTCTGGTGCATGGCCATGAAAAGGTTGTGCGTGGCCGCGCATGCGCGCACCTTAGAGGGAACCTTGGTCCCCACTGCTCATACGTTCCTTCGTGTGTCAAGAGACAGAGTTCCTGCCCTTTATTTGCAACATGTCTCTGTTCATTTCAGATTCCCAATTCTACCAGTACCCTGCACTGGATCTGCCCCAGGCCAGCTTGCAGTTTAGCTCTTGGCACCTTGAAGATGAATGCCAATGACTGCAAATGGGGTGGATTTTCAGAAGAAAGCAATGCTAAGTTGTAAGGCACACAAGGTGCCCAAAGTGATGCCTTTCAGCCACTACCTGTGGCTAGATTTGAAACAAAACTCAATGGCTTTTGATCTCCATGTCCCACCTAGTCCCACCATCAAAGAGATTCCACTTATAACATTAACAACAGACCCTGGATTGTGCAAATGAGCTTAGCTCTGTTTGAACACCAAGTTCGGACATTTTTCCTTTGCAAATAAGCAAGAATCCAAGTACACATATGCATAAGTTTCTCCTCATAACAAACCAAGCACCCAGGTGTGACAGATAATGGCCAAACTGAGGAGTATTATATTCTGGTGTTCCTCTATTTTCAACATCAGTCAACTGATTTATCATCAAATAGATGTTATTTGGGAAAACCATCAGTTCATGTTGTATGCCTATATGACTGTTTATTTAGTTGTGAGTTGATTGATTAGGAAATAAGTGCTTTTCAAGTCGACAGTGTAAATAATGAAACTTTATTAGTGATATATGTGACACATTTAACAATGCTAATTTTCTGAACTGCTCTGTGTAATTCACTTGGCTTTTTCCAGCAGGCTGTAAACAATACAGGTTTGTGAGGAAATCTCTAATTTGATGGCTCTTTAAAAAGAGAGAAAATATAGATTCCAAGTTTAGAAATATCTCCAGAGTGCCACCTAATGGAGAAATAAATGAAATAGCAGGACAAACTACTACAAGTGTATATTTGAAAAATATACCTTAACATATAGAGCCCCAGTAATAAGATCAAGTAGATGATATCATTACAGGTTTTCTCTATTATACATTTTTTTGTATAAGCCCCTTTATTCTTTGATACTAGTTTAAGAGTTTAATTTTTGAGAGAGAGTGGTTAAAAACAAACAAAAAACATTCATTCCTCAACTTTGGAAAAAACATAATATAGCAGAATCTAGGAAGATTCTGGGCCAGAACTCAAAAGATGATTTATTTAGTCATCTATTCTCACACCCCAATAGAATTTGATCAATAAATCTTGATTTTATTTCGGAGGTAGAGACGCATTGATGCGCTCAGGTTAAAATTTCTATATTAAGAGTTAATGACCCGTTTTACAAAAGAATACTTGAGAGTGATTATTAAAGCCAAAGGAATTGTCAACGTCTCATTCATGCTCCATTGTTGCCAACCGTAATGTATTAATCACATTTAATGTTACCCCTTGAGGACACGGGTCTGGGCGTTCTGTGGCATTGGGGGTATCTCAGCTTTCCTTAAGTAAAGGGTCTACAGCTCAATTGAGCAGAGGAAAGCTTTAAAAAGTGGCATAGAGGAACTCGCCAAAGCAGAAAGCAAATTCAAGAGAAATATTTGTGTGTTTTAAAATCTCTTTTTTTTTTTTTTTTTTTTTTCCTTAAGCCAGCCTTGCCAATCTTTCTGCAGGCTGACAAGTGAGTTTTGAATGCAGGGGGTTGGCAGTTCCTCTGTCCTTTTGTACTACTGGCACTCAGTAACAATTTCTGCCCTTAGGGCTATGAAATTAACTCCTACCTGGGTTATACTGGTGTAATAATGAGTAATCCACAGACTTTGGGTTAGTTGCTCACACTTTGCTTTTGGTATAAAGAGCTACTGCCTTTAGTCCTATAGGTTTCCTCCTTATTTCCTTCCATTCAGAATGGTTAATTAAAAAAAAAAAAGAGGAGGAGGAAGAAAAGAAACAACTTGTCAGTTGTTCTTTCATTACTCATTAATTTCTCATTGATGTCATTTCCACATTCTCTTGCACAACTGCAATACTGCAATGAATGAGTTGTATATAGTTCAAAGACAATTCATTAGTTTCAAGGAGAAAAGATTTCCATTGGAATAAGAACTGCTTTTATTACATTATTGTATGTATCGATGTATGTGTATAATACATGCATATATATGCATACATTGTATATAAATGGTGTATATAGTCTACTATGGACATATAAATCTGTCAGAGCTACGTTAAAACTTTGTTCACTAAGTTTGTGCCAAAACTTATATAACTGTATCCTTTTAATACATGAAATCAAGGTATGTGCGACCTTAGGACTATGAAACCAACTGCCTAGGAAAGTTGTAGAATCTCCTTCCTTCAAGATCGCCAAGTAGAACCTGGATGGGCGTGTATCTAGGATGGTTTCAGATCAGCACATCCAGCATCTGTGCTGAGGTTTAGACTAATGAACCTTGTACTTCCTTTACTCCTATGATTCTGTGTTTCAGGGGCTGCCAAGATGAAAAGAAGCATGTTATCCTGGGGAAGCCAAGAGAGAGACTTATTGTGTGGTTCAGAGGAGAGGCCTGGATGTCCCAGAGGACCCTGACCTTAAGTCCCAGAACACTCTGGTGAGGGGAGTGAAGCAAGACATGGTGTCACGGCTTTATTATTTTGTCTGGATTTGTGTATCTCTCATGTTAAGTCAACAGCATTTGTGTTTGAAGTCTTGTTCAAAGTCTTACCTGTATGTCCATTTGATTTGCGCTGGGTGTGTCTACATGTGCGCTTTAAAGGGCAGTAGCCTATTTTACTGCATATTAAAGCGCCACATCAGAAACCATGCTAATACGCTAATGCACAGTAAAATTAGGATACTGTGCATTAAGCATGACTAAAAATACATGCACTTTCATTGCAGCCTAATGTGCATTTATTTAGTACCTTACATTAGACTTACTAAATTGAATGCGCATTAGGAAAAGCACACTACTGAACATGTAGATGCATCCAGGGCGAATCAACTTAAAGCTTGAGGGGGAAAGGAAACATTACAATACACAGAAAAGACCTTTTTAAATATCACAAGAAATGAAGTGTAAAGATACGTCAGGGAGATCTTTTTGCATGGTTTGAGTTCTGAAGTAGAAGCCTCTTCACAAACAGCAGTGAGATTTTTTTTTTTTTTATTTTATTTATTTTTTTTTGAGCAAGAATAAGCAAGGAAATGTACTGCTCTGTTTTAATGAGAGGAGGTAGGATTCATTTTTTTTTTTCTTCATCTACGTTCTGTCCCTGCCCCTTAGGGTGGTTGACAACTGCAGTAGTTAGCAAGTACCGGCTAGTGAAAGAGATGGATATTCTATCACTTTGGAGGTGAAAGAGAAATCTGCAAATGCACCTTGTAGCTGCCACCACCAGGGCAGGGGGGCAAGAATTGGGAAGAAGATTATGTCATAGTATGGGCGACCCCCACTTAATGCTCTTAATTGGTTCCCGGAAAGCCAAGCGTTAAGTGGAAATAGCATTAAACAAAACCGAAAGTTTTTGACAAAACAAGTTGGCAACCATGAGCATTATAACAAAATTTGCTGAGCGCTTAGTGGTACTGGGTGCCAATGTAAAATGAGCGTTATAGTGAAATAGCATTAAGCGGGGGTTGCCCATACTGTAAAGAGAAAAGATCAAGAGATGTAAAGAGCTTAGTCAGTTTAGCTCCATAGAAAGACTGAGAGATGACTTGATTATAGCACGTAAATAACTTCCCAAGGGGAAAAGAAGAGGTTAGAAGGGGCCCTTATATACGCCACAGAAAAGAATAATAAGAGCTAATGGCTAGAAACTGAAGCTGGAGAAACTCAAGTGAGAAATTAGACACCAATATATAACAATGAAGGTGATTTACCAGTTGGAAAAAAAAAAAACTGTCAAGGAAAGCGGTGTATTCTCTGTCTTCATGTCTTCAGTTCGGGACTGGATGTTTTTGTTACATGCACCAAATGCAAATTCTTGGTTGAAAGATGATGGCCTGTGTTGTTCAAGAGGAGAGACTAGGTGACCTCGTTTCCTCTGGCCTTCAACACCAGGGCGAAGCACCACATGAAATGCTGCAGTGTCAGATCAGGGGGAGCTGAGTCACTGAAGTTTTGTTTGAAGCTAAAGTTCTTCTGTTAACTGGATATATGCAATGGTTGCCAAGGGCAACCATTGGCTAGAACTGTCTGTGAACACATACCAGCAGCTAGCAAATTGTGTGGAGAGCAGCAGAAATACAGACCCTGAGCTCAACAGAGCAAAATGGGGAAGTGGTGTGGGCTACTAGTGTTGAGGTGGTCTCTGGAAGTCACTCTCCTGCTGCAAAGGGATCTATTAAGTAACTCTAAGGCTCTGTTGTGATTTGGAGGAAGCAGGTAGCAGCGGGAATGTTGCAAAATTTAGTTCAGGAATTTCCACTGACTTCTGTGAAGGGTGACCCAATGAGGTGCCAAGATGCTCATTATTTTGTGGTTCCCAAGCTTTCTATGGATACAGGAGGAGCAGGAAACCGATCTGAAGATCCCTTAAGTTGTAGAGCTCTTCTTGATTTGGTGCCTTTGAGGCCCATGATACAAGAAGGCAATGACAGGGGAAATGATGTGTTTTTGTGAGGGTCTGAGCAGTCTTGTGTCATATGGACTCAATGTGTTTCGAAGAAGGATGCATTCATCGGAGAAATCCTCCTGTCCACGACCCAGCCTACAACTAGGTTTCTACGCAGCTTGAGTTCCACGTTCAGCCCACTTTGTTTACCAGGCTCTAAGCCTGGTTTTGAAGTCCACAGAGCACCTAGAGACATGGAGTGGCTGAATAATACATTGTATAGGAATATCCAATTACAAAGATGCATAGGAAATGGTGCAGTAATGATACCTGGGAAGGGAGAAGAATAAGCAGACATGGCTAGGGCTTAGCTAATGACAGGTGGGTGGAAGGAAAGCCTCTAACTCATGAATAATATGCCAGTTAAAAGTGGAGCTTTTATAATAGCTCCAAGCCCAGATCTCTATCTGTAAGCAGCCCGTGTTGAGTGCATTCCACAAAGTGCTGTGTAGAAGGTGGAAATCCATTGCACAAGATTTCAAAATCTGGTTTCATCCTTAAGTTCCTCCCACCCCCCACCCCCAAAAACACTCAAAAATTCCATACAAAGGAAAATTTGGTTGGGAGTGGAGGTCCCTTGAAATATTTTAATTGGGCAAGATTAAAATGCTTCATTTTAGGTTGGCAAATAGTATTTTATTAACACATTATGATGAAAGAAAACCAAAAGGCTAGTTATCGGGAAAGGAAAGATATCAGTAAGGGTTGCCAAAATCTGGACTGGGCTGCCAAGGGAGGTGGTGCTCTCTCTTACCTTGGGGGTCTTTAAAAGCAGGCTGGATAGGCATCTGGGTGGGGTCATCTGACCACAGCGCTCTTTCCTGCCCAGGCAGGGGGTTGGACTCAATGATCTATTGAGGTCCCTTCCAACCCTAGCATCTATGAAAAAAAAAAGCTATTTCAACGTAATAAGCTGAACTGTTTCTTTCCAAAAGCAATAGAATAGGGTAGGCCAATATTGTCAGGACTCTGATTTTCCTTCCGACATAATTTTCCAGTGAAACTGACTTTATTTTTAGAAAGCATTTTGATTTTACTGGAACTACATATTCCAGTGGGATATGGATCTATCAAAATGTCCATCATAAGCTCTGTTAAGTATGTTAGCTTCTCAGAGAGCAATGCTGGTTACTCGAGCAATAGTTGCTTGTGCATTTGGCACCAGTAAGATATCTACTGTGTCACACTTACTGAATTGTGTTGACCAATTTATATAGCATGCACACCAGGTCATGTCCACAGCCATGGAGGCCAGATGTTAATGAAAAGCAATGCTGTCTACTTATCTTTCATGAATCCCAAGCTATCCCGTTTGAAGGCTTGCAGAAGGATATACTTCCAGGTGTAATTACCCTAATCAGTGGATCCCACCTCATAGCCACTTGGGGTTCCCATCAATAGCCTCTGGTTTGTGCATCTAGCTCCATGTAAGACTTGAGCTGTTAATGATCTGCCTTAAATAAGGTCATCCTTTATAGAGTGTATTTTCTTGGCACATAGCTGAACTTTTATTGGGAATGAAGAAAAAATACCAATTTACCTTTGAAAAACCACCCCAAACAAACACCAAAAAACAAACAAAAATGAAAAAATAACAATAACCCTGTTCCCGTTACCTCTTGTAGTCTCATGTGTCTTCTTTCTGTGCTCTGTGCACAAAGATTGCAGTCATCCATGTTTCAGGATCTGAATTAAACGACGATTTCTCTTTGCAAAGCAGAGCCCATCTCTCTCTGAACGTCTCTCTCTTCTGTTTGACTGGTATTTGTGACTATCTCAGTATTTTCCACCTCTAACATTTGTAAAATCATGAGGTAGATCTCAGAAACATCACGGGATTGGCTTAAGGTTATGAGGCAATTAAAAAAAAATGTTATATGCTTTGGATTCTTTACACTTACTTTTTGATATTTGAGCCTTTGTCAGCAGCTCTGAAGATTAGATACCTGCTGGTTTAAAAAGAAAAGTCACATGATTATCTCTTGTAATGTCACGACTTCAGGAACTGCAGATTAAAAAAAGAAAATCATAAGACTCAGGCTTAAAGTGTGATACCACTACTGTCTTCTATCGAGCAATGTCATTCTCTTGCTTTACGAATCGTCTCGGCATGAGCTGGTACATTTTCCTGTAATTCCAGGCACTATACGAGACGTAATAATAACTGGAGAGTGGAAAGAAAAAGAGAAGAATGTAAATGGCAGCCATGGATGACATTGATGTATAGCTGGGAGAGACAACTGTATTTGTTGAAAAATAGAAAAAACAGTCCTGATATTCAGAAAGTCAAGGTCAAGTCGCATTGTTGATGGTTCTGCACCTGGGCCCATGCCTACTGGTGAATGCAATTGCAATTCACCCGTACCTACATGAGCATGCAACATAGATGGTTGTGAGAGATTTTATTGATCAACTGGATTTTTAGCTATCTCACCTGACCTCTCTCTCTAAATCCATTTCCCCAGTGTTCCTGCTCCAACCACTTAGCCACTTCAGAGAGACACTTTTTCTCCATGCTACCCCTTTTTTCCTTGATCAAACTGCCAAAAAAAAAAGAGGGGTGGGGGTCAAAACTACCTCTTTCCACAATGTCACTCTCAGAACCCAAGATATATTTGCCAGTAGACTTAAGCATGGGCAGATCTAGAAATTCAGAAAGCAGGGGGGTAGATTGTGAGGTGCATCATCACATATAAAACAACACATTTTTCTCCAGTTAAAAATAAACGAGAAGCTTTACTAATACATTAGGGGCCTAGGGCTGTATCATTTAGTTTGATTGAAGGAAAAAATAAATACAATTTTATTGGAACGAGTTGAAAAACAATCTGCAGGGCTATGAAATAGGAGCTTCATTAACAGTAGCAGATAAGACAGCAGAACAGCAGAAGAAATGATAGCTGGATTTGTGGAACATCAAGACCATTAAAAAGAAGAGGGAGTCCTTAACACCTGTAGAAAGAAGAGTTTTTATTAGGGATTGGGTAGATTGCAATGCACCAAAAGGTCAATCGACTCCCTCGGCAATTCCTGGCTAGAAATGCTGCTGCCGCTGCCAGACAGCTAGTTTTAAACTTTGGGTGGACCAAGAATCAAAGGGGAGAGAGAGTGCAAGTGCACCTGTGAACCCCTCCTTGGATCTGCCCCTGGGTTTACACAATGATGCTCTAGAGGTCAAAACTAGAGCTTTGTGCCAGAAAGGTTTGGAGCTTCCTATTAGCATAACACTTGCATTTTTTTCCACTCCTGAATCCTATACAGTTAAATTTATTCAGAACTAAGGCATTAGCTTTTAAAGATGGGCAGTCACAAAAATACAAGCAGTAGGAAAGGTGTGTTATAGATTAGATATAGCTATATATTTGTTAAAAGATGTTGCAGAAGTTGATAATTTAACCACGTCAAAAGACAGGATAGGTTCATTAGTGGGTACTGACAGTGAAATGTGAAGTCTCCAAATTAGGACTTCCCAGGTCTCTGAATCCTGCAAACTGTAGAGCAAGAGGAGCAGGGGATAGATCAGTTTGTATAGGCCTGCTCTTTCCCTTAGCATCCACTCAGCCATTGTGAGATGCAGGATTTTGATTCAGTATGATATTTCTTTTCTTCTTTCGTGTATAAAAATTTATTTTTAGTGTGTGGCTTATACAGAATATGTAGCCGGACGATGTGGCATAAAGGTTTTATTGTCACTAATCATTAATGAATCTTACCTCAAACCCATTCCAATAAGCTTTCTATCAGACATCAAGCTTACTTGACTTCTTTCATTCGTCCAGCATCATCACACATGGCGGCTACATGTTAATCTTTGAATATCTAAAAATAGCATAGTATCTTGTCTCTTGTATTGTTCAACAACTAACACTCTCCAATCCTCACCAATTTTCTTCCTTGGTGCTAAAGTGGCATTCAGCACGATAATATCTGAGTGCTTATTATTAGTAGGCAACTTCATGGCTGCCATTAAAGAACTCTGAGGCTAATCCAAAATCCATTGGAATTAATGGGATTACTTCTGTTGACTTCAATATATTTTTTACTGACTCTATGCTATATATTTAAGACCCATTAATTTCAGAAGATTTTGGATCAATTCCCTTTGAACTTGGCTCTTCCAGAGAATAGCCAATGCAAAAAAAAAAAAAAAAAGGCTAAACATATGTCATTGAAGAGGTGGTTTATCCCAGCTGGGTTAATTAACTCAGCCAGTGTTATGAGAAGGGACATATCAACCTAGGTTTTAAAACAGGGCTTGTTCTTTCTAAGTACCTCAGGGCATACCAGAATATGAACCTGTCTAGTAAATATTTCATTAGCATCTGTAATAAAATATTGAATTTGATTTTACAATTAATCCATATTGTGTTGATCCATACCTTTTGACTATCAATATTTTAGCAAAATCCATTAGCAGGGCTTTTCCTCTCTAGTTATCTTAGGACAGAGAGGAAAAAACACACTTGTCAAAAGGCAATGAATTTTTCATTTCGAGCCATCACTTTTAATTCAGCTAATTAGCCATCACAGCATAAACTATGATTTTATTTTTTTTTCAAATATTGATTTAACCTAAATACATTCCCCAAAAAACTTAAACTTCTTCAACTGCTGCTTATAGCAAGGCTAATTAGCAGAAGGAAGTATCCTCAAATGGATAGCATGCTGAAAAGCTTTAAAAGGCAGGGAAAGGCATTCATAGTTCACAACTGTAGGTTAGTTGATGTAATGAATCCAAAACCTTGTGTGTGCAAAGTCAAAGCAAGAGCCAGAAACGATAACGAGTTTGCACATGGAAGTCATAGAGATATCGGGCTGGTTATCCTTGCTGCTGTGCATTGAAGAAGAAGGAAAAAGCAGCTGTATTGTTTTGCTGAGTTGCATTGGTGCAAATCTAATATTAAACCTGCAGAATTTCTTGTTTATGATTGCAGGAAAAAAAGGAAAATGTTGCCACTGAAACCTTTTTCAGCAGGAAAAATAATGGGTTGTGACAAAATGAAAGTAGCTTAGTAATCTGGAATTGTACCTTAATGTCTCATTTATACTAAAGAAGGTACCACTGAAAAATGAAATCCTGTAAATTTGGGGCAGGAATTTATCAGTTTTCAGTTACTGGAAACCAAACCAAATGCTAATAAAGCTGGAATTTTGCACTGATAATTTTGACAAAGATGAGGGTGGGGTGGGGGAAAATTTTGCCATGTTCTCCATGTAGCGGCAGAAACATGCTTTGGAGGGTTCTGGTTAGAAATGGGTGGAACACAATTGAAGAAAAAACAGATGGATAAAAACATATTACTTTTTAAATTACCTAAAAGTAACCAGAATATTTAACATTGTCATAAGTGGAAACTGTTGGGTACAGTGGTTTTGGGAGCGCAGAGATCTCCTTTGCTCATTGGGAGCTCTGTGGAGTGAGGCGCTACTTGGATACTCTTGAATACATATTTACTGAGTGCAATTCCTGTGCTGAAAATTGCACAGCAGATAAGAAATGGTCCCTTTTTTCAGGATCTTGCAAGTCAAGGATCTGACCCTGCTCACATTTTTAAACCAATGTTCCTCAGGCCACAGGCCATATTTTTTCACCCACTGAAATCCTAGGTCAAGCTGGTGGAACAATCCAAGTTCTGGAGCAACTTCTCCATTTGAGGTAGTGGGGATGACCTCCACCCCATGTCCTTTCCCTCCAAAAATGCTTTTAAAATGGAGCCAGACACATTTATGAATGAAATCATAACATCTGGTGTAAAGACAAGGAACTGGAATCTCTGATCCAAAAGGCTCTGTCTAGGTCTACATTTCTATGAAAATCCAGTCCTTAATCAAACAATGTAGTTGGATTGCATTATACATAGGTTATAGACTCATTTCAGAGTAGCAGGGTTAATTGTAGGGCACTATTGTTTTGTTTGTTTTTTTTCAAAATATACTTTTAAAGGATTGTATTTGGAAGACATTTGCTAAAAATAAAGAACTGAAATAAAACACACAACCCTCCCCCCCACCCAACAAAAATACCAACCCAAGTGTTTGGAAGACACAGATGGAGAAAAAGGAATCATCATATTTTATTTAATCAAAAGAAAATTATTTTACTTCCTAAACACAGTAATTATTTGCATATAGACATTTCCTATTATACTTATACCATCCTTTCTACTATCTTCTTTTTTTTCTGCAATTAAAGTAAGCATTAAATTAATGTCATTGGCTTCCATTCTCTTATCACACGATCAGATTGCCTAGTGGCATTTTAAATCGCTAGCTATTAACATGTTACTTCAATGTAGACACTTTAATTGCATGGTAATAACTATGGAATGGCTATTTACACATTAAATCCCATGTCAATAGCAAGGAAAAACAGACTATTCATTTGACCTTCTGAAGCAACATGTGACATGGCAATTAGCAGTCTTTCATTTTCCTCTTTAAATTCTTTAGGTGAACTGAACGCTGGTGAAATACGCCTGATCGACCACCCTGACATCTGACACATACTGAACAGATTCAGCTGCTAACTTTCTACCAAGCAACTTCATTTTCACCAATGAGCAAATATACTTCGTTAAGTTTTCAGGGTCAATTTGATCCTTGGCCCACAGGCCAGGTAGGTGTCCATGACTGCCCCCTTATGGTGGGGGGTAGTACTCTTACTTATGATGAACATATTTTGTTCTGTGCCAGACAAGGTTCATTGGGTAGATGTGGTATCTTCTATTAGACCATCTAAATAGTTGGAAAAGTTGTTTTTTGCAAGCTTTCAGGCACAAATGCCATTCTTCAGGCATAGGGAAAGTTAGGCATTTTGTTCTGTGTACTCATTACAAATGAGCCTGGAGGGCAGCGATGTACCTAGACTCCTGGCAGCCTTGGGTGAACCTTTAGTATTGGGCCCCCTTTCCCCAGAGATAATGATTTTTTTGTTGCATTTAGTTTAATTTTTGGGACCCCTTTCTGTTCAGGCCCTGGGAGGCTGCCTGGTTCACCCATGACTGTGTCCAACCCTGCTGGAGGGCTTGAACTTTTGACCAGTATTACTTGAAGGACTTCATTTGATCTGATGACATAGGGAAGTGAAAGTTTTTGCTCCCTTGTCTGGGTTTCTGTATGGAAAGGGCTTGAAAAAGTATCAAATCCTCATCCGAGCTAGTACAAGCTGCAACTGGCAGCTGCAAGACCTGCTGTGGAGAGCCAGTGGGATGCTAAGTACACAAGGGCTCAAAAGTCACAACACCCCCCACTAGAGGAGAACAAGAAGCAAATTTAATAGGACCATGAGCAGGAAAGCAATTTCCCAGCTGCACCTTCTACTACTGCTCTTCCTCCTCCATCCCTCCTCCCACACACTTCTACTGTAGTTGTTTAGAATGGCTAGTTGGGGTGTACATAGGGGCTTCAGGATTAAGCTCCACTTAATTTGCTGAAGAAAGTGGTGAAATCCTCATCACTTGGGACCATCAGTCCAGGTCTATGGTGCACTTGGCAGCAACGTCCTCCAGTCTGTCATGTTGTTTCACGCAGTCTGCTTTTGAACCTAGAAGTGGAGTGGCCACACCCACACTGTGCTGCAAGAGTGCTAATTAGCATAGGGATGAGCACATCATTGTTACTTGGTGCTAATTGGCTTATACACAGAACTGCTCTGGGTCCAGGAGACAACCTGCATGGACCAGCAAGGTGTGTTTGAGAGAACCATTGAGTGATGGGATAAGTTTGCATCCTGATTTGGCCTCGGGATACTCTGTGTTGTTCCTTTCCTATTTCTTGGAACATCTAAAGAGAAAGGAAGCTTCCCCAAATTTTATGTTCAACTAATGCCCTGCACGGGGATGTCCAAAGAAAGCGCGCACAATGAGATATCCCTCTTTGCTCCCCATCCTACCAGCACTGCTTCTTGAGCAAGGCAGAGAGTATCGAAACACCACAACCAGCTCCTTGACAACTGCCTTTGTTTCTGAGCACGGCATAAATTTCATGTATCGGGCGATCTGAGATGAAAAACAAATATAGTGAAGTTTTGAGTAATATATGGCCCTGCATGATCGTAGGATGGAGAGGATGATCTCGCACATCTCTTCTGCTTCCAGTATAGACTTTTTAAGAAGCCACTTCTATATTTCCTTTTTTGTGCAAAAGTCTGCATTTCTTATCCTCTTGAATCAATCATGATATACAGGAATGATGAGAATAGAAAGAGGCCAATATTCAGTTTGCCAATATGTGTAAGAACTATTAGTTCAGCTAGTCTCCATGCCAGCAGAGCTGGCCCCAATGTTTTCATGCTTACTGGGCTCTCAGAGCAATTTTTGGCACAGCCTCTTTTAAATCTAGGTGATGCACTGCGGTTTGATTGCTCATATGGCTTCTGCTGTCACCAAGCAATTCATTTTTACCCAAATGATTTTCCATTAGGTAGCTTCTATGACTATGTTCTCTGTGCTTCATGGCAGCCAGACATTTCTTTCTTATTATGCTGTACTGGTGAAGTATACAGGTTTCCTCTTCCCACCCACTCCTTATTAATAAGTCACTCAGTTGTCAAAGCAGAGGTAAGCCTGATCAAAAGGGCTATGAGGTTTCCCCAGGTTGTATCTGAGGAAGACAAGTGAAGATTACAAACCAAGGTGACTCTTTGGAGCTGTAAGAAAGATCAATCCATTTCATTGTGTAGCAGATGGAAGGAAGGAGTGATGTGCCTCTTTCATTTATGCTTCTGGTTATACCTTCCATCTTATTCAGGCAGGTCTCTTTTTCAATGCCAAGAAAATAGAAGAGGAGCCAGACTGTCGTCTCCCATTTCACACACTTCCACTGATGTCTTGTGCAAGCTTTAGCAACTCATACCAACAAAACCTTTTTTTCACATTTTTGTGCCTAAGCTTACACTATGTCTACAAAGAAGAATGAGGGTGTGCTTTTAGTGTAGAGAGGCATATCTGATCTGTCTCTAATCCAGCTAGCATGGGTGACTGTGGGAGCATAGCTAGCAACCACTGCCACCACATCGTCACTAATAGTGCTACCTGGGCTACATAGACTTAGGTCAGAGCATGCCTGCTGCAATCACACCTGTGACAGGAGGAGAGACAGATGACTACAAGCCAAATTATATCTCCTAAAGGGGTGGCTCGTTGTTTTTTTAGCATGGTAAGTTCCCACTGCTTAAGTGAAGTTGGTAGACTTGGTCCACCCACAGCTGGGTTGAAGAGCCCATTTTAAGCAGTATCCTACATCAAGAAGGCATGTTTCTGAAACCACTCTTGCATAGGAAGGTGTACCATGAAAGAGCCTAGATGCATTCAGCGGCACTTCAAATACATGACCATCCAACACGTTCAGCATCAGATGACACAATAAGGTCTATTGATAAACGTGCATCCAAAGATGTGGAGGTCTTCATAAACCCTGGTAGGTTTAGTTGAAACATCTGAACATTTGATGAACTTCTTGGGGTGCATTGCTAAGGAGAAGAAGCAGCTTCTGTCCCTGCACAAAGAAGTCAGTTTGTCTTGAGGTTCAGTGGAAAGCTTCAGCCCCTTCTCTTGAGTGAATGAGGAAGATCTTTTCTGACAGTGCATGGCACATCAGCCAAATCATGCTGCTGCCAGAAGAGCACCATTAAACGTATAGTCATGACCTGCTAGTCTACAAGGATGCCTTCTAGCTGGTATTCAAACAGCAGGTAAGGGCTCCAGAAAGAGTCAGGCCAATACTGCACAGTGAATTTGGACAGGGCTTTGGGGTCTGGAGAAGCCAGAAAGAGAGAAGCACTATTTAGTTCAGCTGACCTAGCCCCTACCCTGGATAACATGATGGCATTCAGATTGCTTTCTCCACTACTTTGTCCAATCTAGTTTTAAATATGCCAGGAAATGCAGCCATTACCACAGTCCTTGGGAGATTGTCTCGTAAGCTTAATTTCACTGAGTTAGTGTTCCCAGTCAGCCCTTTCCTTGATATTCAACTTTAATTTTCTCTTTCTTAATTTCAACTCATTTATCCTGCAGTAGTTTAGAAGTCCCTGAAGAGTCCCTCTCCCACATTGCTACTTACTAATATCGTACATTTTATTATTCTAATAGCCTCAGGAAGCTCCAACCCAAATCACAGCCCCACTCTTGAAAGCACCATGCAAATGTAGAATAAGATGCTGTTCTTGTTGCAAAGAGCTCATGAGCTCAATTAGTCGTTCTTAATGTTTTTAGATTCAGGGCACCCCTCAGAAACTTCCAGCTCTGACTTTTTTTTTTAACTCTATTTTTGACTACTTAAGAAATAGAGCAGTTTTTTGCTTGCAAGGAATTTCGAAAGATCACAGGTCAGAACGTTAACATTATGACTTTGTTTGAAATCGCTGGGTTTAGCTTATGGATCATAAGATAAATACACCTAACAGTGTTGATGTTTCATGGCACACTTGAAGGGATCTCAAGGCACCTCAGGATGCCATGGTACCCTGTTTGAAAAATCACTGAAATAAATGGACAAGACAGATTTATCATCTCCATTTTAAAGATTGTGATTTGCTGTCCAATGAGATAAACAGTACATGGGAGCATGCTGGCATCTGGCAAGCTAGGAGTTGGACCCAGAGCTACTGAATCCCAGTCCAGTGCTTTGCTTTTTACCAGCATCTCATCCTTCTTCTCATAGCATTTCCCCTCTCTGGGTAGTATTTTTTGAGCCTAAATGAAGAAGGAAATATTTTAAATTTATCGCTTCCCATTCTTCACTTTTGTTCTTCTTTTAGTTAAAAGTACATAAAAACTGTTTCAGAGCTTCTTAATGAATCCAGCGCTTTATATAGTGTTGTAATTACTTTGATGTAAATGTCTAAAAAAAGAGCCAATCTATCTTTGTACAGGGTTTAAATGCAAGTAAAACACTTTAAATCTTCTGCTCATCTAAAGCATACTGGTTTTAAACTAGGAAGGGGGAGGGGTAGGTCAAAGCTATTCTTATACACAGCCTGCAAACTATTATTATAAAAAAATAATTGCATTTCCAGCTAATCAGGATTCTGCTTGCAAGGGTTACACATTCGGCAGGGCGCACAAGGAATAAAAGAAGCAACTCGCATTACTGCACTAGCAATAACCATATGCATATGTCTTTGAATGGAGTGGAAATGAGCCATTTAACGATATGGGTTCTTATCTCTTGAGCTGTCTTATATCAGGAGGGGAGCTAGTTTTAGGCAAGTCATAAGGCACTTATGTCCCTGGGAAAGGTTAATGTCTGGAAGGGAGGATGATTATTTCGACACCCTTGCATTGTTGATCTGGTACCGATAAGCAAGTACATTCAAGAGATTTACCTTGTAGTTTGGAAATCTATAATCAGCGGGTATTTAGGATTGATGCAGAGGGCTTGACAAAACCCTGGAGTGAAAACCCTCTTGATAGCTACAAAATCAGTGGGATTTTCAAAACCACCAATGGGTCCTATCCTGCATGGCTAGTTTCTAGTAGAAAGCACAGTGGCAAGGGTGGCTTCTCCATACTTCAATACTCCTCAGGACTGCGCTTCCAACTTCTTCTGAAGAAACTATGTCTGAGACGAACAGTACAGTTGTTCCTACCTGGCACGTTCCACTGATTATGAGATGACCATTCTGACTGGCAATTTCTCAGAAACGGATGGTTCTCGGTAAATAAATGTATCGCAGTCTCCAGACATACAAGTGACAGCAGTGACCATCAGCCTTTAATACTGACCAGGAAAAAAAATCTCTGTACAGATCTGGGAGGCATCCAATCCTTAGAGTCACCCAATGCTCATACAGGTCAATGATGAAGAATATATTGATGAAAGAAACAGAGACAATAGTGCAAAACACAGGCCCTTTGTTTCTGATTGCTGTGCAGAAGGTAAGACAAGTTCAGATTTAAATAAAAACCAGGTTCCATGTGACTGGAGCTTTGTGCCTAATTGTTTAGTATCACCCAGAGGAAAAAAAAAAAAAGGCATGTTACGTGCTGCTCAGCAGTTCACTTCCCTCTTGTTTGCTCTGTGACAGTTTAATGTGAATAGCAGAGATAATCCAAGCTTAGGAAGGCATTACAATAGAAATCCTTCAGATGAAACCCCTAGATCCATGGCTCATCAGCTGGTATCAGCAAAGCCATTTCCTCCTGTAATTAATGCGATGTGTTTTTTATATATATATATATATATATATATATATATATATAATATTTAACTAAAAGATCACATTAATGTTATATGTGAAACTTGTGTTTCACATGCCTTGCAAAAAGTGCTTGCTTTGGTGCCAGTTCACTGAGCCTAAAATGTGTGCCTATTGGAGCCTAAGAGTTAGTCTTCATCAATTTATCTTCTTAGCAATCTTTCACAAACTTTACTTTGCTTGCTGGAGGGTGTTGGGTGCCACAGACCTGGGGTTGGTGTTGCGTGAGGCTCTTTGCAGAGGAGGCAAACGCATCCAGGATGATGTTTCTCCCTTCTGTGCACGCCAAATCATATGAATTGGATTTTTATAGGAATCCTTGGTAAACTACCCCTCGGGCATGGCAAAATGATTGAAACAGCCTACCCTTCTTAAGAGGCAATGCAAACCAATCCAAGTCCTAGTTCTGCAAACTGTATGACTCGGTCTTCTGTACGTAGGATTCTCTACTCCTGCCCTGTGTGCTGTAGGGTATAAAGAGCCATCAGAAAGTTGAAGACTTCCCTTATGTGAGTATTGAGCTGAGCATCCTTTACCAATCTCAATATGTCACATAGGGCACATCTACATGAGATGTTTTCTGTGGAGCGGACTAATTAGCTCTGCAGTAAAGTCTTAGTATCTACCTGTGCGGCCCTATTAGGCTGCAGTAAACTAATAATCGCTGCATTAGGATAGTTCATGTCAACACAAGTGCTATCCTATGGTGGAGTTCCTTAAAGGGCTGGTCCTGTTTTACCGACCTCAGTGTAGGGCAGGAGTAATTTCCTGAAGTGTATCCCAAGTGCAAATGAAGTTTGAGCACAGAAAAACTCCCTTGGGATGCAGCTCACCTTGGCAGAGAGGCAGCACAAAACCAACTGACCCCTTAACATGGCTTTGGAGTAGCCTTTTTGCAGGTTGAATAAGATTAGTCTCAGTGACTTCCAGGCTAAATTTAGTTAAAATTGGTCCTAACCCTTCATCAAGTGTGTAAAGGACTTTATCTCTAACACTCTCAACAACTTAACTATTCTTTACTTATTCTTACCTAGAAATATAGTGACCATTTATTCCTAATTCATTAATTACACACTGGTTTTACTAGGAGGAGCCAGTTAAAATTTACCATCAGTCTAAAAAGGTCTTGTAGAAAAATTACTTAATAGGTGCTTTCATTAAGCAAGGACAATCTGGAAAACCTCAAGCGTGTTTTATTTTACTAGTTTCCGAAGCTGTGGAACAATCTGCCTTTCAGTGAATGGTGTACATCATGCTTCCTTCATCAAGCTTTTGGCTCTACTGATGTTTACCGTGAGAGTGATGATAATAGGAAAACAAGGTGGAATGGCAGCCCATGTCCTATAGCTATTGGCTTTTATTGTACAGGATCAGACCCACAGTGAGGCTTTCATTGGGCTAGCATGGATTACCGATTTTCCATGTTTTTTCTGTCAAAAAACTGCTGCCCATTGAGCTAAGTGGTTAGCCAATATTTAGGGCTTTGAAGTTTTTTTTGATTATGACATGAAGTCAATAATGTGAGTCAGGATTATCCTTGATGAGATTTTATCTACCAGCAGTGCAAAAAAGGTTCTGTTTTTCTGATCATGGAAAAAAACAGGCCAAAATACTCAGTTTCCTCACTCAGATGTCCCCAAATGCCACTCCAGTGAGTTGTGTCCAAAAAGCTCTGTCTCTGCTTCAGTTTTGGGTCATGCTCATAGCTCCTTCTCTTGTAGGAGCCCTGACTCCACCACACACATTTGCAGTCTCCATTTATAACCCACTTTTAGCTCAGACCAGTTCTGTAGTTTTGTGCTTTGTGTCTGCCTCTATGATCTGGAGCTATTTTTTTCCTATGCATAAGGTTGATTGACTATTCCCTATGGTGAGCCTAAGAGAATGCATAGTGCTCCCCTTGTCTGTGCAAGGTGTGTGATCGCATCTAATTATTCATTTAGAATGAATAAAATAATACTGTTATTACTCTTAAGCCAATGGTAGTCATTAGTACCTTTCAGCATACAAAATTTTAAAAGAAATGAATAAATGGGCACAATCCATTTAAATGCTCTGTGCTGGGCTGTGTCTTTGGAGAGGATCCTTCAATCACAGTTCCCAGTGAAGCAATGCTATCACTAGGGGGAGACTTTGGCGCAGTTTCTTTTAGGACCGGATGAAAGTATGCAAGTCAATAAGAACCCCATCTTGACCCTCTCTTTAATGGCAAAACTAGGAGCACTGGTCTCAAGTTGCAGAAAGGGAGGTTTAGGTTGGGTATTAGGAAAAACTTTCTCACTAGGAGGGTGGTGAAGCACTCGAACAGGCTTCCCGGAGAGGTGGTGGAGTTTCCATCCTTGGAGGTTTTTAAGACCCAGCTAGACAAAGCCTTGACTGGGATGATCTGGTTGGGGCTGGTCCTGCTTTGAGCAGGGGGTTGAACTAGATGTGACCTCCTGAGCTCCCTTACAACCATTATTTTCTATGATCCTATGAGTAGTTTGCTTTGTTTTGCAAATGCTGGTTAGTCAAAGGACTGTTTGCCTTCAAAAAAACACTGGCAGGAGCTGAAATACTTTTGTAAGTTGAAGTTTCTATTCTGTTTGGGCGGGGGGGAAGAAGACATCACAATCAAAGGTAGCATCATGCCATATTACTAACTCTCCTCTATTACCCAGTAATTTGGAGTCTCCATGGCATGATTCTTTTTTTCTTAAATTACTCTCTTTCTGTCCCTGCACCCCACCTCCTTGGCATATGGATCAATAAGTAATTTGAAAACTAAAACACTAGATCTGGTTGAATGGTTTGTATACAACAGTGGTGACAAAAGGCAAAGATAAAACAGCTTGAAAATGGTAGGCTCAGAAAATCCTGAACCATGCTCACACTTAATTGATTCTATGGGCTCCATGTTTTCTGTGTCTCTGCAATAGAAGTGCAATATACATGATCCCAAGAAGTTTCCTACCTTTCTTGTGGTGTGCTTTAACACATAATGGGCTGTATCAGGACTGTGTGATGTGCAGACAAGAGAGCAGGAAGAGTGCCTAACATGAGAGAGTTTGTCTTTACCTACTATACTCTTGCTCGTGGGTTGCCTGCTACCAGCAGCCCTTGTGGCACAAGATGACCCAATGGGGACAAGGAAGAAGGGAAGTTCTATGACTGAGGGGTATTCCCCCTTGGTGCTGTGACAAGCAAGGTAATGAAGCAGGGCTGGGGCAGACCTTGGGATTGCACACTGTTGCACCCGGTTCAGTGTCTTAGTCACAAGACCATCATCATTGGCAATCCCTCACAGTCAAGGATGATTGTCTTCCATAATTGTCTTCCATGATTGGCTGACAATGCCTACCTATGACTGCCCTACTCAGTAGCAGTTTGGACATGTGTTTCTGTATGGGGAAGGTGGCTCAAGGATTTTTACTGGGTCTCTGACATGCTTTTTCTGCCACTCCCGCTTTTTTGTCTTCTGTTGTCATTGTAAGGTTTCAAAGTAAACCCACTGTTCTCTCAATTATCTTTCCTCCTAGTTGACTTCCACAGAATGCTACTGTAACAAGGAACTGGTTCCAGTCCCTGTTCTGGCCACTAAATGCTGGTGGGACAGGGTCAGAGGACAAACTTACTGCAGGAAGTCTGGTGGGGTTGCATGGCTGGTGGAGCAGCTGGAAAAAGGGTCTGTTTGCAGCCCGTGGAGAGGGAGCAAAATCCTGGCCACACAAAGTCCCGTCCATGAGGAGTGAGCCCTAATTGGGCCCTGGGAGTTTCAGCAAACTAGAAGACCTAGATTTCCCTCTGGGGGGGAAATGCACAGCGGGCATCCCAGCAGCGATGCTGGGACACGCTGTGGAGGGTTCTGGTGAGCCAAGGAAGGTTCAGGATGGGACCAGGGAAACTGAGACCAAAAAAGGGGAAGAGAAATTCTACCGGTCCATTACTTCAGGGGGAGGCTGAATGGTGGTCCTGTGTGGGAGGTAATGAATTAAGTGGGAGTGACCTCAGACTATTGGTAAATGGTTGGGTTTCATGACAGAACACCCTTTTGGGTGTTTGTCACTTTAAAGGCTGGAGCAGGGAGCTGCTAGGTGACTGATGAGAGTAGCTATTTTGGAAAGCTCTGGTATAAAAGCAGAGCAGTTAGTGTTCAGCAGCTGTGGGGAATAACATTGTCTGGTGAAACCCCTGCTCCAGGAAGATCTTGCAGGTAGGGGTGAGGCTATGGGGAAGGAGAAGTTGGTTCCAACTACACCCTGCAGGGGATGGGTGGCCTGGTGGGGCTCCTAGTGGTCTGGGACCCTCCAAGAAATGCCAGACTAGTTACCTCCCCAGTGAATGGTGGGTCATGGCTCCTAAATCCCTGCCCTGACCTTCAGGTGGGTTATTAGGAGAGAGGGGGGCAGGTAAGCTTATTGAGAAGTGCCTGAGTCCTATGGGGTGTTGGACCCTGGAGTTGGGGGCCAGGCACGATGAATGAGCAGCACCTTAGCCCAAGGAGGTATAAGACCCTGGGTCCTAAGAGTTGCAGGGTGGAGTTGTGGGGTCCAATTAAGCTCGGTGAGTAGTGGCTGAGCTCTAAGGGGTGGAAGGCCCCAGGCCCTAGTTGGAAAGGGGCAGAGTTTTGGCCCGAGAGAAGAGTATAGTGGTCTGGTGATGGGCCGGGATGAAGTAGGCTCATAGTTGAGTAATCGCTTAGTCCCATTCAGGTGAGGATCTCGGGAGAGGCCCAAAAGATTGCACCAGGGCTGACTGAGGGGTGTAGATTAAAGTCTGAGGATCTCCAAGGAGTAGGGTGGAGTGAATGTGGCCTGGATAGGCTGTATGCAAGAGGTTGGGTGATAGCTGATGGAGTGCAAGAGGCCCCAGTGAGGGTGGGGGGGTGTATGTGTTGCCCCAAAGTGTGCCAAAGATACAACTCTGTGCCCAGTTTAGCCTGGCCTTGAGTTGCAGTATCATCATACAGTGAGACATCAGTGAGGCATGGGACACATGTAGAGGTGGTAGGAATGTATACTTATCACCCACGGTTGTTTTGGTGCATGAAAGGCAGCCTCCTGCCTATTTAACATCACAATTGGTTATCAACATGGTGTGGCAGGAGAGCAAGGCATGTGGTTTGCCCAGAGACAAGGGTGGGGCCATATTAATACCATGTCTAAAAGGTGCCTTTGTCACAGGGTTATCCCAAGAGTAGAATGAATTATTTATAAGCAGAAAAAGAGACAATTAATTTAAATGACTGATGAGTTTAATAACTGACGGATCACCTATAAACAAGAGAGACTGTTGAATTTATCAATAATTGATTGATCATCTATAATCAAAGCAGACTGATGAATTTATTTATAACTAATTGATGAGCTATAATCAACGGAGACTTGAGGAATTTATTCATAATTAATTGATCTTCTATAAGTAGGGGGGAACTGATGAACACATTGAAGCTTACTGTTATGGAGGAAGTGAAACATGCCAGTTTGCATTGTGGAATGAATTAGCTGACAGTCAGCCTTCCTGACCTAGATCAAAAACTGATCGAGTTGCACCAGGAGAGGGTTGGCAGTCTATGGTTGCTGGCCCTGAAGAGAGAATTAGCCTGAAAGTGCTCTATTGGGAACCTGGCAGAACTGGTCGTTGAGCTCCCTGGAAAGGTGGGAAGCTGATTTAAAGTACTATAGTGTAAAGTGGGCTCTGAGTCTTGTTTCTCCTGAGAAGCCCAGCAGCCCTTGGAGCAAATAGTAGTCTTAAGAAACTAGGGTGATCCCTTTCCAAGGAAAAGGGGTTGCCACTTGAAAGCCCATAAGGCTGGGTACAAGACTGAGTACAGCATAGCACAGGGATAGTATGCAACCTGGATGGTGGACTGAGTGATGGTTACTGCCTGTGTGGGTGGGAGTTCAAGAGATAAGGCCACAGATCTAGACACCTGACCTGGAGTGGTAAGGAGCAGGGTGTATGGGAAGCAAAGCCCTATGAAGAGGACTGTCCTCAGCAAGGCAGATCTTTGCCCTTCTCATAACATTCAACCTTTAATTGAAACAAGGCATGGCAGGTGAGAGAGAGAAGGTGAGGGCAGAGGCCTGGTGAACCTGGACAAGAGAGGCGGTCCCTGTCACACCCTCTTACACCTACCTTGTCTCCTTCCTTGTTCCATGTGAACCTGGGGCTGTGATGAGAGTGAGTGAAACACATATATATAATCTGTGTGTATATATGTGGTACACAGAACCATTAGTGTGATGATTTGGAAATATACGTGCAACATGCACATCTCAGTTAATGCAGTCCAATGCCTGACTCAACACTGCGGGAAGGCTACATCACTGGGCTTGTTCAGATCAGTGACAGTGACACTGGACACCAGTAGGATATATCTGTTCTAGTGTGGCTGCCATTAACAGCTCGGGTTCAGCCGTGAGGTTATGTGGAGCATGTTGGCCTTGTTAGATGAGTTGCACTGTAAATGTAATCGATTTGAGGGGTACACCTTTTTTGGATTCAGTCTTGCTTCCCCTGCATTTATTGATTTCAAGGGCATAGATTTAAAATTTATCATCCTTTATGACTGACATTTTTCTTTCAGTGCCACATGACATAGGCTACTTGACTGTGGGAAATATGTGGCACCTTGATCATAATAAGAAATAGACATTTGAGCAGTACAATGGAATAATTTGGCTTCCATTCTATTCCACTAATGTTCATGCCCATGTAAAATTAGGTAGTTTGGAAGGATTTTCTCTCTTTGGCTATGTTAATATATGTTAATTTTATTCACGGCCCAATCCTGCAAGATTCAAGACTTGATCTTAAATGTTGTAGAACACTTCAAGATCCCATCAGCTGCATACATTGTACCTGGAAAAATCAGGAGAAACACAGTCAGGGAAGATGAAGATGCATTTAAAATAAATCCAGGACAACATGAACTGCACTCTTGGGCAAGCAAAATAAATCGATGATGATAGATTTCAGCTGGCATGAAAGCTTACGCACAGTGTATTTTTCTTTCCATCAGAACTACTCAGTGAACTAATGAATCCCTTATGTGATAGACCCTTTTCACACAGAGATGATTCTCTGCTATGTACACATGTAGCTATTTTCTCTCTTAAAAAGGGCCATGCCCAAATGCTTTAAAATTTCCCCATTGAGTTTAATGCCTGCATTTATTTATTTATTTTGCTTAGAAATTGTATCCTGTGATTTCTTTATAAATCCAGTCCTCTTTGAAGGCTCCATGCTGATTTAATAAAACACTGGGAAGCCTATTAGCATAACTAGCATACATTAGTTGAGAAGCTTTGTTGGCTTGGGGACCTGGATAATTCTTGTCTGCTGTGAATCTTTTGTTCCATGAAATCCATTCCTTTCCTCTACACCTAATGCAAGACATGTAAACCTAGATAATGATGTTGAAATATAACAGCTGCACTTCAGAAATAGCTAGAAATTGACCACTGGCCTATTTCTGGCACTTAAACATTTCCCCTACAAATTCTAAACAAGATACAATTGCCTGCAGTGAAGTCTGAATGAATAGACAGAAGGGACTTAGTTTGATCTGCTTCACAGTATGGGTGCTTCTACACATGTGCTTTACTGCAGACTAGCCTAGTTAGCTCCACGGTAAAGCGTCACCATCTACACATGCGCAGGTATTAGGGTGCAGTAAACTAATTAATTCTGCTGTAAAATAGTATATTTGGGGCCAGTACTATTACAGCAGAGTAACTAACTGCACTAAAACACACGTGTAGATCCTGACAGATTGCAGTAGATTGCACCCAGTCAACCCAGCCAGCTTGGGGCCTGCTCCACGCCAGCTCAAATTGCTGCTTTCCCATGTGCACGTGTAGATGCTATGCCCAGGAGCAGTTTACTCTGGCTCAAACTACTCTAGAGTTTATTGCTTTGCATCAATTGCATGTGTAGATGCACCCTATGATTCTGTGCTCACCAGTCTATCACATAGGATTGGAAGGGGCTTCCCAGGCCATTGAGTTGAGTTGCCTGGATTCACAAGCAATGAGTAGCCCAACGAATTCTCATAATTGCCTTTCAGGTCCTTACACTCAGTCACAGGGCACAGAAGCCAAAAGCACAAGAACACTCTACAACATGGCAAAGGTAAAAACGGGAGATGAGGGCACTGTCAATACCCTGCTACTGCAACAGCAGGGAAGTTGTTGGCAGGGCCATGGGAACTAACCAGGCACCACAAGCTATCAACTAAGGGTGGCAAATTGAAAAGGGCAGCAAAAATGGTGTTCCCACACCTGCTCCCTGACAGCTGTCTCAAGTGTCCGAGCATGTGCAGAAGCAAGGGCAGCTCTAGCTCTGGGGGTCTGTGTGATGCCCGCTCCTGCCAGGCCCCAATTATGTTAAAAGGAGGGGAGTAGAAATCCTTGCACCACTCCTGGTTGTAGGTATCACTGTAGTTAGGAGACCAAGAGGAATTTTCCCTAAGGAATGGGATCAGGGCCACTTGCATTGGGGAGAGGAAGGCTGGGTTTAGGTTTAAGTACTAGACTGGGGTTTGGGAGATCTTATTTCAGGTTTGGACTCTGGAATAAACTCCCTGGTTGACCCTGGCTAAACCCCTTTAAACTCTTGTTGCCGGTGTTCCTTGTATAAAAAATGTAGGACAATTGACCTCCCTTTGCCTGTCTTGTCTGTTAGATTAGAAACTCTTTGGTGAAAGGCATGGTCTCTTACCTCACACTTTCATCATGAAATCCTGAACGCAGGGGTTTAACTTTTGCTGTAAGACAAAGAATAGCAACAAGCTGTGGAAGTCCGTCATTCTGGCAATGAGTTGTTAGGGAA
>NW_005842251.1:331790-344157 GCF_000455745.1 Alligator sinensis
GAAAGAGTAATGCCTCTGGTGGCTAAAGTCCTTTAACCCTGGAATTGATTCAATATGGACAACACAAATAGAGGTGAACGGGAAGCAGTCTCCCTTTGCTGCTTTCCGTGCCACCCTGGAGAAACTGCTTCTACAGAATGGGAGAGCAATTCAGTCCCAAGGGTCCAGTGATAGCTTTTCCCTTTGGCTTGCCAACAAGGAACTTGCATTTTTAGGTGCCTTTGTCACAGGCAGGGTCAGGGCAGTGTGTCCCAGACCCTGACCACCTGTGCCCACAGGCATATCCCAAACCCAGAAGTTCACTAAGGAGGCTGTTTGGGCTTGTTTGAGCTGCTTCCGAGATCTCAGTCTCTTGTGTGTTTGAGAGTTGCCACTGGGAATAAGGCCAGAGAGGGCTTGTCAGCATGCTTCTGAGGTTGGAGCATGCCTACATGGTAAGGGATGGGGGAGGCATGCTGAAGTACTTCCTGGCACGGACATCTCATAGACAACCTTAAAGGGTCTATAGCGATGTAGCCACATGTGCACCCACCATAGGTAAAAATGGCATTATCTCCCCTTCCTGGGAGAGGAGCAGAGCTCTGTCAGTGTTCCTTCCCACCACATCTGTCCTTGTCTTTCACTCGTCCACCATCTGCTGTCGTCATTCCCCTAAACCCATCAGATCCCTTTCCTGTTTTCTCCACCAAGCCTGTGATCTTTCTTTTCATTCAAAATCCATAGTTCTCCCTGATTTTGTATTCCTTCAAATATACTGAATCTCTCCATACCCAAATCCATCACTTCACCTCAGGGATGTGCTGTTTACTGACTCTTTCAGGCCAGGGCCCATAACTTTGGGAAAATGGGGGTCTCTAAGGAGTCCCTTGTTAAATCTCCACCACCAATCTGAAAGAAAAATGGGATGAATTCTCAGCTTTTTGTGGAGCTCATTTTCTCTTAAGGTAATATCTTCAAGTATCCTTTTTAGAGGTGGTTTATCCTAGGAGTGCATGAAAACACTTCTGAAGAACATTTCTGTGTACTTTTCCTGTGCTAGTCCAACCTTTGACCTGGGAAAGGATGCAATATACTTAGGCCACCTGAGCAGCTGTTGGTCTAACCTGCTCTGAAAAGCCTCCATCAGGGAGATGCTACAACTTCCCAGATTGATTTTTACAATATTTCACATTAACAGTCGCAAAGACTTCTGTAATAGCCACCCTGATTTCTTTTCTGCAAATGAAAGTGTCTTTCTTCTTGTCCTTGCCCTGGTGGCCACGGAGAACAAGCAATGGTGATTACTGTCTTTTACACGTTGGAAGTCTGTTTTAATGTCCTCCTTAACCTCTCCATCTTCCATTTCTAATGAAACGATCTCAATTCCTTCAATCTTCCCTCACATATCCTTCTGAGGCCTCTCATCGTTCTTTGTTCCTCTCCTCTGGACTCTTTCTGTCTATATCTTAAATTATAGTCACCAAAATTGGACATTGTACTCCATCTGAGGTCTGAGTGCTAATTAGTGGTAATTACCTGCCATGTCTGACTCGTGGCACAATATATCCCAGAAGGAGACTTGTCTTCTTTGCAAAAATGTCATTATCGACTCAGATTCAGTTTGGGATCCATTATGACTCCCCCATCCTTTTCTGCTTCACTGATGCCCAGCCAGTTTTCTGCATTTTGTATTTGCACATTTGATTTCTTCTTTGCACTTACTTCACACTTGTCTTTATTGAATTTCATCTCGCTGATTTTTTTTTTTTTTTTTTTCCAGAGCACTTCTCCAATTTGTCGAGCTCATTTTGAATTTGGATCTTCTTGTTCAGTCAACTAGCGAGCACGTTCTAACTTGAGGAAATCTATACATTTCATAAGTGTGTTCTCTATTCCATCATCCAAGGTATTAATGGAAATATTGAATGGAACTGGGCCAGGATAAATTCCCCGAGAGACTCCACTTGAGATACCGTCTCAGTTTGACAGGGAACCACTGCTAACTACTCTTTAAGGAAGTTTTTTTCAATCAATTGTGCACCTGCCAGATGCTAATTAAATCTGGACCATACTATAGCTTGTTTATAAGCTGGACATTATCAAGCACCATACAAAAGCCAAAGTATACCATATCTAGTGCTCCCTCCTTATCTAGAAGGCCAATTACCCGGTCAAAAAAGGAGAGTAGATTGCTTTGCCATGATCTATTCTTAACAAACTCATGCTTGTTGGTTTTTTATCACGTCATTGTCTTCTAGGTACTTGCATATTGATTGTTTAATAATTTGTTCCAGAATCTTTCTGTGTGTTGAATTTAGACTGACTTGTCTATTAATAATCCCTGTCTCCTCCTTTTTCTGAGATGGGTATTGTATTTGTCCTTCTCCAGGCCTCTGGAACCTCTCGTCTCCCAGGAGTTCTTGAAGATAATTGCTAACGGTTCAGAAATTACCTTCGCGCTAAGTCCTGAAGTACTTTAGGGTGAATCTCATCATGGTGTGCTAGCTGGAACTCATCTGTCTTATCTAAATAATCTTTAACCTACTATTTTTGTACTCTGAGCTTACACTCCTGTTACTTTGTGAGCATAATTTTAACAAGGAATCTTGTCTCACTTGCTATACTTTTTTTGTGAAAACCAAAGCAAGGAAGGCACTGAACACTTCAGCCTTTTCCGTGTCATCTGTTACTTCCTCTCATTTCTCATTTAGTAATGGACTTAAATTCTGCCCTTTATTTTCATCTTTCTTCGAACAGAATCTTTTCTTGATGCCGTTTATGTCCCCTTCTAATTTAAACTCATTTTGCCTTTCTGATTTTACCCCAACACAATCATGTCATTCTTTTACAGTCCTCCTTAGTTATATGGCTTTGCTTCATTTTTTTGCCATGAATTTACTCGTGATTTTATGGGTCATTGAAGTGGTCCTGATGAAGCCATCATCCTTGCTTCCTATCTTTTCTTTCAGATGTGGAGGTATTGCAATGGTACATTTAATTTAGTATCCCTCAGTACGTTCCGGCTCTCCTATTTTCTTTCATTCCAGTATTTTCCTAGGGGACCTTACCTTTGAGTTCCAGGTGTTGCCTGAGCTTTATCTTTGTGAAATCCATTAGACATATTTGGCTGCTTTCCCATACCTCCCTTCCTTAGGACAAGGGAACATTTATCACATCACGATCACTTGCTCCCAAATTACCTTCCAGCTTTACACACACAACCTGTTCCTCCTTGAACTCCACCTTCTGAAACAATGCTCTAGCACACTCCAAGGACTTGATGGGGTGTCTGTGTCCTGCTGTATTATATTTTCCCTAAGACATACCTGGATAGTTCAAGTCTGTGGTTACCACCAGTGTAAAGACTTTCCAAAGCCATGACTAGGTAACAGAGCTCCTCCTTCTTAGTAGGTCCTCCAAGATTGTCTCATCTTCCATGTAGAACTGGAGTTCTTAAGTGCTGCTACCCTTAATAATACCACAGTTGTAACAAAGCTCATGTCCCCTGACTTCCCATTTGTGCTGAGTGTGGTGATGAATGTTGTGATCTGGATCAGCAGCAATGTGATCTTCAGCAGCAGCAATGCTGCTGTTGATGAAGTAAGTGTCATCACGCTCGTACGTTGGAAGCATGAGGGCCAGAAAGCCAGTGGCAGGTAGAATGGTCAATGTTAAGAAGGCCTTGAGCACCTGAAAGAGGGCCATAAGGGCATTTGTAGATGATGTGGTCAGCTGTCTGAGCTTCAGCACCATAGCTGCAGCCAGCATCGCTGAAGAGGCCCCAAGAGTGCATGCTCATCTTAAACTGTCCGATGCCCATTCTGAAATGGTTAACAGCACTCCAGGACCTGCTGGGCAGCTGCCATCCTGAGGAGCAGTAGCTGGTGTTGGGGATGAAGGTCTTTGGCCACAGATCTTGTGCAGCATATTTCCTGCTCCACTGATGGGAGGTCCATGCTGTAGGTGATGTGTCACCTGCAGATGCGATGAGCATATTGGGTTGAGGGGAAAACAGGTCCCAAGACTTGGTTTCCTAGCTTGCAGCTTCTAGGCTGGAGTGCAAAGGATGGTCTGGATCTTGGGCTTTGAGGCCTAGGGCCAGGGTAGCAGCTTGTCTTCAGATGTTGGGGGTGAGGGGAAGAAGGTAGGGGGGAGTGCTCACTAGGATTAAAATAAATCATTTTTCAAAAACGATGGAGTTGCTTAAGCCAGCAGTGCCTTTCGATCCGAATTGGATTAGCAACCTAGCTGTAAGAAAGTCAAGACATAAGAGCCGCCCACCCCCCAGCAGCCATGGCAGTTCTTTGAAAATCAGCGATTAATTGCTTAAAATAATATCTGTTTCTGGATTGCTTGCCTCAACCCCTCACACCACGCCAGCATGCCATTAATTACGTTGAGATGCTGAGATTGAATTGAGACCTTGATCAATTTCTTCTTTTTCCGTGCTACTAGCTGGCAGCCTATTTATGCCACCCTATCCTCTAGGTTGAAGTTCAGCAGAGCCCCAGAGGTACTTAGCTGAATTAATTATGTCCAAAATGACTTGCCAGTTTCAGAGTGAGAGAGTGAATTTTCTGAGATGATGCATACAAAGCTAGCGCTGCTCTTTTTTAAGTGCCCCATTATTATCTTAATTAAACTGTTATAACATCCTATCTTTTAAAAAATATATCCCATTACTGCTACTTAAAGATTATTCCTTCTTTATATTCCCATTACAGGGAAATGCGCAGGAACTCGGGTATTGATAGCCTTGTTGGCTCGTCATGTTGAGTTTCCCAATGCCCTAGAGGAAAACAGAATTTGTGATAAGCTAGAGGGGAAAATCATTCTACCCCACTCTGGCAGGCCCTCCTCCTCTCTGTCAAGCAGTGACACTGTATATTATCAATATGACAGTTTATGCTCTGGGGACAGGTGCAGGTGTCTATCCAAATGTCACTCAAAAGCAGTGAATTTGGGGGAAAAAAAATGTTAATCAATTATTGATGAGTTGAATAATGAATGGGGTAGGATGAACTTTCCTGGTAGTTAGGGGTGCAGTGCAAGGGCAGCAAATGATCAAGATGCTCAGGTACCACTCGTGGGAGGCAAGCCATGTAAAATACATAATGGTGCCTCTGTCCCATGCCCTTCCCATGATACCGAGTGGAGGCTACTAGCGATGGACTCAACACTGCAGTCCCAACAGTGGAGGCACTGAGCCATTTCATACTTGGGAATTGCCCCAAATGCTAAAGGCCCACTCCATTGCCTTCCTAAAGCAAATCCATGGAAAAAGATGTGTGCTTGTGAATTCAACCATAGCTAAACAGAACAGCCACAACCAAGAAAGGACCTTGAATATACTGTTTTCACTACAATCCCTTCTCCTCCCCAGTGACCTCAATCATATGAGTATCCAAGTGTATCCCTTTCCCTTCCCTTGTTATCTTGCTCCAAAAGAACATATCTACCTTTTGTAATATGCCTTTCTTTCAGGCTTAAGAGTAAGTCACAAAAACCAGTAACCAGGAGGATGGGCCACTCACCATTTGCATTAGTGGCTTTTCAGGAAATCAAGCATGGTCAATAGGATTGTCTGTAAGCACGTATCACTTAGGTACCCAACAGGTAGAATAGGATCTGGCCCAATATGTTTTGCTCTTGAAAAGTGTGATTTAATTTGTTTCAAAGATTTAAACAGCCGAACTGAACATCAATCTGTTAAAGGAAAAATCCCAAGCATGCTGTTCTGTTTTAGCACCATCTACATCGTGTAACACCTCAACTCTGCATCTCCTCTGAGCATGTCCATGAATAAAGAATGTTTGTCCTTGGAAAATGAGTGCCATTATCAGAGTCTGATGACTGGAGACGCATCACACAGTGTCATTACAGCCTGAAATATTCATCCTTCAAGGCTTGTTGTCACAGTGGGTCATAAATATTCCATGTAGAATTTTACAAAGATGCCTGCCTTGGCGTCTTTGAGTAAACACAGCATGTTGGGTCCACTCAATGTTATGCAGTGATGCTGATGGGTATTTTTTATTGGGGGTGGGGGTGGAGAATGCAGAAGGCATCCTAGTGGGATAGAGACCCAATAACATGGTAGTCTGAGATCCCATCTTTAGCAGTAGATCTTCTTGTTTGCTTCAGAGGAATACGGGCAATGCTGTATGACAGAAGGAAATGTTTGCCTGATTGTAGCTTATGATGTGGCCCGATCCTGAGAAATGCTGAATGATTCCTGCAGTCTCAGAACACTTTCCATTGCTAATACTTGATTCTACAATTAGGTCCTGCCCTTATGTAGGGGCATGCATTATTCATATTTGCTGATGCTAAATAGGTCTTTATTCCATATGTAATCCCAATGCACACAAAATGTTACTCAGCATGGGACAGAACAACAGAACATGGCCGTGACTGCCTTAAGAGTTGTGTGTGCATTTCAATGCATTTAATTATGGTGATATTTTATTATTGACACCTAACCCCTGAGAAAGGGGCTGAGAAAAAAAAAAACTGACTTGACCAGTCTGGGCTGGGTTTGAACCCACCATCTAACATGTCCTATTCCATCCTCTTTCACACAGTGCATGGTAACATTGCACATCACCCTACCAGAGGAAGTTGTTGAGACTGAGCACTTGACATGGTATATGAGGAACAAGGACACTCAGAGTTATAATTGGAAGATCTCATGCGAGGTACATCTCAAGGCCAGGTTCAAGGTGATAAGGCCCTACAACAAGTTGTCCTTCAGGGACATTCCCACCCACAACTACCTGCTTTTTCATAATGCCTGCAGAAGCTTCCCCTTGCTTTGTAAAGAAGGTCAGGGTGCTCTTTTCTTGGAACGGCGCTCCTAAGTCCAAGCTACCCCCAGCCTAAAAAGACATTGAAGTCATTGGGCTCCTACTTAGGCTGGAGGCCCTACAACATTGGTGTAATTGGTGGGCGGGTTAATCCAGCTCTGACCAGTATGTTGAACTTTGTCAGAAGTGTTTGGACACTGCTGGTGACAGGATACTGGAGAATATGGATCTCGAGTCTGGTCCATTAGGGCTTTTCTTCTCTTCCCCTGCTGTTTCTGAGTCTTGAAGCCTGGGCTCCTTGTAGGGAAGCTTTCTGCAACACATCAACAGGTGAGATCTAAGACTTAAAAGGCTCTAAATTTTGAAGGCAAGGGGTATATTTTCCATCTGCAGCAAGATTAATCCAATCTGCTTTCATCAGGCATGTATAAGACAACAGAAACATGAAGCACACCCTGTTGTTTTGCAAGCAGATGGCTCTTTCTCTCAGTTCGGTGGAGAGCTGTTCTAATTTGCCATTGTTGAGGAGACCTTGTGTGTATTACTGACTTTTCCCCATACAGCCAAATGACATAAACTCCATTGATCAAAGGCAATTTTGCTGCTAGGAAATGCTCTTTCATATCCCGAGAGGGACAAGCTGACGGCAATCATAGTGAGGGAGGTGGTGGGAGAAGTCTGCATATTAGAATCAAGCAGATCCAAAGACATTGAGATTTTATTTTATTTTAGGTTTTTTGGACTGTGCGCTAACAAATGATCGAAAAGAGAATTAATGAGGTTATAGCGGGTTCCAATCTTCTACCCGGCAATGCAAATAATCATTCTTTCACCAAGCTTGTCACTTTAACAAATCTTTGTTATTTTATGTGACAAGTCTTTGATTAGGTACACAGAGAAGTGTACATTCACTGTTCAATATTCATATGGAAATAATATTCCAAGAAACTTCCATGTAATAGAATGCAGGCCCTTAAATAACAGGTGTTGTGTTTCTTTTATTTTTATTATTATTATTTTATTTTATTTTATTTTATTTTCTTAAAGCCTTCCATTTTATGTCAGTCACTTAATAGAGGTACTCAGTGGGTCCTGACTATATATATCTGCCTGTATGTCTTCCTCCCTCCCTCCTTATTTTAATGGACTTCAACACTACAGCACTTGGGATTCTAGGTGTGATTCAAAGCATATCGAATCTAATAGGAGCCCATCTATTATTTTCTAAGGGTTCTGGCAATGCACCTGAGCTCGGCCCTTCATTGGCCAGGCTGCTAAGACTAGGCAATCTTGATGCTGTCAGTTATCCGGCGTGGTGGACCTATGTGTCTACTTGGGCTTCATTAAAAATGGTATGGATTGGTTTTCAATGAAGGCTTTGGAAGGTGCGATGCCCAGTCTTGAAGTTCTGCAAAAAGTGGAAACTGTGGGGAGCTTTGAGATTTCAAGATTAGCTTTCTTTCATTTGGAACAAACCCACCAATACCCTAAGGAAATTTGGTGTAGGTCAACTGAAACATTTTGCGTAGACTGTTTCTCATTTTGTTAATCTCATCTGCTCTATTTTAAGTTGTGCTCCATTGACTGGGAGGCCAGTTGAAGGCGTCTGGTTGCTGTTTCAGCAACATTAGTTGTGGACCCAAATTCAAAAATTCAGAAATTCAAGGAATTCAAGAAGTTGAGACTGCTTAACAGGGTGGGCCATGAGAAGGCTATCACCATTCACCCCAATTTGGGGGATTTGGAATTAAAACCGTGATGATAGCTCTTACTTCTAAAGCCATATGAAAGGAAAGAAAGATAGATCTGCTCTATGACAAGGACAAAAAATAGAGCTAAAAACCATCGTTCTCAAAGGAATAATACAAACTTTTTTTTTTTCTCCCAAAGACATTAAAATAGGACTTCTTGATGTTATCAGAATGAAGTTTGCCCACAAAAGAAAATTCACTTAAATTGAAAAGATACGTAAAGAATTTTTAAATATGAAAATGTGTTTGCTAGTTCTAAGAGAGACTTTTTCTAACCAGTTTCCCTCAGCCTTTCTGTGGAAATCAGCTCCTCTTTGTCTTTTGGGAGACCTCCTCTCAACAATTATTTACCGGCCATTGAACAGTAAAGTAGGGAGACGTGAGGTTCTCATCTGTTAGCGCTCAGCGGCAAAAGGTAGAGTTTGGTCTCCTGCAACAAGATTAAAGAACAACTGAGGAGGGAAATGCTTATAGATTCATTCACAGATTCATAGATGTTAGGGTCAGAAGGCACCTCAGTAGATCATCAAGTCCAACCCCCTGCCCTGGGCAGGAAAGAGCACTGGGGTCAGATGAACCCAGCCAGGTGCTTGTCTAGCATCCTCTTAAAGACCTCCAAAGTAGGGGAGAGCACCACTTCTCTTGGAAGCCCATTCCAGATGTTGGCAAGCCTTACTGTGAAGAAGTTATTTCTAATGTCCAACTTAAATCTGCTCTCCATCATTTGTGGCCATTGTTCCTAGTTACTCCAGGGGGTGCCCTAGTAAATAGAGCATCTCCTTTTCCCTGCTGCTGTCCCCTGATGAATTTATAGGAAGCCACAAGATCACCTCTCCTCAGTCTCTCCTCGTAGGGCTTGGCCTGCAGGCCTCTGACCATACGAGTGGCCTCCTCTGAACCCTCTCATGATTCTCCACATCCCTTTTTAAGCGTAGTGATTTGTCTTGGTCTGTGTCTAGGAATACAGATGCAAAGAACTCATTGAAGAGCTCAGCTTTGTCCCCCCTCTCTGTCACCAATTGCCCTAGTTTGTCCTGTAGGGGTCCTATGCTACCCTACGCTTTCCTTTTTCTCCCTATATACTTGAAGAAGGAATTCTTGTTGTCTTTAATTTTTGTCGCCAGCCTAAGTTGTCTTCCTGCTTTGGCCTTCCTAACTGCTTCCCTGTGAGCGCAAGCCAGAGGAGGTATACTCCTCCATGGTAGCTATCCCTTGTTTCCACAGCCTGTATACCTCTTTCTTTGTCCCTAGGCTTTTCTGGACTTTCTTGTTCAGCCAAGAGGGCTCTTAGCCCTGTTGCCCCCTTTTATGTGCAATGGGATTGTCTCCTTCTGTGCCCGTAGGATTGCTCCCTTGAGGAACAACCAGCTTTCCTGAACCCCCATTTTGCCAATGCTCCTGAGCTTTAATGCCTCACTAATTAATCTCCTGAGCACACTGAAGTTAGCTTTTCTGAAGTCTAGCACTTCAGCCCTGCTGGTTAGTTTACCCACCTCGCCAGATAGTGAATTCAATCAATTGATGGTCACTATCCCCTGGGTTACCTTGTACCTGCAGATTCCCCACCAGGTCATCCCCTGCAGCTAACACCAAGTCCAGAAAGGTGTTTCCCCTAGTGGGACTGTACACCTCCTGCATTAGGTGGAGGTCCTGTATGAAGGTTAAGAACCTACGTGAGGGGTTAGATTTGGCTGATTGCTCCTTCCAGCAGATGTCAGGGTAGTTTAGGTCGCCCATGACAGCTGTATCTCTCAACCGTACGGCCTCTGAGAGCTGCCTGGAGAATTCCAGGTCTAGCTCATCTTCCTGGTGTGGTGGTCTATAGTAGAGCCCCACCACAAGTCCTTTTCCCCCTGACCACCTTGTACCTCAGTTTGGCCCTCCTCTGACCCCCTCTTAATTATAAAGGATGTATATTGTTCCTTAACATAGAGAAGAATCCCCCCTCCCCCTTTTTGCCCCCTACTCTATCCTGTCTGTACAACCTGTAGCGCTCAATGCCTACCACCCAATCATGAGTTGGGTCCCACCAGGTTTCAGTTAGTCCATCCAGGTCAAAGTTGCTTCTTGTAAGCAGGAGTGCAAGCTCCTCTTGCTTGTTCCCCATGCTCCTAGCATTAGTGTAGAGACATTTAAGCCCCTCAATGGATGCCCTTGGTACCCCCCTGTCCTGATGTCTATTGGGCCCCTTAGTGCTTACCTTAGTGCTTACTTGGGCTGATCCAGTGTATTGCTCAAGGCTCACTGATCGTAGGTTCTTCTTATCCTCTGCTTCCCCATCCCTCAATGAACCTAGTTTAAAGCCTTTCAGAGGAGATCAGCCAACTGCAAACAGGGGGCCAGCGCACTGCTGACCCATTCAAGGGGCCTGTCTGGGTGGAAGCCCCACGGGAGCTCCAGGCTGGAGGCAGCAGCAGGGCAGGGTCCCTGGCTGCGCTCCGTTTCACCACCCCCATAGTAGTCCCCCTCCTCATTCACTTACCTGAAGTCTCTGTTAGAAGCTCCCGTGTACTACTACATGGTTTGCACTCCTACCCACAACCTGGCCTGCGAACTGCTCCTCTGTTGTAGTCCCTGTTCACTGACTCCCTGGTCACAGGCTCCCTGGTCACCTGGGGAGTCTCCTTTTATACCCTTCTGGGCCTGGGCTAACTCAGGCCCAGACAGCAATCCCACAGCAATCAACACTCACTCAGCAGTCAGCACTCACTCCCATCTTCTGAGAGCATACCACCCCCCAAACAAACAGTTAGCTAAACCAAAGGTACAGGCAGCTGGGTCACACGAAAAGACATGGATATGCTTGCACAAGAAGGTAAGCGTGCTCCTGCTTTCCATTGTCCATATGGGGTGGTGGAGCACCTAAAATGATCATGTTCCCGTTCACTACTGAGGCTTGAACCTTACCAAGCCAAGTGAATCATGAATCTCTAGAGATAAAACAGAATGCTGTACCACAAATCTCTACTGAGAAAAGAGCTCATATTCTTTGTCATTCACACACCAAAGGGTCGTGTAACAAATACTGACCAGTAAGGCATTCGATCTCCATGACCTCAGATGGCAAGATTTTCTGTTTATGGAGCTGAAGTTCATAAAACTTATTGCTGTTTACATGCTGTTAGCTGCTGTGCCTTTGCTTGTAACTGTGAATCGTTTTATATGTAGCTTTTTAGTCAACTCCGCGGGATGCTAAAACCAGAGAGATCTATGCTGTATGTATAAAAAGCAAAGAAAAGTGTGATCCATCAGAGTCCCAATCTGTATTTATTTGGTTCAATCACATGACCTTCATTCAGAGAGGCACCCAGTTATTTTGAAAAGAGACCTTTAAGTATATGTCTCCTTTGACCCAAAATACCGCCGCCACAGGGAGAGTTAATCTATGCTATTAAATGCCCGACAGGAAAGTATGTCAGTATGCAGCACTGGAAGGTTATGATGCCATATATGCTATTACTACCGTGGTTGCTTATTTGTCTGCTACGACTGTTTATATCACAAGCTGAATAGTCCAGAGAGAAAGAAACTACTCAATTAAAATAAATAACATTGATTGTATATGTATATCTTACTTAAATCTTTTAAATGTAATATAAAGAGACAGCTTAATGGCCATAGTTTAGCTTGCAAATAAAACCCAACTAATAAGACACAGCCTTAATCTCCTGTTTTAAAAGGAATTACACTTGGCTGCTAATAAAGCACAACAGAAGTTAACATGGTTTTATGTGGTGGAAATCACATTTTCGTGGTAATCCAATGTGAGTGGGTAATTTTTGCTTCCTGTATCTAGATTTATTTTGACTTATCTTTATGATTTTTTTTTTT
>NW_005842251.1:344188-350488 GCF_000455745.1 Alligator sinensis
GAATAGAAAATTCACTGAAAAAATGGATTCAGTTCTTCCTAAAATGGCCTGCACATTCAGGTTGAATTCACCCAGTAATTTTAGCTTCACAAAACTCCTGAAGGAGTTAGGTGGTCATTTCCTCATCACTTGCCCATGCTGTGAAAGACATAAGTTCAAATTCCCTTTGTCCAGACTACTGCCCTAACCAGTAGGTTAATTTGTATTCTCTAGTTTCTCCTGTTTGTGCTGTTTCACTTTGTAGATGTTCCTTTAAACAAGGACAGATAGCCAGATGTCCTGCCTCCTAGGTGACTGTCCTAACCATCAGGTTAGACAGTCATTTCCAAGTAGTTTAGCTTACTGTCTCAAGGGGCATGTCTACATGTGAGCTTTAATGTGCATTAGCCTACTTTTATGCACATTAAAACATCACAAAAACTGTGCTCTTTAGTTAATGCGCATTAAAATAGGCTAATGCACCTAATAGAGGGCATGTATACGTATACCATTTCATCCTGCAACACGCCGGAGATCTGGCAGGTTGGAGCAAAGTCAATTAATCGAGTCTGCTCTGCACACAAGCTGATGCACACTGCGCTGCATCACGTGCACTTGTATAAGTGGTGAATTGCGCATCAGCACACAGAAAATGGCAGTGGTGCGCCTTTGAACTAAAACAGGTTCAATGTGCTTTAGTTCAAAAGTGCACCGCCACCATTGTCTTAGCACTGATGCATGTTTCGCCGCTTATACAACTGCATGTGCTACAGCGCAAGCAAGTGTACAAACACCTGGACATGCTAAATTTAATGTTCATTACCTAAAGTGCATTAATGAATGTGTCGATGCACTGAGGTATTATTAAATTATTTTATACATAGTGGAACAGCTGCAAGAGAAGGGATTTGGAACATACTAGTCCAGAACACTAGGTAATGATGTGGTTGGCGTGCTCCTCTGAAACGTAAGAGAACTTTGTAAAATCCCTTTCCTGAATCAGACAACAGTGAACTTGACCTTTTTGGGTCAGTGTCCTTCCCCCTGGGCTATGAGGTCATCCAAGAAGTGTCTCCCTTATTCCCACCTCTGTGGCTTGTTCCACTTTGCAGAAAATACTTGGATAGCCTGTGAGGCTGCAAACAAGACATGGAGAAGGACTCTCCAACCTGGTGATTAGGGTACTCACCAGGTCACTCAGGAGGTGACCATCCTCAGTAACCAGTCATTGCCCCAGTGAAAGTTTAGTCACCTATGTTAAACAGGACAGAGTGAAGAGGGAAGTCTCTGACAGCCTGCACGAAACTCTGTCCCATGATCTAGAACTGGATAAGTGACCACTGCCATAGTTTTGTGTGTCAAACCCATTTCAGTTTATTTTTCAGATAGGTGCTTGGGACAAAGAACATTTCTTGCTAAACACAGATACTTTGGGTTTTTATTTCACCCACAAAATCTGCATCTGGCTCAGATTCGATCTTTTTTCCTCCATTTTTTTGAGTAGCAAAATTGAAAAATGCATGACTCTCACAGCTCCAAGTTCAAGTCATTGTTGCATCCAGATCTGGATAGAAGACCCCAAATCAAGACCATGTCATACATCCTGAAAAGAGGTGACAGAAGACTGGAGTTTACCCTAAATTGGCAAGAGAGCAAGAGCTCTCCAACCTCTGCATGTACTTTTTTGAGCAGGTGGAGTTGACATAATGGGGGACTCCACTGAAAAGGTCTGGGCATCACTTATGTGGTATGAGGCTCCAAGGCAGCTTCTCGTTGCCTGTCTCCAGCCATATGGTTTCTATTCTACTAGGTTGTCACTTCACTTGAGCTAAGTACAGACAGTCAAAAAGCCCAAGGCTTAATCAATTCAATCTTTGCAGGTTAATCTAAGCTGCATAGACTGAACCGATAGGCAAGTGAACAGACATTCACTTCTGATTCCAGAAATGCAGCCATATGCCTACAGTGGCCTAGCCTAGAAGCTAGGGGGTGCTAGAGCACACCTCCCTGCCTGGATGGAGCAGGCAACTTGGGCCAAGGCTAGCCTGCCCGTCCTAAAAGGGAGGGTTTGCATGGGAGGTGCAAAGCAGCCTGGGATGCTGAGAGGCTGAGAGTTCATTTGAATCTGGACGGAATCTGGGACAGAAGTTCAATAAACTGATTTAACTTAAATCGGTGAAGTCTGATACTACATCCATCCAGGTTTATCTTAAACTGGTCTTGGTCATTTTGAAAGTCGCTGAGGTGCACTGAACTTCTGTTGTGTTACAGATTTGAACTGGGTTCTGATCCTTATACCAGTTTATGGGCAATTTCTATTCCTAGCCTTAGAGTGAAGAAGGTGCAGGCTCTTAAGAAAAAAATCATTTGGGGACTACCTGCCAAGTACAAATTCTGCAAGCGTATCTCTCCTCGGACTGATTTTCTTTATTTGTGTGGCTGCTTTTCACAACCTGCTTTTGAGTACAGAGAAATCTGAACAGCTTGCAGAACAAAATGACAAGAAGATGGAAGCATAATGTGTGTTTAGATATCAGTGACCACTTTCTCCTCCGGCAGCCTCAGCATGGGGAAGGCTTGTTATATAGCGACTTCTTTAATCATTTCAGACAGGCCTTTTCCTCCTGCCTCCTACCTATCTATCAGGAGGAGAGAGCATCTTCTTCCCATTTGTTAGGCAGATTGATGGATGGTTCAATCATTCATATTGTTTCCCACAACATCCTCGTTATCCTTATTTGTAAGTCTGCTGCTAAGGATACCCCAGTGCCCTCAATGCTGGTCCATTTTAAAGCACAGCCCATTGGCACTCAATAGATGTATAATGGTGTATTCTACATTATCCCCAACCACATCCGAAGTTGGGAATATTTTAGAATTCAGAGTAAAAGAGCAATACCCATATACAGGGCTGAAAACAATCAAGTAATAGAAAGAGCTGGCAGGAGGACTGATAATGCACAGCCTACAGTTAATGAACTCTGAGCCAAGAAATTCTGTGTCTACAATCTCACTGGGACACTGGCAAGCATCAAGATAGAAATTGTACACCTTCAACGAAATCAGACCCATGTTACAACTAACAGCTTGGATTATTAAATTTTAAGCACTTGAAGGATTTAGATAAAGTGCAAGAGGGCTGTACATTTGGTTGAATGTTGAAATCTTTTTCACTATCTATTTGAAATGGTTGTGTCTTGGTCAACACAAGAGGTGGCCATGGAACATAATTCTGTATGTGTCTGTGTGTGATTTTACATACCATTTAGAAAGGATAATGTGCTTACCAACTCAAGCATTCCAAGTTAGGAAGCATTCAAATTAGGATGACTTGAATTGGTGGCCATTCACTGTGCCTTATGATACAGTCTTTAATCATCATTATAATGTTAACTAGCAAAATGCCCATCATGAATGGGGGGAGGGGTGGAGCAGCCATGGCATGGGGGCATGGGGATGCAGGGAACACCCACTGGCTGTAGATGTGGCTGTGGGGCATGGGCAGTGGTGCCAGGGCATGGGCAGTGGCCCCACGGTGTGGTGTGGAGTGCATAGGGGGCATTGGGCCTACACCCTACACCTACTTCATGCACGGCACCCTGCAGCTGTCCACCCCCCGCCCCCACCCTGCGCCATATGCCATGCCCTGATATGGCCATGCACCATGCCCTTTTCCCCTCCCCTCACCTTCCATGTGGTGGAGCACACCCTCACTTCCATCGCCTCCACCTGTGTGTCTATCTGTCAGTAAGGCTCCAGGCAGCACAGTCACAGTTGGCCCAGAGCATTACGGATAAACTGACACACAGCTGGAAGTGCTACGGCATTTACTATATTACAATTTATTAATAAAGTCTCCCTGTGAGGTGACGGGGCAGTATGACCTCTATATTGCAGAAGGGAAACTGAGGCATGGAGTTAAGGTCAGAAGTCTTTATTTTTTGGAAGGTTCAATCTTAGCTATGTTGGCCCTGATTTTGTTTTTAGTCTACTCAGCATTATGTATAGCACTTTCTGGGAACACTTCCCTGCTTGGAGCATATAGATTTCATGAACTCTTAGTACTTTAGCAAATCAGATCCCAGGGCTTCATGGTTGGAATCCCAACAAGGAACAATTAGTGAGTGGTTATGAAGAGACTGTCTCAGTGACCTGTTTGGCAAAGACAGGAAGAAGATCCAGTGCCCCTGGCAACATTGAGAGTGTCCATTTCTGCTGTCCTTCATGGCACGCTTCGGCCTTCTGCAACAAATGATGTGCTGGTCCTACAGACAACAGCCTTAGTTATTAGGCATCACGTTTTATCTTGAGTAGAATGTGATCGTGGAATTAAGGGCTGCATCATGTTACATAGATTCATAGATGTTGGGATCGGGAAGTACCTCAACAGATCACCAAGTAGAACCCCCTACACAGACAGGAATGAGTGCTGGGGTCAGATGACCCCAGCCAGATGTAGAGGGGATGTATCACCTCCTTGGATCTATTTGTTCTGCATCTGCTGATGCACAATAAAGTGCGGTTAGCTTTGCTGATGATTTGGTCACAGTGACGACTCATGTTCATCTTGGAGCCCATTGTGACTCCAAGCTCCCTTTCTGCTTCTGTGATGCTGAGAGGGTCACTTCCCAGTCAGTAGGTGTACTGAATATTTTTGCACCCTAGATGCAGCACTCTGCATGTGCCCTGGTTGTACTGCATCCTATTGCATACTGCCCACTTTTCTAACCTATCCAGGTCTGCCTGCAATCATTTCCTACCCTCCGGAGTGTGCACTTCACACCACAATTTAGTATTGTCCACAAACTTGGACAGAGTACACTTCATACCCACATCCAAGTCACTGATGAAGATATTGAAAGGTACTGGTTCAAAGACTGAACCCTGTGGGACCCCACTACCCACACCCTTCCAGGTTGATACCGACCCGTCTGCTACCGCTGTTTGGGTGCGACCGCTAAGCCAATTTGCCACCCACCAGACTATGTAATCATCTATGCCACAGCCTCTTAATTTATTTATGAAAATGGGATGAGATACCATAGCAAAGGCCTTGATCAACGACACCCACCTCTACTCCTGTGTCTAAGCATTTTGTGAGCCTGTCATATAACAAAACCAGATTGGTCAGGCATGATCTACCTGCTAGGAATCCATGCTTGTTTCCCTGCTGCATTATTTTTCCCTCTGGACTCCCACAAATATGATCCTTCATAATCTTTTCAAACACCTTTCCAAGGATGGAGGTGAGACTAAGTGGCCTATAATTATTCAGATCCTCCTTTCTCCCCTTCTTGAAAATAGGGAACACATTGGCCCTTTTCCAGTCCTCTGGGACCTGACCCAAGCACCACAAGTGCTCAAACAGCCATACCAGTGGTTCTGCTATGACACTGGCCAATTCCTTCAGTACTCTCGGATGCAGCTAGCCCGGGCCTGCCGACTTGAACACTTCCAGTCCATCCAAGTGACTCTGCACCAAGTCAGCATCAACAGTTGGTGGGCTGCTGTCCCTCTGACACCCATCTAAGAACCCGTTAGGAGACTTATCTTGAGCCCTGTTCAGTGACACCGAGGCAAAAAACTCATTGACTAGCTCAGCCTTAGCCCCCCATCTGTCACTAATTGCTCCTTCTTGTTCAGTAGGGGTCCCATGCTGCCCTGTGCCTTCCTTTTACTCCCTACATACCTAAAAAATACTTTTTGTTGTCTTTAATTTGTGTTTCCAGCCTCAGCTCTGTAGTTACTTTGGCTTTTCTAACTGCCTCCCTGCAAGTGCGGGCCAAGTAGGTATACTCCTCCTTGGTAGCTTCCCCCTGCTTCCACCACCTATATGCCTTTTTTTTTTTGCCTTAAGTCTCCCCTAGATTTCCCTGTTTAGCCAAGGAAGTTTTTTGGCTCCTTCCCTTTTTCCTCATGCTGGGATAGTCTCCTTCTGTGCCTGAAGGATCGCTTCCTTTAGAAACGACCACACTTCCTGGACTCCCATCTCGCCAATAGTCTTCTTTAGACTCCTAAGTACACCAAAGTTAGCCTTTATATACATGGAAACTTTCATTTCATATCATAGAAACATGATAGAATCCAAGGGTGCTGTTTGCATCTGTGGTGCTCAAGCTCAGATGGCCAACTACATCAGTCCCATGGGACGCCCATGCCCGCTACGGGACGGGGAAGTCTGGATGAGGGTGATCCCCTGCCCTCCATTGATGCTGACTTCGTGAAGGAACATCTTGAGAAGCTGGATACCTTCAAGTCAGCCGGCCCTGACAATCTTCACCCCAGGGTACTCAAGGAGCTGGCGAGCATCATAGCCCAGCC
>NW_005842251.1:351478-354732 GCF_000455745.1 Alligator sinensis
ACTAGGTCGAATGGTCATAAACTACTTCAAGATCGTTTCAGGCTGGACATAAGGAAGAATTTCTTTACTGTCCGAGCCCCCAAGGTCTGGAACAGCCTGCCACCGGAGGTGGTTCAAGCGCCCACATTGAACACCTTCAAGAGCAAACTGGATGCTCATCTTGCTGGGATCCTATGAACCCAGCTGACTTCCTGCCCTTTGGGCAGGGGGCTGGACTCGATGATCTTCTGAGGTCCCTTCCAGCCCTAATGTCTATGAAATCTATGAATGACCTTACAGACCACCTTCATCTGCCCAAGGTTTTATTGACGTTGACCATTCTACCTATTGCTGGCTTTATGGCCTTCATGCTTCTCTTCAAAGCAGGACCATCCCCAACTAGATCCTTCCAGCCAGGGCTTTGGTTGAGCTGGGCCTTAAACACCACCTCTCTAGGTAGCCCATTCCAGTGCTTCACCACACTCCTAGTGATAAAAGTGTTTCCTAATATCAAATCTAAACTTCCCTTGATGCAACATGAGCCCATTGCTCCTTGTTCTGTCATCTACCACCACTGAGAACAGTCCAGCTTCATCTTCTTTGAAACCATCCCTCAGGGAGTTAAAGGCTAGTTTCAAATCTTCCCTCAGTCTTCTCTTCTAAATAAGCCTAGTTCCCTCAGCCTCCCCTCATAAGTCATGTGCTCCAGCTCCTGAACCATTTTCTTTGCCCTCCTTCCCCACCCATCTTGGTTTCTAGTCTTCTACTTCCTGTCCCAAAGCTCTCAGTCCAAGCCTCCACCCTCAGACTATTACTCCCAATGGATTTTGCATGCAAGTCAGGTAGCTTCTTCATGTTGCCTGGGAGCCAGGAGGAGGAGCACCAAGCCTGCAGGACAGACAGTCTCTCCCCTTGCTCCATTCTTGTGTCAAGCCCCAGAGTAGCCCTGGAGAACAGAAACTGAAGGAAAGTATTGCTCAGATTTTGCCGCCCAAGGTACAGCAGGCTCGCTACACAGAGCAAGGTCCAAATGCTAAGCCTATACTAAGCATGTGCAAACTGAGACTTTTAGAAGACTTACAGTTTAACCAAATTTCGGCTATTTTGCATAGAAACAGGTGCTAGGTTATCCCTCTTGGCTTTACAGCAATTTGAAATAGGAAGCAAAACATTTTAATAATCTGAGCTGTTAGTTGGAACATGGGTCTGATTTTGTTTAAGGGGTACAATTTTTATCTCGATGCTTGCCAGTGTCCGAGTGAGATTGTCCTTCTAAAGGATGGAGGCCTCTAGAGTCTCTTAAAAAAGAAATGGCTTGGGTTTTCTTACTTGCACTGTTTTTCCTATATTCATTGGTATTTCCTATGTGTAATTGCATTCTCATAAATGGCTGAACCATTTTTGCTGAAACTTTCCCCCAAAAAATCAACCTGAAGTTAGACCCCTGCCATGGAAAATTTCATCCTGAACAATGTAGGAAAGTAATAATCAACTGAAAACCAATTTTATACCCTTAACAACAGCTCTGCCTACAGTGTGCATTCACTGAGCTAGCACCTTGGACCTATGGGCCGGGCCACTCAGTAGGAAAGAAGCTACCAACAGCTACCAGTCCTCCAGGATGAATTTGACAAGACATGTGGACACATTATAGGCACACAGGCATAATTTCTCTGCATACATTTACTGCACACTTGCAGGGAGAAAATTTACCCCACAGTAGAGGGCCTTAGATTGCTGTCAGGCTGTATCCTGTGCGTTTGCACTGCTTTTACTCTGAATTTAAGGAAGTTTTGTCCACAGTAAATAAGCCCAGGTATCAAGAGCACAAAAGAGGTGTAAAGCAGCAGGAATATAAGTGGATAGATACACAGGACCAATATTCCCTCTAAGGTGTAGGGATCTGTGAGCACGCTGCTTTGGTCCATTCCTGAATTGGTCCTGCCTCCCCTTCTGACACTGCCCTGGGGAAGATCACAGCCTCTTCCAAACAGCTAACATACCCAAAGGTACAAAATCCATTACATGGATCTGGACTACATTCAGCCTAATAGAGAAATTTCCTCATGTAATGGATTTTGCAATAATGGATTTTGAGTAAAACTAACGGTGAGTACTAAACTAGAACTAGAATGGTGTGTGGTTTGTATGGAGGGAGAGAGGGGGCAGATGTTGCTTACATGGCGGATGGGAGCCGACTGCCTATGCTGCAGGAGGGGTGAAGGGAAGGGAGGAGAGGAGCTGCCCAGGTGGTACATGCAACTGGAGGGGCTCGGTGAGTGGAGTAGTTCCCCGGTGCTAGCCCCATCCCCACCTTGCCTAAAGGAGTGAGGAGGCACCAATCCACAGAGGAGCAAATTTGGGGAAAGTTTTTTAAAGTTATATAGACACATAAATTAACTGTGCTGTGAACAAGCAGAGTCCACACAGCAACCCTTAGAATCAGCTTTTAATTAACCTCCTTAAAAAACCCATTAAGCTCACTGGTGTGTGACCAACAGGAAAAAGAATGAGTACCTGACATAATGCCGGAGAGCATCTGAGAGGCTTTGGGAAGAGCCAGACAGAATTAGTTCTGGGGAGAAGTTTGCTTTAAGAAAGTGTTGCTTTCACAGGTTTTATTTTACAGGCCAAGTGAAAAGACGCCTGTGAGCAGTTTGATTAAGCCATGCGCCAGCAGGTGACTAAATAGCTTCTCAGCATATCTCAGAAAGTGTGACTGCCCCTTCTCACAGATATTAAACAGCTCTGTTCAAAAAGATTAATCCAAAACAAAATTTTTTTTGGACTCAAATACTGCATTTTACAACAAAGCAAAATTCGCTTCTATAGGGTTTGCTTTCTTCTAAAAGTTCATGGGTTCATTTATTCTCCATGTGGGGAAAAATAAAAAAAATCCAAAAGCCAATCATGCAGGGCCCAAAACATTTATTTTACAACTTGTTTGAGCTGAAAACAATTGGTTTAGACTGGCTAAAAACTGAAATGCCAGTGGGTTGTTCCTTGGATAAAAGTATCAATGTTTTTTGGGAAAATATTAAAACAAAACAAAAAAAAAAACAAACTCTTTTTTAGCGGGGGGGAGAAGGAGGCTTGGGCTAGACACAGCTTTCCATTTTCTTGAAAGTTTTCTATGTTCTCAAATGAAGGCATATGTTGCATCTTTAAGAATAGAAGTGAATAGATTTATTTGAGGTGCTAAGCAAAACGTGGTAGGCATATGTCTCAAAGTCCATCCTTCAGCTAGTACGGAAATGGCTGCCTCTTCTTTAGGG
>NW_005842251.1:354763-355394 GCF_000455745.1 Alligator sinensis
CTTTCCCTTATGTCCCCCATCCAAGTCCCCTAAGGATATGTCTACATTGGCCAAGGACTGCACTAAGGAAGGACACAGTGAAGCACAGCCTGCTCGCTGCACATATGCATACCCTGCTCAGATATAAGAGAGCCACCCTTTGTGTCATGTTGGGCAAACCCCAACAGCAGTGGAGGTAGAAAGCCTCACAAACCTCAGACAACATCATTGTGAGATGGAGATTGCCCATGGCATGGGAAGAGCAGGGATCATATTGGGGCCTGCAGGTGAGCTCATGCAATGAGTGGACCTGTAGCCACTGTAGGAAGGCTTGCTGCTGCCACATCAGGCTCTTCTCCCACACCAGTGCCAAGCCTGACTTTATCACGTCTCCTTTCATCTGTCAAGACATTGGATGGCCATCACATCTGTCCTTTCTCACCTCACAAGCCCTCCTCCATTTCGTTTCCCAGACCCTTCTTCTGCCCCTTGTCTCCCTCTTTCCTTACCCCGAATGGGAGCTGAGTGAATGAGTTTGAAATCCCAGCCTCGATGCGTACTTTTGGGAGCACCCATTTCTAGAGCCTTTATGGAGTTGGGCATCTTGCTTCGTGTGCATATATTAATACTGCTGCCACAATCAGGGTGGAAA
>NW_005842251.1:355406-357868 GCF_000455745.1 Alligator sinensis
AGGGAAAGCCTTTCTTTTTCTGAAAAATATGCATGACCCAGTTGACCTTCCATTGTTATATTGAGACTTGCTAGCTTTGAACAGGCTAATTTTTATTCTGGGAAAGGGAAATAGGAGATGGTTGTGGCTCATAGAGGCAGGTTTGGGTTGGTAGGAATATATTATCAAGGGTTGTCAGCATATGAACTACTTGGAAGACCAAAAATCACACAATGGAGGAAGAACGAATGAAAACAGATGGACTAGAGTTTGAGGCATGGAGCTGGGGTGCCAGGACCCTGTGATAAGGACCCAGATACCTAGTGCAGTGAGAGATGGAGTTTGGCACATTGCTGAGCAGAGAGGCATGTTATGCTGGCAGCTGAGAGTAGGGTATAAGTTTGCCGCCTTATTCTAACCCAGGGACCATGCAATATGGTATTCCAGCTGACTGACAAATGCTGTCTTGGTTCAAAGAGGCTGTCCACTATCAGTGCAAAAATGTCACGGAGTTATAGGTATCCAGGTTGTAGCCGTATTGGTCTAGAGAAAAAGGCAATCAGGACTCATAGCAGAGATGATATCTTTTATTAGACCAACAAGATTTTTGCAAAAAAAATTTTGGAAAAATTAAAAGACAATTTTAATTAAAAAAAATAATTAAAAAAAGGAGAGAAAAAAAAAAATTTTTCCCCCCAAATCTTGTTGGTCTAACAAAAGATATCATGTGTACTATGAGTCCTGATTACCTCTTGGGGATTATATAACTCTGTGAAAGGCAAAGTTGCTAAGATGAGTTCAATTTGTCGCTAAAGGAGCTGGAGTTAGAAATAGCAATAGTGAAGATGGGGCCCGGTGTAGCACTAGCAGAGCTGCAAGGGGTCCCTCTTTGGAAATGTGGAGGCCAAGGACCTAGCATTAAAAAATGCACAATCCTTTTGTGAGACTGAAAAATTTGAGTCAAGCTTGTCCTGTGGATCTGTGGCAATATGATTATACGGTGTGAAAAAAGACGGTCCTCAGACTGAATTGGCAAGATAAAAAGAAACACTGTGAACTCTGTACCGATAACATTGTCCCCAGAACGGAAATACCAGCCTATTCGTCAGGCTGCCACACTGTAGACTAAACAACTGTCAATTGCGTTTGACTCCAAGTTGCTTTTGACGGAACAAACAATGCAGTTGGCCTCTGTAGAGCGAGAACTCAGCATGGAAACCCTTCCTTCTGTGATTAGCTCCTAGCCTTGATGGAAGGCAATTTCCTACAGGCAGACTACCCAGGATGGATCTGATTAATTAATTTACTAACTGGCCTCAGCGTATTTAACCATCAATGAATTTGCCAAACAATACGCATCGCTTGAATTCTGTTCCTTTAATGACCGTTTAAATAACAAAAGTGGGGGAAGTTGATTACACCAAGCTAGCAATTTTTAATTAAAGTCGAGAGAAGGGATAACTGTAATTTGTAACATCAGACAGGAAGCAGATAGTAAAGTTTATTTTGTAAACTGTTGAGATATGCCAGCTTTTAATTACAAAATATCATCCTTTCAAACGTTCCCACAGGAAGATGAATTCTACATAGCTACCATCTCCACAACTTAGTAACGAGGTGCTTCAGAAGATGCATATACTATAGTAGACAAAACTTTTGTCCTATATGTTAGATTGTACAGGGGTCTTTTTTTTGTGTGTTAATTTTCTGTTTGTACAAAGCCTAACATAATAAGGTCCTACTCCTTTCCTGGGCGTTACTGTGACAATAATCCCTGTAACAACAGATAAGTATGCCACTCTTGCCCATTAATGGCTGGCCTACCTATGAGATAAAGGATCAACTATTGCTATTAAACAAAGAAATAAGCTAGATCTATAAATAACCTAGATCTCCTTTGATTAAAGCAGTAGTGGCCTGTCGTTCTGAAGCTGAAGGACAACTGAAAATTAATAATATGCTCTTTGCTACTTATCTCATCTATAAGGGAACCTGCCTTGCCAAAAATAAATAAAACAATAATTTGAGATTATTGATTTACTCTGGAACCATGGGTGAATGGCTTAAGCTTTCCGTATTCAATTAGTCTCCTTCTGTAGACTAAAAATGATTATGCTTAACCACACTGTAGAATGACTGAGCTCTAAAGATGATGAGAGTCACAGAAGTGCTAAATGCTATTGTGAAACCTGTTCTATGCTGGTTGGCACCCCTGGAGAAGTGTCAAAGGGGAAAAAATCTGTACAATAGATCCTGAACCACCCAGTGGCTTTAATAAATTTTCCAAAGGCCGCCAAAGACAAGTAAAATTGAAAAGATTCTTTCCTATGAAGGAGGTCATCAGTCAGGGATAAATAAATAGTCACCAAATTAAAACAAATTTAAAATATATCAAACACAATACTAATTCAAAGTCTATTTCTTGTTCAGATAAAGAGTTAGATAAAATAACTGCTACTGGTTTATATTACTAGTTCATTCCT
>NW_005842251.1:357899-364961 GCF_000455745.1 Alligator sinensis
TATTTCCTTCTGTGCCTTAAATGTCAGGGTGTGCTGGTCTTGACTAAATACTTGTGGGGAGACCCTGAACTGGTTTTTAGGGTTTGAGAAATATAGAAATGTATGGTTATCCTAAACACATTAATACAAATCAGTGAAAATACAAATCAATACAAGTCATGACTTGTAGTCTCTTCTCTTAAAATGGCAATGTCTTCTTTAAAGCAAGTCCACACCTATTTCTTCTTTTCTGTTGTAAGCAAGCATGAAAGGTTATTTCCTTTTAACTACATTGAGTCAAAAGACAGAATGGCCATTACAGAAGGAAATTCCAAATTAAGCTGGAAACCAACAAAAAAACCCCCCAAAATAATATAAAATAATAAATATCCTGCAAAGTCATCTTTTTCATTCATATGGCTGACTTGGAGCAACAATTGTAAGTCCAGTTTAAGATTAGTTAACCAGGCTAATGCTCTTGAGGAATGGGACTGTATCTCTGCAATGTCACTGTCAGATTTGTATAGGGGGCAGAGTGTTATTATGTGGTCCGTAGTTTGATCAGGATTATGGTCCACAGTTAGACCAGGAAGCTTGTTGAAACAATTTTATTTCAGAATGTTTTGCTTGGATAACAATGGAAATATTCCATTTTGATTTCAACGCAAAATATTACACACACACACACACACACACACACAAATAATATATGTAATAAATAGTGTATATATAAATATACATATAAATATAAAAAATAAAAATTCCAAACATAGTTGGTTCAAAATATGAAATGGAAATGTTTTGTTCTGAAAAGGTGGAAACACATTTCTGCCTTGAAGGAACCCAATATTTAAAAACATAAATAAATATTAATAAACTGATTCCCATGGGAAAAATGATTTACTTCAAATGGCTCTTGCCTTGTGATGAAACACACGCTGTCAAAAACCCCACTCTAACATTTTCTTCCTCCTTCCATTTCTAATTACTTTTGACAGTGGTCCGGTGATTGGAAAGTTGCCATCACAAGAAGAGAAGGGATTTTTATTTGGACTGTTTTAAACTTCTTAGTTTTGCTGGAAAGGATGGTTGGTTGAGTGCCTGAAGGCCAGGAGAATTATGAGATATGTGTGTAATTGCTGGCTTTGCCTGTCTCATACTATGACCTTGGTCAAGGCATTTAATTCCTCTTTGCATCCTGTTGCATCTGTAAAATGAAGATAATATGATTTCCGTTCTTTTGCTGGCTTTGCTCTGATTGGCTACTCTAAGCAAAGTAAATGACAACATTCATTTCCCAATGTCTACTAAATATTGGGGGAATACTACAATTCAGTACCTTCCCCCATCAGCTAAAGCAGAAGAGAGAAGAAGCTTCCTGAGAAGTCTTCAAGCAAAATCAAGGAAGATCAAACTTGATATTTCTCACCTATCTAAAGTACTAAAAAGACAGAATTTTGTTTAAAGACAACCTGCCAACTCCTCGGTATTCATCAGCAAGAGGAAAAACCCATGCTTTTGTTATAAAGACAATTGGTAATACATACATATAATATGTGTGTACACACGCACATAACATTGTCTCTCTCTCTTCCTCTCTCTCTCTCACTCACACTCACACACACACACACACACACACACACACACACACACACACACACATCACAGTGTCTCTCTCTCTCTCTCTCTCTCTCTCTCACACTCACACACACACACACACACACACACACACACACACACACACATACACACACTCTATATGTATGTATAACCAATTGTCTTAAAGGAGACTAACAAAAGCATGGGTCTTTCTTGTACACACGCACACACACTTCTCTTTTATAACTTCACTGGCTTACCTCCATGAGCCGATGGAGGAATTGGAAAAGGGAGTGGTTCTACCAGGGATGGTTGAAGCCCCTCCGGCAGGTAGACTGTGCCAGGCAGCAGCTGCCAGGGACTATTTTTGAGTCCCCAAAGCAGGTAAGACTCCTTCATCCTGCCCAACTCTTAGAGCCCCCTCCATTCCAGCAAAGGCACAATTCCTTCCTATTCCTCCTCTCCCTTTTTCCAGCATGGTTTGCCTAGAGTTTGTGGTGGGGTGGATTCCCTAATATTTCCTTGGGTACCCCTTGCTGGCCAGGAGTAGGGGCTGGCATGGAGAATCACCCCCTGCTACCACCACCCCTGACCCAGCCCCACACCCTGCACAGCTGCTCCCCACAATACACAGCTGGAATAAGCAGCCTGGCTTGGTCAGCCTGGAAGAAAAGGTGGGTCTCCCCTTCCTCCCCTGCTCCCACCAGGTATCCCGCACCAGCCCAGGGCTCCAGCCAAGCCTCCAACTCCACAGGGGACCCAGGAGTACAGGGCTGTGGGGAACTAGTGCCGCTGGCATGTAAGGTACCCTGTGGTAGGATGGTGCAACCGCACCACTGCACAACCCTAGATCTGCCCCTGTTTCCCTTTTTAGACACATGACTTAAAGTCTGGAGTAAATCTACTGAGCAGCCTGTGGATTTACACTAGGTCTGAGAGCAGGAACTGGACTCATGGCTTATTCATGGCTATCACAACTCCAGCGTTAGTTAAAAGCAGATGTTTGTATTTCATTCCCATGATTGTCTTCATGATTAATCATTCATGGAATACTATCAAATATTGATAGCCCATCTCTTAAAAATGCCATAAATAAGCCACGTACACAATCCTGACTGACAGAGACAACCCAATCTAAACCATCTCAGTGCTGGGTAACAGGCCCAGCAACTACCTCTCAGCCGATAGATGCCATTGCACAGAAGTTGTAACCAGATGTCAGACCATTACCTGCCTGGCTTCTGTGTTAAAAATCCTTCCTAAAATTGTTAATGAATTGTGACTGCTTGTCCCTGGCAAGATGGCTTTGGCAGGGGAGTGGGGATCTCAGGTGACTTTCTTCCTGTTCTTTCTAGTCCAAATGGCCTTCATATTACCGCCGGCAGTCAGAAAGCAGCAGCCCCCACTGATACCCATCCCAGGGGAAGCCTGCCATCCTAAAAGCTGTTGGATTGCAGATGGGACTGGAAGGCTGAATATTGTTTTGAAACTGATACTTCTTTTTATTTTAATGTATCTAAGTTAAAAAAAGTTCTCAAAAACCAGCCAGGACTACTACAATGAAGGGAACCATAGCTGACAGTTCTGCATGCCTCATTTCAGTTCCAAAGTATTATTCTTTAGGACAGTGTATACACTCAGCGTGAACTTTTGGTTCATAATAGTTATGTACCAGACAGGGACATTAGGAAGAATGATTGGTCATATGTCTGCACAGGAATTTACTGGAGCAGATCTTCAGTGGAGGCAAACTGTCATAGCTCATTCAAAGGCAATGGAGTTTTACAGATTTATACCAGTTGGGTTTATACAATGTCTGTCTGTCTGCCTGCCTGTCTCTCCTTCCATCCATAAGACACATATTTAGAATGACGAATGCCCGCTGGTTGCAATTGCCTTTTGTTGCATGTCTCTGGCTGGGATGTGCCCTGCACCAAGCACCAATGTCTATGCTAAGCCTAGATCCCTGGGAGAAGCTGATTTAAAGGAGGATCATTTAACATGTATATTTATGTAAATGCTGGGCTCTAATTATGGATCTAAGTATAATATAATATAATATACTTATGGATATAGATGATATAATAGAGAGAAAATCATAAGTGTGTGTATACACACGCGCGCGCACACAATTCTCAAGGTGCATGTGTGTATCTATATTTATATCTCCATAAGGTATTGTATTGTATTATATGTACAGACACATGTGTGTGTCTAAGGGTCTAAGTCATACATATAATATAACATATGCCATATATATATAATATAACATGAATAAATATATACACACGTGTGTGTGTATGTGTATAAAACTTTTATCATATTTGATATATAACTTCTAACAATCCTCTCTTTGTTGGTGCTTCCACTTGCCAGGGTGTCAAGGGATCTGACATCCATTCATCTGTTGTGTGCATATATAAATATATATCTATATATAGATATATGCCTGGCTTAGCCCTACCACTGGTATAGATTGGCAGAGCTCCACTGAGCTTTGCTGATTTATATCAGCTAAGGGCCTAGTGTTACAAATCGCATCAGCATCACTCAGCAAGCAGGTGATAAAGCACGCTTTTAAAGCTCAATGTTGGCATTTATGTGGCTAAATGACATGGGGAAAGTCACTGGTGCCACAAACTTTCTCTCTCAGGGCTGGTTGGTTCCAAGTTGCCTTGTGCTGATAAGCTGCAGAGGCTGGCATATCCTTTCTCCCTGGCCTGTGCCTGGTCCAATTTGGCAGGAAAAAAAAGCCACCTGGCTGGCTGTGCCAAATCATAATGCAAACTTTGATCTTTACCCCATGAGTTCCAGGAAGATGCTTATAGTCACAGACAGGCGATCTGCTGTTTCTGTTCCTTGTCGTGCTCAGTCACAGCATGAAAATTTCATGGTGATTAATGAGATCTGTTAGCCACCATAATCCATCCCCTGTGAATCAAGTGCTAATTAGCGTCAGACTTGATAAAGGCTGTCACCATAGGGAGATGGGTTGCAAAATAAAAACATCAAGTGTGATCTGTCTTTGATTTTATTGCTTATTTTGCTGCCGTTGCAACCACACCACCACAACAACCATAATAATAAGAATAAGAATAAAAAAAAGAAAATCAGCCTGGGCTCGTCTTGGCTTCATCTGTTGCAGTGATGATTTCACCTTAATTAATGAGGTGCATTATCTGACTCTCACCTTGTAGTGGGAGGAAAGTCCTTTTCATTCCTCCCAATGTGAAACTCGGAAAGCTTCGGTGAGCCATAATTGTTCAGAGTGAGGCCTCTGAAAATCAGGCTCTTCGCAGGCTGTTACATACCCAGCGCTGTTGTTCACCCATTAATGAGGCTTCTTGTGGAGTGCCTACCTGTGCAGGCAGACAGAATACAGATCAGCTGAGTCCTAGGGAAGGGAAAGGACATTGCAAACTCAATCTGGATGGGTAACCAGATTGAGCACTGAAGCTCACAGGAAGTCTTCCCAGTGACCTCCATGAGCATGCATAGTTTCATAGAAGTAGGGTCAAAAGGGACCTTGTAGACCCCCTGCCCTGAACTTCAAATTCAGGTGCTATTGCACAGCTTACCCATCTCACCAAGCGTCACACCAGTTGTCTCCAGCAGCCTCGTCAGAAAAAGGCTGAAGATGATGTGGGAACAAAACCTGATTTATCTTTTCGCTCCCAGTAGCTGCCTCTACAGAACAAGCCCTAAGCATTTTGTGGAGGCATTTTGCATGTCTCTGTTTATTTCTCTTCTGCTGGAAAAACAGAAGATTCCTTTCCCCAGGGCTGCCAATTCGACGGGTTTTTTTCCAGATCTTAAATTCCCTTGAAATAATCATATTCATAATGCAAACTGCTTTTTATGGGGTATTTTGAACTTTCATACAGCTGAGCTGAGCAAGAAAGATGACGTTTCCTTTAAAAACAAACTATCTTCCTGAAACGAGTCTAGGGACCAGATTCTGATTCCAATTATCCCAGTGTAAATCTGGAGAAACTCTACTGGCAGCAGCAACATTATTTGATATTCAACGGGTTGCCGCTTGAGATCAGCATCTGGCTAACCATATACGCCATTCTGCTCATAATAAAATATCTTTGGCTACAAACATTCCTCTGCCTCTAGCAGTAAATTCTTGCAAATGGACCCATTTATATTTATAATATTTTGTATGCTCTGTGTAAACTCTAAAGATTGTTATTAGGACAAGCATCCTACTGCTAGTACTAAAGCTGCTAGGGTGTGCAGAGACTAATACAGGCATACAACTTATTTGTGCATTCATTTATACATGACTCAAGTTACTCACATCCAGAAGATGGAACATTTTCTTCGGCGTGGTCCTATGGATAGCATCATTTATGAAAGGGCAGTGTCATGAAGCATCTCGAGGGGGTTACAGGGAGGTAGTGCCACACAGTAACCATGAACTGCCATTCAGCACAATCCCCAAGGCTTCTGGGACCAGTCCAGGTGGTGCCCCCAGCCTTGCCTACACCTGGATAAGAATAGTTATCGTGTTGCAAAAAGATTGTGGCATCCATTTGATTGTGATTGAGGATTATCAAAAAAACACTTGAACCTAAATTCAGATCCCCTTATCCATGGTGAATAGTAGCTTATTCTGCAAGTATGCCTTGTTGAGTCCATAGACCACTCAATAGCCTAGATCAGGGGTTTTCAACCTTTTTTAACAAGTGTACCCCTTCTGGCTCAAAGTTTCAGCTCATGTACCCCTTTATATAAAAAATATTTGTGGGGGACTGAGCATGCACACACGTGTGCACGCGCTCTCCCCCTCCCCCAGTAAGTAAGTCTGTGGGGTAGGGGAAAGGGCCAGGGGGGGACACAGATTGAAGCCCCTGCAGTGAGGCAGGCAGTGGGGCACAGACAGGGGCAGGAGCTGGGGTGAATGGGGCCCCAGCCAGGCCAGATCGTGGGACAACTGAAGCCCAGGAAGCTCATCCAGGGGCTCCTGCCACTGTGGGCACCCCAGTGGAGGCCCAGGAGGCACATACCCCCCAATCTGTGCATGGGGTAGAGGCGGCTGCCATTGCACACTGGGCTTTGCGCGCTGCTGCAGCTGCCTGGGGAGCGGTGCGATGTCCTGTGCATCCCGCCACCAGGTGGGCAGGTGGCACAACACAGCCAAGTGGCAGCGGGCACATGGTGTCACTTTGCTCCCGGTGCAGCTGCAGCAATGCACAAAGCCCAGTGTGCTGCGGCAGCCACCTCTGCCCCACGTACAGATCAGGGGGGGCATATGCCCCCTGGGCCTCCTCTGAGGTGGGCACAGCGAGGAAACTCCTCCCCTCCCACCCCCTATGGCCTTTTAAAGGTATGCAGCCCTAAGGGTACGCATACCCCCGGTTGACAACCACTGGGCTAGATTATCACTGCCAACTTGTTTCCGCTGCACAAGCCCAGAAAAAGGAAATACCCTAGTAGAGGTCTTCCTTTAAGCAAATTTCTCAGCCAGGAATGCCT
>NW_005842251.1:364992-365827 GCF_000455745.1 Alligator sinensis
TCTCAACTGTTTAATCCCACAGCAAATGCCAAAGCTGCTACATTTAGTTTTGCCTGGAAATCAGAACTTTCAAAGCATTTAAATTGATCTGGAGTAAAAACCAGGATTTCTAGTGGATGCCTCAGTACCTTCCTACCCTGTGTAAACCAGATCATGGGAAACCGGGTTCAGAAGAAGAGCGCCTCCCACTCCCCAGAAAGCTTTCTAATATATTATTCGTTTTCAATTTACCAATCTCCCTTCATTTTGCAAATAGGTCACCTCTCCGTCATGCACCAGCAGGCTGTCAGCAGAAGCAAAGGGTAGCATTGAGCTCTCACATGCAAACGGAAGAGGCTGTTGTGAAAACAACCTCCCCGAAATGAAGAGACGAGCCAAGCTCAGTAGAAAGGGGAGCTCCTGTAACCCTGAGCAGCCTTAACTGATTTCCATTTGCTAATTTATGCCTGTTTTTTAAAGAACTATTGGGCTCTGTCACTTCATTTCACATCAAACAACATTGGAGCCACTGTTGTGTTTTTTTGGTTTTGTTTTTTCTGTTTCCACCGGACAGATTGTCAGTTAACAGCTCAGCCTCTGAGATAAAAAGTCATAATTGGTAACTGCTCAGGTACCCGTGAACATTACTTTAACAAGCCTTCCTTTCTCTGCTCCCTGGACGTGTATGCTGGGGCAGCAACAAAGGAAATAAGAGACTTGAATGCTGCTCACTGCTGGGAGCCTCTGCATTAATATGGGGTCTTAGTAACTTGATAGATTTACTGAATGCATTGAGCTTTGGTGGATGGCGACAAAGAACATCAACTAAAACTTCCAAAGTCTCCTGTTTCAGCAG
>NW_005842251.1:365858-408827 GCF_000455745.1 Alligator sinensis
GGGGTGGACTTGGACACCATCATTATTTTTCCTTATTGATTTGCTTATTTATGATTTATTATTATTTACTTTCCATCATTGTAGCAATACTACTGCTGCTACTAAACTTTTTTTATTATTATTTATTTATTTTTTTACAAATGGGGAACTTGGGCAAAAAGGGACGTAATTAGCTGAACAAACTAACACGGTTCTGTATAACCTGAGACAAATGTCTCAGTAATTCAGTGATTTGCAACTTGGCTGCTGTGAGATCTTTTTTAACTGTGACACAGGGCGCTGCACAATATTAGCTCCATTACGTATGCAAACTTCTAGAGACGATTCACAGGGTAAGCTCAAAGGCTTCAAATAGGAATCCATCGCTTCAAAAAACAATCTGACCATTGTGGTCCTTCTTGTGGTCTTTGCAACAGAAGAATTACTCTATTATTTTGCTGTATGAAAATGAATGAAAACTAAGAGCTGGCATTTTCTGAGAGGTGCCTTGAGTCTAAAAGCAGTCGTATAATTAGGGCAGAGTGAACGGGGCAACTACTTTGGGCACCAACGCAGGGTGGTTGTGAAACAGCTGTTGCTGGCAGCCACATGATCACAATTGAGATTGCATAGCAACCACAAACTTCCCATTTCCCTTGTGTCCCGGGCACCCGGCTAGGTCCCTATGTTAAAAAGGATGAGAACCAGTGCAATAGTTTTCCCCTTATGGTCACTGAACAGGTAGATGTTATGACCAAGTTCACATAGGATGTCTGTGGCAGAGCTAAGTTATGAACCTAGGTCTTTTCCATCTCACCATTAAATGAGTACAGAAATCCTTTGGGCCAAAGACTGCAGAGATTTTTCAGGTCCTTCAGACTCGAGAAAGGCACTTGATACTTGAAAGCTTGTCCAACCACCCTCCTAACTATGTAACTGGTCCAATAAAAGATATAACAAAAAGCCTTGCCTCTCCAGATTCTTATTCCAATCTTTTTTGTTGGGTTTTTTTAATGCTTTCATCAGTCTAAGAATTTGACTTCTAGGGGCACGTCCAGGTGAACGTGCCTGTGCAGTTTATGACACTGCAGTCCTGTCTGCGGCACCGCAAACTGCACATGCCACACATACAGGCATTTGCCATGCTGCTAATTTGCAGTGCAGTGGAGGGTTTTTGACACTGAGAGATTGTGGTGTAAAAAAAAAACCCATAGCAGAAAAAAGCAGGGTAGCACACATGGTGACAGTATGCATTGCCCAAATCCAGAGCCTCACCGGCTAGAGCCAAGCTCTGCCTGCCAGCTAGGCTCCATGTGCCCAGATCACTGCTGCTGGAGCCCCGAGAGGACCCCAGAACTCCAGATAAGGCTTCTAAAGCCAGCTCAGGTGGTGATCCCAGCCTCCCCTACCCCACCTGGGGCAACTTGCCACATGCCAGAGAGCAAGTGCAGGGACATTCCCTGGGGACAAGTAGCAGCGACACAACTATGTGCCACTGCTAATTGTCCCCAGGGAAATGCACATGTGTGCTCATCTGGATGTGCCCTATAGTTGTACAATATAACTCAGAGGTCCAAAACCCTACCACTCCCCTTAATTATACTCCTAGCGCTGCAAAACTACAAAATAGAATTGGAAGAATCCCCTCCAATTATTCCTGGCTGATATGAGGTGCTCCTATCTCATATATGAGATACTTTCTGGTTGTATTTTACCAGTGCAAATATATCTGCTACGTCACTGTTTTCCATAAAGGTCAATGGCATCTCTAGTTACCCTGCGGACAGCATGTATAAGCTATTTCAGAGGCGCCTTACAAACTAGAACATCAAGATACGAAAGAGAGAGGCAATTTTCAGCTGTCATCTCTACTAAGGCATGGCATTACAGAAAGGAGGCTCCTTTTTCCCATAAGTAGGCCGGAGAAAAGACTATTCTGGCTCAATGCATATGCCATTTGTTCAAATGTCTACATACAGTTTAATTGCCTAAAATGAGTAACAAAAATCAAAACAACCCCCCCCCCCCCCAATGTGTAAACGGCATTTAGAAGCAGAGCAATCTGTTTCATAAAAGATGCTTTAGATTATCGGCCATGCCCAAAAAATTGCAACCCTTTGAGTCGCTATCATCTCCGAAGAGCACAACCGTTTTGTTAATTCGGCATGATGTTAGTGTGTTGACATCAAACACCTTAGCAAAAAGGCTTGGCATATTTTGCTTGTTGTAAATACAAGGCTCTCTTCCATTAAGTGTATGCAAATCAGCTTTGCTAACAAACATCTAAATAACTCCATCTTGTCTTCATTAGCTTGGGAGATGCAGTGCATTTCTCAAAGAATTAGACAAGGAATATTAATCCAAGCAGCTTGTAAATCTTAATGAGCTTATTAATTGTTGACCCCTGTATTTCTAAGGAGTGGTATTAAATGTACAAGATAATTAAGATGTTTTAGTGGGGAAATTAATATGCAGATATACATGTAAAAAAACCAACCCCAGAAAACAATTCTTTTCTTTCTGTCTAGCATGAAATAAATGGTTGAGTAATTTATACCCACCAGAAACTACATTGTGGCTATTGAGAATCTAATCCTAGAAGAACAACAGTTGGTAGGTGTTGTGGAGCTCAGCTAATTGCAAAAATATTTGGTAAAGAAACATGTGCAAAACTGGGAAAATATATAGTTCTTTCACATATGGCCAAAGGCTTGGGTTCTGTATTTGCCTACGCACAATTCCTGGATGACTTCTCGGCAGACCTCTGAAAAGACACAACTTCTGACAAATTCTCTACAAATGAAACTTTGCTGAATAGGTCCGGAAAGGAAATTCCAAGAAAAAAAAGAAAATCTTTCTTTCTTTGATGGACACTTCTCCTACGGACAAAATACTATAGTAGAGACAGACTCAGAATAGTAGCAATCTCTCAGGGTTGATTTTGTGTTGTCATTAAGAGTAAAGAGGTTCGTATAGAAATGTAGGATCTCAATTTTGAACTCCTGACAGTAAAATTCATGTGTGAGTAAGGACTTCAGGTCAAACCAATAAGAGGGACTTCTGCCTACTAATGTTCAACCCTTGTAATAGCTGGGAATCAAGTGTAGAGGATACGCCTTCATAACGTCACGGTTAATCTATGTAATGCCCTAGAGACGGGGGAATCCCTTCTGACTATTTTTTCTAGAAAAAGAATCAGAAGAATTTTTTCTTGATCTTAATTCTGGTGGCTATTTTAAGGCTAGAATGGATTCAGTGTAATTAAAGATTCATTGTAATTAAGCTGCCATCTCCGTTCTGATAGCTGTCTAGCCGTGTGTCGATAAAAAAGACTGATGTACAACCATAAGAACAAACAACTGGCAACAAACTAAAACCACCTGCCAAAATAGGATCGAGTATGATTCCTTGCGAGTTAAGCTGACAGCTGGAGAGGGTAGAAATGCATAAAATTGGAGAGCGATGGAATCAGGAGATGCTTCCATGGAAGGCAGGTAGCTAGGACTGAAGGAGAAGATCAGAGAGGACAACAGATGCCACAGCAAGTTTCCGATCTTTACTGTTGATCCCACTATCATCAAGCCTGTCTTTTTTTACTACTGAATCCCCATGGGGTTCATCATTCTGCTTGCCAACGCCGTGACTGCACCACACCTCTTTCAGGCCACAATCCGGCATTTGAGAACCATGGTGGTGGAAACTGGGTCTCTGGAGAGGGTCACGGAGCCATGTGAAGAGTTGTAAAGCATCGCAGAACCACCTCCCAGTTGACATGGTAGAGTCCTTTCAGTAGGCACAATTTATAGCAGACCTACTCTCTTCTTGTGATATGGCAGTTTCAAGAATATAAGGGTATAAAAGCTGCCATCTACAGGGTCAGACCATAGGTCCATCTTACCCTGTGTCCTGTCACACAGGGGCAGAGAGTGGTCACCACATGGGACACTGACCTGCATTTGACCAAGATTTTTTCCACTGTTCCTCTCTCACCTGAGACTTCCAGCATTTAAGGTCAAGGAATATCTAATTCAGAGGCTGTATCCATCCCTAACTCCCATGCTCATATCTACTGATTCACCCCTTTCCTCCAAGAATATGTCCAATCCCTTTTTGAATCTGGCTAAAGTGTCAGCTTCCCCAACATCTGGTGGCAATAAGTTCCACTGTTTAACTGCACGCTGTGTGGAAAAAAAACAACTTCCTTTTGTTCGTTTTAAACTTATACCAACTTGTTTCATTTTGTGCCCCCTAGCTCTTCTATTGTGAGAGACAGTAAACAGTAAATCCCTATTTACTTTCTCTTTACCCTTTAGTATTTTGTAAACCCTTCTCATGCCTCCTCTCAAGCATCTCTTTTCTAACCAAAATAGGCCTGGCCTCTTTATTCCCTCCTCATATGGAAGTCCCTCCATACCACTAGACACTCTTGTTGCTCTTCTCTATTTTTTCTATATCCTTTTTGACATATGGGGACCAGGACTGGGTATGCACCATGGATTTATAGAGGGGCAAGATGATACTTTCCATTTGGTTTACAATTCCTGTCTCAGTAATTCCTAACATTTTGTTTCCCTTCTTGATGGCTGCTGCACACTGAGGTGATGTTTTTACTGAGCTGTCCACAAAGACTCCCCAGATCTCTTTCCTGCGTGGTAACAGCTCATGTAGAGCACATCATAGTGTAGGTAAAGTTCAGGTGATTTTTGCCCAGGTGCATCCTTTTACACTTGGAGACATTGAATTGCATCTGCCATATAGTTGCCCATTCACTCAATTTTGCCAGATTCTTTTGTAATCCCTTATAGTAAAGACTTGGTTTTTACCATTTTGATTAATTTTGTGTCATCAGCAAGTTTGGCCTCCTTGCTACTCACCCCCTTTTCTAGATCATTCATGAATATGTTAAACAGCACTCGTCCCAACACAGATCCTTGGGGAACCCCACCGTTCATTTCTTTCCATCCTGAAAACTGACCATTTATACTTACTTGTTGCTTTCTATGTTTGAGCCAATTTCTAATCATGAGTGGATGTAATGCCATGACAACCTAACTTAGGTAAGTGCTTCTGATGGGGAGCTGGTCAAAGGCTTTTTGGAAATCCAAATATATGATGTCAACTGGATCATCCTGATCCACCTGCTTATTGACATCCTCTAAGAACTCTGGTAGGCTGATGAAGCACAATTCTCTTTGACAAAGTCACGATTCCTTTAGCAAGTCATGTTCATCCATGTGCTGAACAATTATATATATCACATCTCAGAGGAAATTCTGGCACTTTTTTATAACAGTCAAACTATTATATTAGGGACCTTTTATATTAGAGACCTACACAAATAGGAGGATTAAACAAAAAGAAGTCTCATGAGGTTCAACAAGGACAAATGCAAAGTCCTGCACTTAGGGCAGAACAGTCACATGCCCTGGTGCAGGCTGGGGGCTGACTGACAGCAGCTCTGCAGAAAAGGACCTAGGGGCTACAGTGAACAAGAAGCTGAACAGGATCCAACAGTGTGTAATTGTTGCCAAGCACAACTAATGGCTACTGGGCTGCATTGGTAGATATGTTTCCAGCAAATCGAGGGAAGTGATTCTTCCTCTCTATTCAGCACTGGTGAGGCCACATCTGAAGCCCTGTGTCTTGTTGTGGGGCCTCCCTACAGAAAGGATGTGGACACATTGGAAAGAGTCCAGAAGAAGGCAATGAAAATGGTTCAGGGACTGGGGCACATGACTTCTGAGGAGAGGCTGAGGGAACTGGGCTTATTTCGTTTGGAGAAGAGGAGACCAAGAGGGGATTTAATAGTAGCCTTCAACTACGGGTTTGTTGCGGGTAGGTCTTGCTTGACCAATCTCATTTCCTTCTACGACCAGGTGACCTATCACCTGGACAAGGGAGAAGAGATTGATGTCATATATCTTGACTTCAAAAAAGCCTTCGATCTGGTATCCCATGATCACCTCTTGGTGAAACTGGCCATTTGTCGCCTTGGGTCCACCACGATCCGCTGGCTGGAAAATTGGCTCCGGGGTCAGACCCAGAGGGTAGCAATCGATGGAAGTCACTCACCGTGGTGTCCTGTGACCAGTGGGGTCCCCCAAGGCTCTGTCCTTGGACCCATACTGTTCAACATCTTCATTAATGATGTGGACACTGGAGTCAGAAGCGGACTGGCCAAGTTCGCCGATGACACCAAACTTTGGGGCAAAGCATCCACACCAGAAGACAGGCAGGTTATCCAGGCTGACCTGGACAGGCTCAGCAAGTGGGCGGACGAGAATCTGATGGTGTTCAACGCCGATAAATGCAAGGTTCTCCACCTTGGGAAAAAAAACCCGCAGCATCCTTATAGGCTCGGCAGTGCTATGTTGGCTAGCACTATGGAAGAAAGAGACTTGGGGGTCATCATTGACCACAAGATGAACATGAGCCTGCAATGCAATGTGGCGGCTAGTAAAGCGACCAAAACGCTGGCTTGCATCCATAGATGCTTCTCAAGCAAATCCCGGGACGTCATTCTCCCCCTGTACTCGGCCTTAGTGAGGCCGCAGCTGGAGTACTGTGTCCAGTTTTGGGCTCCACAATTCAAAAAGGATGTGGAGAAGCTTGAGAGAGTCCAGAGAAGAGCCACGCGCATGATCAGAGGTCAGGGAAGCAGACCCTACAATGACAGGCTGAGAGCCCTGGGGTTCTTTAGCCTGGAAAAGCGCAGGCTCAGGGGTGATCTGATGGCCACCTACAAGTTTATCAGGGGTGACCACCAGTATCTGGGGGAACGTTTGTTCACCAGAGCGCCCCAAGGGATGACAACTAGGTCGAATGGTCACAAACTACTTCAAGATCGTTTCAGGCTGGACATAAGGAAGAATTTCTTTACTGTCCGAGCCCCCAAGGTCTGGAACAGCCTACCGCTGGAGGTGGTTCAAGCGCCTTCATTGAACACCTTCAAGAGCAAACTGGATGCTTATCTTGCTGGGATCCTATGACCCCAGCTGACTGCCTGCCCTTTGGGCAGGGGGCTGGACTCGATGATCTTCCGAGGTCCCTTCCAGCCCTAATGTTTATGAAATCTATGAAAACCTGAAGCAGGGTTTGAAAGAGGACGGAGCTGGACTGTTCTCAGTGGTGGCAAATGACAGAGCAAGAAGCAAGGGACTCAAGATGAAGCAAGGGAAATTTAGGTAAGATGGGAGGAAAGAACTTTCTCACAAGGAAGGTGGTGAAGCACTGGAACAGGTTACCCCAGAGAGGTGGTAGAGTCTCCATCCCTGGAGTTATTTAGGACCTGGTAGACAACCTGGGGTGGGATGATCTAGTTGGTGCTGACCCTGCTTTGAGAACTAGATGACCTCCTGAGGCTGCTCCCAACCCTAACTTTCTACGATTCTATGACTCTTGAAATATTTCATGGAACAAAATAGTTTGAAACCTCTCAGTTGGAAACATCTAAACAGCCTTATTGAAATGAAACATTTTCACATAATCACTCCCTTCACCTGTTGGCGCTCACCCAATAAAGGTATCTCCCAGTCTCACAATGCACCAATTAAAGGAAATGAAGAGCAACATGTGACTCAACCAACCATACAGAGTACACTGAAAAGAAATTTTGCTACATCCAATTACGTTGACACAAGAGAGTCTAAACAAAATTGGATGTTTCATTTTGAACTGTTATTGTATTTTAAAGTTTTTTCATCAATAATTTGAAGGAAAAATAGCCCACATCAACATGTTTCCATGAAATACCTTCAATTGAAATATTTGTCATTGCCCTACTCATTGGAGAAGACCAAATCTAGTAAGGGGAACGGAGATGCATGAAGTTGAGGAGAAATACTCAAGTTCTACTATTGAGTCAGTGGCAATGTTGATAACAGAAACCAGCTCTACTGGATTGCGATGGGTTTTCTGGACAAATTGATCAAATTGACCATGAAGAGGAAAGCCAGATTATGGTCTTTAGCACTTGCCACCAGTCTCAGCTGTGCCATCTTTCAATATATCCTTCAATTTTTGAGCCAGCCCATCACAGAACAATCACAGCTGCTATAGGTTTCATGTTTGCTGATTTCCCCCGGGGAATGTTGGGAGCTATAGAAACGCACAGAGCAGTTACATATGATGGATTTCTTAGTGACAAAACAGCCTTCTCTCACCCAGCTGCATCCTCACTGGAAACTTGCAGAGGGTAATTCAGTCTGTTCTTTTCCATTTCCAATCTCTTCAATCAGCCCTTTCTTCCTAGCATCCTTACTGCCATTGATTTATTTCAATTAATCTTCTCCTGTTCTAGTACCATAATTAGCCCTTGTCACAACTAATTCCTGTCCCCTTGGATTTAAATAAATAGCTCCAGCGTCTATATGGAAAAAAATCCGTAGTATTTCACTCGCTGCCAAAGGGAGGTAGGAGAGGGGTTCTGTTATGAGGTCCACCCCTCACTGGGACATGGAAAGGACCGAGAAAGTACTGCCATAAATATTCCTTTGCATTAATGAACTGTTCTACTGTGATTGGGTTCACCCCCTTGTGACATCATTTGTCACAAATCTTCCAGCAGATTTCTTTTCTTGGTAGAAATAGTCATGGAAATGGGTACCTTTTCTTGGTGGACATATGCATGGAAATGGGTACCTTTTTAAGGACTTGACCATGCCTTTTATGTAACCCTACCACCCCAAGAGCAAGCTCAGGGATCCCCATGTCTTGGGGAAACCTCTATGATACCCATTTCCTTCTCTGCTCCCTCCCTACCTGCAGGGCCCTATCAGTTGCTTTTGACATAAGAAGTGAGCAAATTATGCCAATCTTTCTTGATTACTTATGATAGGGGTGATGCCCAAGTCTCAACACATTTACTCTCTCTTGTATAGCTCCATGCTTGAGCACAAGACCCAGGCATCTAAGGTGGCTTCGTACCATGCTAAGAGCCCAAGTTACAATCTAGAGGAGCTCATTGGGAATTCTTGTGCCAGAAAATACTACTTTGGTCAAAACAAGAAAGGAACCCATCCTAGCGTAGCCTCATGGTTAAGGGAGAGAGAGTATCCTCCACATCCCAAAGTAGTTTGAAGTTGGCTCTTCCAGTTGTCTCTTCGACTGTCAAAACCTTGACATTTGTCACAGGACAGAATACTTGTGGTCAGCCCTACAATCTAGCTGTTAACCAGTACAGGAGATTGCTCAGTGATATTGGATGGCCTGTGCTGTGTAGCAAGTCAGACAAATTGCATTATGGGTAAAAGATGCCCTAGGCAGGCAGAGTTATGGGAAAAGACATCTCAATTGAGCATACTGAGAGGTCAGTGCCAAAAATGGAGGAGCTGTTTTATTGCCTAATTTTGTACTCCTGAAGCCCAGGTATCGTGCTAAGGCAGGCCCCACTGGTTTAGAGAGAGACTTGAATCTCTTTCTCTATCTGCTTTTTTCTCCTGGGCAATGGTTGGAGGGCAAGGGTGAAAGTTGAGATAAAAACTGTTTTTTTTACCCCACTTTCTCTTCCGTTTCAATTTGTATCCCCTTCCCACTTTGTTTCAGAGGATGGAATGTGCATCAGAGGCCAAAGTGGGATCCTTGCAAACTAAAAAATGAGCCAAACTTCTTTTCTATTCTTTTTTGGTCAATGAAATCTATGTACAGATTTGGGCTTGAAACAAAATGAAGGTTTTATAATTAGCTTCATTTTTTTCCTCATGAAAAATTCAAAGGAAAATAACTGGAAGACATTTCAGAAATGTTAACAAGGGAGAAAACATTGATTGTTTTTAACCAGCTCTAAGCTCAGGTTTGGCTCCCTTGTTTACAAGGGAAGATGGACCCTGTTGAACTGAACTTGAGGAATCCAACCCCTATACCATTATTCCGGGCAGGCACAGCCCTCAGACTGACCACAACACCTGCCAGTTGATGATAGGCAAATTTATTGATACAGAGGACTAGATGAAAAGCAACAATACAAGCAATCAAACAATCCTGTATCTACCAATCCTAGGGCTGTCATCTGAGTCCAAGTACATCTGGTCAGGATGCAGGCTCCACTTTGAGGCTTCCTCTCTTAGGTGTCATCAGTCTGGAGGTGGGATGCTGAGGCCCACAGCCCCCCTCCAGTGGGGTGCATGAGATGGGCTGATGATGTGTGTCCTCTGTCCATGGTAGCCTCAGGGACCCTTCCTGGGGAATGGGGATGGAGATGGGGATGGAGACCCCTCTTGGAGAGGAGAAGGAGAAGGGACAGGAAGGGACCCTTTGTTAATCTCAAGTCTCTGCTTTTGTATTCTCCTTCCCCCTCAATGACTCCTGATGACTCTTCATCCGTGGCTATCTCTGGTGGGTTGTCTCTTTGTGGTCACACATCTACGTAGCCTTCCAGGTCTTCTCTTAATTTTGTCTGTTCCCCCCAAACCAGGACTTAGGCCCCCTGCTCTATGAACCCTTGTTGCTAGAGTCACTTATCTCATGTTATGGAACAGTATGGTATATACTAATTTGGTTTCCAAGCTGTGTCCTCGTTGTGTTAGACAACCCATCTGCCTTGAAGGCTGTGATCTCATGTTATGATACCCCTGCCCCCCCACTCAGTTCTCAGGCTGTGTGTCCATCCATTGGCGTTGTTGTGCTAGACAGCCCGTCCACTTCCAGAGCCATGAGAAACTGCGTGTGCGTCTCCCAAGCTCTTTAGAAATCCATTTAACCCTTGCTGCCCATCTTGACCCCTTATAATGCATCTATCTATACCTATAAGCCAATTCCCCCCAAAACAGGCCTTTAAATACCATTTCTAAGGCACCAGACCCTATCTGGGACTGTATGCCATGCACAGAAACATATACTGGGTGAATAAAGAAACGATAAACTCATGCTTACAGTGTATCCCTTTATGCTGCCAGTATGAATAGCATTTTATTTTCCTGTGTGAAAAAAAAGCCACTGAAAGGTAACAAGAGGAATCGCACCATGCACATACACAGAAGCAGTATATTATAGTGTCTATAGAGGATTGTTGTCAAGCTTCATAAATATGGACTTCAGCACTATAACATGAGTCTTGTATGAAATGCTTGCAGAAGGCTCCGGTGGTCTTTAGGGGGTAGGCTGCACACAATATAAATGGTTAATCTTTCATAGGGCAGAAATTCAGTGAAGCAAGAAAGGGCTTGTTTGATTACTCCTTATTCCCTTTTTTTTGAGACTTGGGGAGCTTGCAGTAAGAAGAGGAAATCTGGTGTCTAGAGCCTGTTTCAAACCTCAAATGTCCAGGTTTGCATTGTTGTGACCTTTGCATGGTTCTTACTTCACCTGACCATGTTTGGCCCCCCATTAGTGTCCAGGTTCTGGGCCAAATTACCAATGGATGTGATACAGAGAAGGGCCTGGGCACCAAAGGGATTAATAAAGAACTGAGAGACCTGCCCCAACTATAGGCCTTTGCTTCCAAATGTGACCATGAAAGATCAAGCCATTACATGTCTAGCTACACAATTTGTGTGCAGACTAGCCTACACACCATAGAGAGGAAACTGTGCTGTAAAACTCGGATCTATTTTTCTGATCCCTGAACACAGTTTGGGCTGTTTAAAGACCTAAGTACTGACTGGGGAGGAGGGGGTTGTCCATTGTATCTTGTACAATGGCAGCTGGTCAATTTAGACATATGCAGAGGTTTTAAATCTCCCAGGGTTTCAGTTCTGGCCCATGTGGTATCTGTTATACTCATGAAGATTTGCAAGGTATGAAGTTAGCAGAGTTGTTGACCTCTCTTACCTGGCCAAATCTTCAGCTATCTATTCCAGATGGGTGGTTATATCGGTAGTCCAAGGTCCTCCCATAGCAAGCAGCCCATAGGGTCTAGCAGGTTTATGGCATGCCAGCTTCTGTAACTAATGCCAAACAAAAAAGCCACCAATCTTCTCTATTCAGCACTGATGAGGCCAAACTTGGAGTGCTGTGTGCAGTTTTGTGTCCACCACTACAGAACGGATGTGGACAAATTGGAGACAGTCCAGCGGAGGGCAATGAAAATGGTTTGGGGGCTAAGGGACATGCCTTACAAGGAGAGGCTGAAGGAATTGGGTGTATTTAGTCTGCAGAAGAGAAGACTAAGGGTGGATTTAATATATGTCTTCAACTTCCTGAAGGGGGGTTACGAAGAGGATGGAGCTGGACTGTTCTCAGCGGTGGCAGAAGACAGGACAAGGAGCAACGGGCTCAAGTTGCAGCAAGGGAAGTTGGGGTTAGATACGAGGAAAAACTTCCAACCCTCATTTTCTAGGATACTATAATTCTATACTTAGCATCACGCTTGGCAGCCTTTGATTACATACACCCACCAGAGGGATCTCAGGGGGTTGCATCTAGTCCAACGCCCTGCTCAAAGCAGGACCAGCCCCAGCTACACAATCCCATCAAGGTTTTGTCTATCTGGATCTTAACAACCTCCAAGGATGGAGACTCCATCACCTCTCCGGGTAATGTATTCCAGTGCTTTACTACCCTCCTTGTAAAAAAGATTTTCTTAATATCTAACCTAAACTTCCCTTGCTGCAACGTGAGATCATTCCTCCTAACCCATTTAGAGATGGGCCAAGTTGGGCCAGCCTTTTGCACAACTCTAAAATGGGGGTCAGATCCACACCTCTGGATCTGTACTGAGGTACCTTAATTTCTCTGCTAGGCCACATCTAGCAGAGATTACTTTAATAAATAAATCCTTATTAAAATGGATTTACTAAAAGTTTGGAAACAAGGATGTAATGCTTTGTGTTCCCACCTCAAGTTGAACAGTGCCAGATCAAATGACAACTGGGCTAAAATTTAGCTACAGAAATTTAAACCATTGGTGAAGTCAAATGTGTAGAAGCAGAAATACACCCCCTGCCTTCAGAAGTGAGTCGAGATGACAGCCACTATCCTAGGTAAAGAGAAAGGATAAGAAGAAAGAGCTAAACATCCCCAGAGAGAGTCTTCAAACAATCCTTTACTTCAAAAAAAGCCATTTTGTGTCATCTAGTGGTTACCTCCCTTTGCTTTATTTTTTTTTAAACAAATTGGTATCGTTAACAAAGCAACAGGAGGGCCAGCGCTAATTAAAAGGGTTACAATCCTGTCGAACGAACTTGCTGTAACCAGCATAAAATGCAAGAATGACATCCATTATCAGAAAGACTTCAAATCTACGTCCACAGCTATTCTGTGAAGTTATTTACTAGAGCATATGTGCAGGGCAGCCACTCGCTCTGCCATTCAAGTCCGATAGCATCAATGCATTTTCTATCCATGTTAACACCTTGCTCGCCATCTTATGTGCTCAGGGAACTGTTTCCAATACATAAATCAACCCAACCAGCAAACATTAGGCAGATCAATTAACCACCCCTATAATCCTCTTTCAGTCTTATCTGGTAGCTTCAGTCTTTAACGTTCACACTGTTCAATACTCATCCTATACCCTCCCCAAAAGATCTGGACCAACAAAAAAAAGGACATATGCATCCCTTCATGTTCAAAGGAGGCTACTTCCTCCTTCTTGTCAACTAAGTATCTCGTGACACTTTCTCCATCAGACTCCTTTGCTCCCTCCTTGCTGAAAATTACTTCTCTTTCCATAAGTGATGTCCTGGAGCGGATGCACATCAGCTTGTGTCTGCTGGTGCTCCTATATTGGCATAGCTATGTCAGCAGAGCCCTCTAGTGGCATATGGGCAGGAGTTTCTCTGCCACCTCCAGGAACGATATCATCTAAACTGAGAAAAGCTTTCTTCTGCCAGCATGGCTGCAGCTGCATCAGGGGACTTTCTGCCTCACCACGCCAGCTCGAGGATGTGATTCTGCTGCCTTGTTGGTAGACCAGTTTAATGTCAGCCGCAGTTTAATTGGGGCCACGAGTCTGTTCCTGCACACCTGATTTGCGCTCCTGCCACAAGCTTCATTTCTCCCCTGACTGAAACTGCAAATATTTCAGGTGGAAGACAAAAGTCTTCCTTCGATGTTGAGCAAAATACTGTTTGCATTGGCAACAGCAGGAGATGGGGAGCAGCTGGGACCAAAGGCAGGGACCAGGTGAGACAGGGGTGCATTAATTAGACTGCATTTTTTTCCAGTTCTGTTTTTATTCCTTTTAATTGCTTAAATGTTTGCTGTGGGAAATGCTCATTTCTTTCCTGTTTTGCACTGCTTTACTTCACTCCAGACTAAAAATACCTAGTTTCTTCAGCAGACAGCTTGTCTTTCAACTGCTTTTTCATCTTCCTTGCTCTCCTCAGGATCCCCTCTAACTTCTTTGAATCCTATTTAAAATGCAGTGCCCAAAGCTGAGCACATTACTCCAGCTGGGGCCTGCCCAAAACTGGGGAGAGTGATGCTATCACCTGCCACATCTTACTTGCAGCAGGTTCTCATAAAAGAGTTTTTACCACTGACTTTCAAGTAGTTCAAGATTAAGGCAGAAATAGATTGCAGGAATCTTCTCAGCCCTTGCTTGAATTGCTGTATTTTATTGCTGCCAATGAGCATCTTCAAACTCACCAAAGGAAGGAAGACTGGATCTAGACCTGGGGTTTTCAACCTTTTTTTATGAGCAGACCCCTAAAAAGGTTGAATGGAGGTGTGGACCCCTTTGAATTGTGATGGTGGGTATTCGCATACTTTTGATTGATCATAGTCACCCTTCGCGGACCCCTTAGACAGAGTCTGCCGATACCCAGGGGTCCATGGACCCCAGGTTGAAAACCACTCACCTAGATTATGTGGGTGAGGATTAAGGGCTGCTTTTTTTGCCCAGGAGGAATCTAGCAACACACTGGGCCTCATCCAGAGCCCAAGGAAGTAAATAGGAAGATCCTATTGATTTCATAGACTCTTAGATTATAGCCTTCGCCATCATGATGGATTGGATCATATCTCCCAACAGATGCTCCTCTTCCAGCATGGATGTTTTCCTTTAAAGTTTTGGTGAAGAGTAAATTAATAAATATACTAATTGAACCCGTGCTTTGCTGTAGAAGGTTAATTTGATTTTTTTTTAATTGTTTATAACCTTTTGTCATCATAACCATCATCATCTTCACTTTATAGTTTTGTGAGAGAAGCCTGTTCCAACTTCAAAAGCTTTCAGACCAGCGTTTCCCCCTGGTTTCTTCCCTTCATCGTTATATCACTATGAATTGTGCGTTGGCCAATAGATTTGGCCTCCAGAATAAAAGATGTAAATTATATAGATTGATATCCTCCTTCCTAGGGCCTTTGCCTACTTTCTCCACCTCCCACTAGGCAGGTGCTTCCAATCCTGCGGTGAGTCCCCCTTTGTGCCAACTCTTCCCCTTCCTCCTTACAGGTTCGAGTGATTGCAGGGTTTGATGAACCTCACGTTCTCTGCTGTTCTCCTTGCTCCTGTCCCTTGCTGTTATTTTTTTGCAGTCAAGATACATGAAGCCTGGAGCTGCAAAATATAAATCTGGACCTGAACTTACCCAGAGATCCTGAGGCTACTCTTTAGATCTGAGGTTTCTGCTTGGCATTGCCAGCCATGTATTTCAGAGCTACAGATAAATGTTCCCCAGCCTCTAGGTCCACCTCTAAGCCCCCTCTAGGGCCAAGTATCATGGCCTTCTGTTAAAGTTCCTTTAAAATGGTCCTTTTGTTTGCTGAGTAACAGAAAAAGTGTGGTTAATTAGACTCTCAGTCTTCAAGCAGAACAGGCTGGTCTCTGTGCTGTCATGTTATACTCCCTGCAAGAGAAAGCTTAGTCACTGATCCTCGGCAAGGCTAAGAAAGCAGAGGACACCTGTTTCCACTGGCATACCAAGAACCCAGCTCTCCACATCAAAACACAGTCAGTGCCAGCTGTGGAATAAAGCCAGGAGTTGTCCAGAAGGCTACCTACGACCTATCTGAGCAAGGGAAAACTGAAACCTTTCAGGCTCCGAGACAAGCCAATTATAGGAGCTCAGCGGCAGGTTTTCATTATGCGAGTCCTTACGTGGAGCTCAGGGTAGATGGAAATGCAGCGAGAACGCTGGACGAGTCCCTTTTTAATCTCCTTTCTATTCTGGGTGCATAGCAATCCTTTCAGAGCTCTCCCTTGGCTTCACCAGCTGTGCCCAGACTGCAAAATGTTAAAACATTTCAAAATGAGGTGGTGTCTAACAGCAGGTGGTCCGCAGAAATGCATCAGCTGAAGATTGACTGATACATCCAAGAAAGGGCTGTTCCTAGGTGCTCTCTGTGAGCCCTCCCAAGCTTTCAAATGTACATCTCTTCTTGAGAGACAGAGATTTCTCTGAAATAGCCCAAGCCCGATGATTTTCAAGGCATGCTGAAACCTCTTTTCCCACTGGCATTTGCAACTAGGGAAGGGGGAGGAATATATTCAGAGGGGAAGAGGAACTGGAGCTTTTCAGCATCCTAGTGGAGAGAGATTGAGTTATACCCAATTTTTTCAAACCGTTCTGTTGCTACCATATTTGCACAGAGTAGGCTTGTTCATGCCTTCATTGTGGATTTCGATGAACTTCTTCACAAGTTGGATTTTCCTTTCCCTGCCTAGGAAACCGTATAGTCTCCACACCCCAAATTATGCCCTCAGGTAAACAGATTCAATCCTATGTGAGGACCCAGAGAGGTGGTGAAACCTCCATCTTTGGAGGTTTTTTGGGCATGGCTTGACCAAGCCTTGGCTGACATGATGTAGTTGGGGCTGGTCCTGCTTTGAGCAGGGGGTTGGATTAGATGTGACCTCCTGAGGTCCCTTCCAACTCTCATTTTCTATGATCCTATGAGTTGCAAAGACTTATCCAAGGCCAGTATACTCCTGTGGCACCTCAGAGGTGACAGTCTTCCAATGATGCATAAACTGATTCCTAAATACAGGCTTTCAAACAGCCTTGGATCATTTTTTTTGACAGATGGCTTTGTAGGCAGGACCTCTGCCATAATACCTTCCCTGTGGCCTCTTGCATGGAAAAATGAGGTATCCTGATTTCACGCAATATGTAGCTGGTCAGCTGCAGTCAACATATCAACTGCAGTTCATAACTCATAGGTGATTATAAGTATGCATAATAGAGTGCTATGAGCAGTTCAGAATGGCATAGGCCATCCTCATCTCCTTTAACTGAAAGCCTGAAGTTCAAAATTTCTAGTAAAGTTTAATCCCCTGCAAGAGACTACAGACTGACATGTTCAGTAATGTGCCTAAGATACTGCACATTTAGTTTAAGGGGTGTAGTTGTAGCTGTGTTGCTCTAATGACACGTGGGCAGATGAAGTTCTTTGGGTAAATCCAATATCTTTTATCAGACCAACTCAAAAAGTTGGAAAAATTCTTCTTAGTAAGCTTTTGGGCACAAACGCCCTTCATCAGGCTGAGGGAGCATCTGCGGCTGGACACAGGCATGGGCGAACTGGGCGGCCGCCCAGGGCCCAGACAGAAAGGGGGCCTGAAAATGGTTCAGTTTTTTGCGTTGTCCAATTACTATTATCATCATCTCTGGCAAAGCGGGGGCCAATACTAAAAGTTTTTACCCGGGGCCACCAGCAGTCTAGCTCCAGTGCTGGGTCTAATAAAAGATATCAGATTTACCCAAAGAACCTTGTCTGCGTGTTTAGTTTAGTAATTCCTTAATAAAGTACTAACTAAATGTGCAGGACCTACATTTACTGCGCAGTAGCACCGGCACATGTTTATTTAGCGGTGCTTACTGCGCACTAGCCTAATAACACTGCACAGTAATCTATTAGTAAGGTTTTTTGCCATGACACGCTACTGAGTAGTGTTATTAGGTTAATGCGCAGCAAGTGTCTTGTGTAGACGCACCCACTGAAACACTGATGAAGAGGCCAGAGTCTTAGACTGCCCATTAACAGCCACACCGCTGCTGTAGGGCTAGAGATGTTTAGGCCAATGCTAGCTGGGCAAAGCCTATATTTTAAAAAGTTCTTCAATGTAGTGTATTCTATGTGATCGTAATGGTAGCACAGTATGGCTATGAATGGGAGATGAGGTGAAAGTAAGACTCTGGGTCTCTTGGGTTCAAGGTAGGGTCAATTAGCACCTTATGCATCTCTGATACAGTTAGTCTATAAGCTATCATATGCAGTAACTTACTTCATCAGACACGAACCTAAAATTATGGTATAAAAATGAATGAGCATTTTACATTGCAGCTATGAAACTTGCTCAAAACCCACAGCGAGCCCCTAGCAGAAGGAAGTTTGGAAAGCAGACCCAGTATCCAGATATCCCTGCTGCTTCTCCATTTCTCATCATCTGGCACTCAAGAAGTAGTCCATTCTCAGATTTATTGGTGATTGTAAGTGGTGAACATGGGTAATTAGCAATTAAAATGCACATTAATGCCTGGGTGCTAGAGGATGTGCTCCTATGGTCTGTTAATTCATTTATAATGCTGGCAATTAAATAAATAAGTGTCGGTGGAGCCTAAGCTAATGAGTCAGCTGGAGATGTGTGCTCATGATCTTCCTCACCTTTCAAATGGCAGGGTTCTTTGTACCGGGCAAATTTAGATGATTGAGGTTGTGGATACGTTGCCCCAAAGTACTTACAGAATACAGGGAGCCAGCGTTGCATTCTCCAGCGCTGAAGCTCACATATCATGGCGTAGCTTTGAATACAAGATCTGGAGTTGATCTTGCAGTATGGATAAAATGTCTACTGCTGCCACTCGCTTTTTGATGATGAATAAGGAAGGAAAAGATCAATCCAGACCTTCAAAGGAGTTGACTCTTGCTGCATTCACACACCTTTCCCTATTTATTCTACACATGCAGTCCCAATAAAAAACCTATCCTCAACTCCTTCCTAGAGTTTGACTTTACAAACAAACAAAAAAAGGATCCAGAATATCATAAGGGAAGGTCCTTTCATGACCACAGCCTACTCCCTATGTCTCTCCCCACCCCCCTTTTAAATTAAATTAAATTAATTTTAACTAAATAAAATTAAAATGTTGTTTCATTTTATTTCATTGTCCACCCACTCCCTTCTTGGTTATATCTAGATGGGATAAAGATTGTGCTGACTTTGGCAGGTGATTCTATATAAGCCCTCCTCAGTAGCACTGAATCCCCTAAACAAGATAGGGTATTTCAGGCCAAAAAAAACCCCTGCCAATTTGTTACATTTGCTTTGATGGCTTGCTCTTATTTTTGGAAGACAGTAATAAGTATGTTGGATCTGCTTAGTGTCCTGTCTTGTCAGACCTGTGCATCTCTTCTATTAGTACAGACAGGGCTTCCAAACAAATAATGACTGTACTCGGAGGAGCCCCAGCCAGCTACTGCTGTTGCTAGAGTTATCTCACTTGCAAACAGCACTGTCCATATGAAAGTAGCTCCTTGCCTACCTGGCAATAGCACAGAGAACCAGCATAGCTTGAAGAATTGGATGCAGCAACTCGTAAAGTGATAATACAGCTTTGATTGATGTTCACCATTGCCCTAAAAGAGCAATCAGGTGGATTTGCAGGATAAATGACCTTAGGTTTGTATCCTTTCATACCATTTAACATTTCTTTACACTTCACTGTTGCAAGGAAACCACTGGAACACAGCTCTATGCTATTAAAAGCAGGAGCTAATGTGTAAAGTCTGTAACAGAATGAAACAGCTACAGTTGTATTGCAACTATTATTAGATTTGCTCTCTGTAGCTCCTGTCCCATTCCTCTTCCTCATTCCGCCTCCTTTGTCAAACATCAATATTAATATTGTTTTTGCCTGAACTGATAAAAATCATGCACAAGGATTATAGCCTCATCAATAAAGCTGGAATTTGCGCGTGCCCACCAACACAAAAGCATGTGAGATTTAATTTTCAGATCACATGAAGTTCTATTGATCTGAGAATAAAAGACCAGGACGGGTAAGAAAGTAATCTGCAATTTCTATCTCCACTGCCTATTTCAGATGCTTTTCTGTTTGGTAAGATTGTAAGGGAGGGGGAGTCAAATAGCTAGTGGCCAACTCGTGAGACTCTCTGCCATTCTGCTTATTTATTTATTGTGTCCCATGCTGATTTCAGATATAAAATCTGGAAATATTGATCACCTTCAAGGAGGTGAACTTAAAGGTTTTTTTTCCCTCCCAAAGCCATAGATGGTACTGTGATGAGAATACATATATTTAAATTGACCTTGCATGAGGAATTATGTCAAACAAAAAATCTTTTTTTTCCTCTGGAAGAGAATGAACTTGTCCTTTTTTAGCCTTTGAAATATATCATCTCTGTAACAGCAAAGATGCAGACTATAAAAATCTAGGTTCTGCAGCTCTAATTGCTCAAACTGCGCTCTCACCAGCTCTCAAAAGCTTGACTTGAGTCAGAAAGAGGCAGTACCTTTCATGGAAAACTGTGGAGAAAACCCAGGTGATTCAGTAGGCATTTCTCTTCGCTGCATGATTACTGAACTAATATATTAATACCAAATGCTGGAGGACTCTACTGATGGAAGTGCATTCATCTTTGGATAAATGTTCCTTGACGTTTAGTTACTAAAACTGTGACTTCGAAGATAAGGACCAAGACATTGGAATTTATTTCAGGGATACAGGTTGTAGCCGTGTTGGTCTACAGGAAAAAGCAAATCAGAACTCTTGGTAGAGATGATATCTTTTATTAGACTGACTATATAGTTGCAAAATATATAGATATATTTATTTGCAAGCTTTTGGGCACACACACCCTTCCTCAGGCACAGGAGAGTGCAACGATTGTAAAATTTCTCCCAGGGGGTGAATGAAAATTTGAAACAATGAAAACATGAATTTCCATTTCCACCTGGGAGAAATTTTACAATCGTTGCACTCTCCTGTGCCTGAGGAAGGGCGCATGTGTTCAAAATCTTGCAAAAAAGGGTTTTTTTTAATGTGATCATAGTAGACCACACTGCTTAGCAGTCAGTTTCCTAATGTCTGAAAGAAAAGAAAAGTAGGGCTGGAAGTAGCTTCAGGAGGTCATCTCCTGCAACTCCCTGCTCAAGGCAGAATCATCCCTATCTAAACCATCCTAGATATGTTTTTGTTTAACTGGCCATCAAAAACTTCTTCCCAGGAGGGAGATTCAACAACCTCTCTGGGTAGCCTGTTCCAACATTTAACCAGGACCACGGAGTTCTTCCTAATGTCCAGCCAAAATTTCCTTTGTTGCAATTTAAGACCATTGCTCCTTGTCCTGTGCCCTGTAGCTATAGGGAGTAGTCGATCACCATTCTCTGTTTATTCAGTCTTCAGGCACTTGGAGATTGTTATCAAAGCCACTCTCCTTTCCAGACTAAATGATCCTCCTTTCTTTCAGCCTTTCCTCATGCTTCCCAGACCCCTCATTTTACTAATTGGCTGATCCAGCTGCAGCCCCTTAGGCAGGCAGCCCGCTAATCAGCTGGCTAATTGCTTCAGGCTTACAATGTGTATTAAGGACCAGGATCACCTGGATGGAGCTGGGCTGTTCTCAGTGGGGGCAGATGATAGAACAAGGAGTGATTGTCTCAAGTTGCAGCAAGGAAAGGTTAGATATTAGGATGAATTTTTCTCACTAGAAGCATACTAAAACACTGGATCAGGTTACCCATAAAGGTTGTAGAAGCTCCATACTTGGATGTTTTCAAAACTCAGCTAGACAAAGCCTTACCTGGGATGATCTAGTTGGGGATGGTCTTGCTTTGAGTGGGGGTTTGGACCAGATGTGACCTCCTGAGGTCCCTTTTAGCCCTCATTTTCTATGACTCTATGATACAGGGCCTAATTTCTAGGCTTTGGTACATATGGAGGTCCCATAAGGAGCAGCAAGACACGGGAGTGATGTGTTTCATGGGTGCAGTCTCAGCCTCAGCATGAGGGTAATGAAGAGGTGAGCTCATTGAACATTGAAATCCATGGAGGCTTTGGTTCTGGTTCCTTTTGGTAGATGAGTGAATTCTGAATGAAGTGGTTTTATTTGGATGTGATGAATGCTGCACTTCCTGCCCCCTTGTACTGTCTGATTCTGGGCTGAACCTGGTATCCTGGGGTATAATGAGGAAAGCAAGCATAAGGGTTCACAGCAGCAACCAACTAGCTCCTGGTGATTCAGGCTTTAATGGGTGCATCATTACTGCTGAATCACGGACTGTTTGCTGGAAGTGGGTCTTGCACTGATCAGCATCTACTTGAATGCATGCTGTTTTGTCAACATCTGGCTTCTGTCTCTTCAATGGTTTTGTGTAACATATATTGGTCTTAGATTTCTTTATGCCTGCTTTAGTTTCCTTGGGCAGATCTCCCCCACTTGAAGTAAGATAGGGGAAGAAGTGGAGGGATTATGCTAGGGGATGGTCAGAGTATAGAAGCTGTTGTCTTGTGAACCAGATGCCATGGAAATATCAGGTCATCTTGAATACCTTTTGAAGCTGACACCCAGCTGAGTACTGAGAGTAGGGAAAAACTGGAATGGTGTTTCTACAGTGACGGTGTTGGATATACAGGAAGCATGATGGCAGAGCAGTGACCGAAATAACAGTAGAGATAATAATGAATAGAAAATGTGTCATTGGCATCAGACCTCCATATCTTCCAAATTAGCTGTCTGTATTCTAGTGATGCCTCTGATGATCTTATCTGGTATGGGAGGGAGGTAAAGAAGAGAGAGGAAAGGAAGACAGTGCTCATCACTTAATCATGTCTGAGTTACAGCTGTGAAGTGGCTTCTGCCAGGAAGTGCTGAGGCTGGAGAAGAATGACTAAGGCTAAGGGGTGGAGGAATTCAAGTTGTGCTAGGCCATAGTTATGCTGATCTATAGTAAGCTACAGTGCTGAAAAGCAGCATGGGAAAAAGGGACCTCCTAACTGCTGGATGACCCAGTAAGAAAGGAAAAAAATAAATAAAAACACAAAAACAAGGAAAAATACATTGAAGGGAGTGTAAAACAGCAGCAAATGTAAAACTCATGAGAGTTTTACAGCTTATCAATGAGAGTGCAGGTGTGTGGCAAACTATTTGTTTTGTTTGCCAACAGATTTTATTTCAGGTGAGCATCTCAACAGAGAGAAGAGTGGGCATGAAATGGGGATGGGGTACATAAATACAGGAGTTGGGAGACCAGTCCCTCATAGTGATCTAGGGGAGCAGGAATAATATATGGTGTCTTTACCAATCAAGGACAAGCTTTACCAAGTTGGACTGGCTGTTAATCAGACCCTCTGGTGTGCTATCCAATGATGATAAACCTTTCTGAGCTTTCACCACCAGAAATGTATCCGAGTTGTGTTTTCTGCATCACCTTCATGATCTGGAAGATGACTTCCTAGTGTTGACCCTCCTGAACATATAGACTTAAAGGCACCAAGTATGTGGTGGCCCAAAGGCCCTGGCCCCATTAGAAAGAGCGTAGGGTGACAACCTATCCCTAATTGGGCTGGACAGTCCTGAAATGGGAACATCAAGTTCCAGTCCCAGGCTGAATGACTCCGGGATGGCATTTGTCCTGGATTCTTAGCATTGTGCAGGGATCTAGGTTTTCTGTTCACCAAGGAAAAATGTAGGAAATGTCAGGTCTCCCCTTGTAGGCTGGCAGAGTTCCAGCCTGCGAGGGGCTGAACGGAGCAGGATGCAGGTGGCACCACATGCACGTGGCCGGGAATACAGCCCCAGGTAGTGGTGGAGAGCAGTTCCCCCAGCTGTCTGAAGTTAAGTCAATGGGAGGCAGATTGAGGCCCCCACAGTAATGGAGGGAGTGGGACAGGGGCTTGGCCTGGGGACACATCCCAACCACGGTGGTGCATGGGGACCAGAGCTGGGGCAGGGAGTGGGATAGAGTCATGGTCAGCTCATCCAGAGGGTGGAGGGGGGGCTGGTTCCCCATTGCTACATGCACTCCTGGGAAAGGGGGGGGGGATGTGGGGGCATGTGCCCCCCCCCCAGATCTGTGCACAGGATGAGGCCAGATGCAGGTTGCCTGCTGTGGGGTTTGGGGCTCCTCACCCTGCTGTCCTCCCCCTGGGAGCCCTATGCCAGATGTTAGCATGGTGAGGTGCCCCCTGCCTGCCTGGCAGCAGTGGAGCAACAGTGCAGTGTTGTGCCCCCTGTTCCTGCCAGGAGGGCAGAGGGTGCCTCACCATGGAGGCATGGCTGGCATGGGGCTCCTGGGCTTAGGGCAGCAGGGTGGGAAGCCCCAAGCCTGCAGCGGGCAGCCCACACCCACCCCTGCCCCCCATGGGCTCTGCTACAACTATATCACTAGGTGGGGGGAGTGGCAACAACATCTTATTCCCCACCCCCCCAGCCAAAATAAAAGTTGGCTCCTATTCACACACTCCAGAAGTCTATATATCAAAAGTGACAGAAACCAGATACTACCCAAGAAAACACTCCATATGCCTCAGAACAAGGGGTCCAGTCCCTTGAAAGCAGGTTTCTTTGGCACCTTTGTTCCCAGTGACAGTGAAGGAGTAGTACTGGGGGAGGAGTTGGAGCCTCACTTTCACCTGTGAGAAATCATGTCTTATTTATATTTTGAAAAAGTGAAGTCTCTTCCTGTCTTCTTCCAGCGGCATTGGCTATGTGTGGGGCCAGCTGGAGTTGATCCCCCTGCTGCTGATGCATCCTACGGTGGGGAAGAAGGAGAGGGTGCCTGGTGGAGCACAGACCATCAGTACAAGGCAACATGGTTTCCATCTGTTCCCATGGCAGGATTTTCAACAGCACAAAACTGACCTGCATCTTCATCTGTCCAAACCAGCAGGAGTCTTACTGCTAGACTTCAATGACAGCAAAACTAAGCCAAAGCTGAGAACTTTTGAAAACCCCAACATTTGTATTTTATAAAGAACTTGATCCATCTCAGTGAAAGATGTTGTGGAAATGCACAGCTGTCAATGAATATTTTAAAAATTTACTTGCCAAAGCCCAGAGAACAATAAAACCTTTCAAAGTCTCTTCCCAGCCTTAACTGGAGAGTAAATAACTTTAGAACAGAGTTCTGTAATGAATGCTTTAATACCTTATTTTGCTTCATTCTATTTTAAGGTATGTCTTCATACTACCATGACATTTTTAGAGACTCCAGTGGCTTATCTTGTTTATTGCTGATCTATCAGAGTGGCTTCACCAACATAATCCTGTAAGTGAGGAAGCCACAGAGAAGACGCTCTGCGTCAGATTTTGACGCACATGATGTGCTTTTTCTGTTCGTTCCTTTTCCATGGAGATCAAAGGCCGGAGTAGACAGCTGGATTAGCCGTCAGCATTTCCATTGACAAACAGAGACCAATACAGGAAGAAAGAATTAAAAATAAAATGATGGCAGGGAATGTTACTTCAATGCAATTGTAGTTCTTCAAACCAGGCTGCCAAAATATGACACGCTAACTTAAGAATCCCAGTGGTAGCACAGTTACAAAAGGAATCAGTTCCCCGTTGTGCCTTTGTTGAGGCATGCGAGGTTCTTCCAGTGTCTGCGTTTAGCTGGGTTTGGTTTTTTTCTTCACCATCTGTACCTTCTGCAATGCGGTTAAGGACAAAAGCTTCTTTACAGTATCAGAGGATCGTCCTGATGGTCATTACTCTATGAAAAGTCCCCAGTGAAGACAATTCAGTTAGCTATGGTAGTTAAGTTATGCCCTTGCAGGGAGATCTTCAAAAGCCCCCACAAGAATTTTGGAGCTTGAGTCCTCTCAACAGGCAGGACTGTGGACTAGGCTTAAAAGTCCATGAGATGCTTCAAAAAGTGCCTTGATGCCGATCTGGCTGGGGTCATCTGACCCCAGTGGTCTTCCCTTTCTAAGTGCGGGGAGGCTGGACCCAATGATCTGTAAAGTCCCTTCCAGCCCCTAACAACTATGAAACAGAAACTTTGCCCTATCTCTTTCAAAGAAAATTTCAATCTCCACTAGCACATTAGATGGTGTTAGAACATGCCCTTGAAGGGTCCTTGGGATTAGCATCTTGTTAAACCTTATAGATCCAGGAAACAGAAGGAATCAATTTGACACCAGGGGTCAGTGCTAGAAAGGCCACCAGTACATCATGGTCTGACCCAAGCCATGTTGTCCAACAAAGCAGTTAATCTCCTATCCTGAGTTCTCAGCAGACTCCATCACAGTAGTAGTAGTAGTAGTATTGTTGATGTTATTGTTAGCTTGCTGACACCATGCTCTGAAGAGGGCACAAAACTCACTAGGAAATTCATATTCTACTACGATCATCAGATCTAGAATAGGATTTACAGGGTGAGTATTCCCACCCTGAAAGGTGGACAGATCTAAGGAGAACTATTGAGTGACAAAGCCAATTAGACTTCCCCCTATGCTAATAAGTGTAACTGTAGCCCTACAAACCATGGCTCCCCTGCCTTCAGATGAGAAGGCAGGGTACCTGGACAACTGTGGCTTGGGGGTGCCCTAGCCAGGGATATAGTAAATTTATCCTGTAGACATGGCCTTAGATTCAGACCAATCATGGATCTAGCTAACCAGCAGGCCAAGCATTTTTCTTCAGGCTCAACAGAAAGAGCAAGCCAGCCCCTCTCAGTCATAAAAGCCATTGTAGACTTGGGTGGCAAGTGCCTGATAGCCTATGCCACATAACAAGTCTAAGATAAGACACGTGGACTGATGACTTTCCCAAACTGTAGAGGTTAGGATATTCTCTGCACCCCCTGTGCTTATGAGGTAGAAAGGGGGGAGAAGAAACTGTGAGTATGACCCTTTCAGCTTGTATGTACAGATATATGTAGTGTTGACCTCAAAGTCAGCCTCAATCAACCCAAGCCATGTGAGCCTCTCCTACGCATGAATAACACACCAATGCTATCCATACTGATCTGTTCATTACTTAAGCAGAACCTTTCTAGGAATCAATCTGCCCACTGCTGGCCAATTCTCCCAGATGTATATGTATGTATAGGCAGTAAAGAAAGGAAATGGGTAGTAAAGTCAGAAACAGGAAGGTGTGGGATCACTGCTGGCTCCAGGTTGGCGATGTTTGGAGCTTATCATACAGCATTGCCAGGTCTTAAATATGAAATGATCATATTGGAAGCTCAAAATTATCATATTTGATGAAAGACTATTGTACACTGAAAACATATGCAAATAAGCATGCAAATAAATCGTCGTCTTATTTACTTTATATTGCTCACTGTAAGCTGCCAGTGAGTGAGTGAGCGAGAACTGGATCATCAAAGATGAAGCATTTCTTTATTTTGAGGCAAGCAGTCATAGGAAAGTGCTGAGAGCAAACCCGAAAGTTGGTTAAGACTCCCTGAGAATGAGTTGGGGTTTGCATATGCTGCATCAATCAGCTCCCTCAAAAATTATCATACATTTTGAATACTTGTACTATTACTGAGTGTACACTATACAAAGGCTGAAATGATTATACAAATACTATCATTATCATACACGTGTCTGTTGTTTCTACAGAGTTTGGAGCCAGTGTTGCCAGAGGAGAGCAGTGGCGTAGACCTCCTACCCAGAAGTTTAGCAGAGCTTCTGTGGTTTAAAGGACTGAGGGTATGGGTTGAGCTAAAAGGTTTACAGTATAAATTAACAGTGGGTTTGGTCTGGGGGGCAGCCTTTTAAGTTGACCTGAAAGCTAAAGAGTAAGCTCAGAGATAGGGCTTCTTGGATGTAGAGTCTGCTGGAGTGGCATTTTTGGGTTCCTGTATGAGGATATTGCCTGTCACTGTTCATTTCTTCTGTAGTTGGAGAAACAGGATTGTGTGTGCATTTTCAGGCAATAAACAAGGTTACACTGTGAATATACCTGACTCATGTCTTCAGTCATTCATCCTAATGACAACAACCGTGAAAGGCCCCAAATAATGGCTGACATTTAATCCCAGAGGATAACAATAGCACACTTTCCTTCCCTCATCATCTTCCATGGACTAGAAAAATATACTAAAGTGTCATTCATCAAGAAAATCATCTCCTTCCCTGGAGTCTCTTCTGAACCTCTTCAACAGACTCAGGTCTGGTCTATGCTTAAAACTTTCCCCTGCATTGGCATGTTAATTAGGTGTATGGTTTCTTTTTCTCTCTTCTGTCTCTATATTTTTTCCTACGTTTCTTTTTTTTTGCCAACATAACCTTGCTGGTTTAAGCCCTGCAGTAGATACAAATATATCAGCAAGGAAAGGTCCTATTGCTGTTATAGCTTGTTTTGCTCAGAACATTGTATGAGTTGTTCCAGCAATAGGACTTTTTGGCTGGGGTAAGCTTCAGCAGTACTTGGATGGTGTGTCCGTATATCTACCCTGGAAAACATTTTAAGTGCATATAAGATCTCAGTGATGCATAAAACTGAAACTCTGAAATTTGAGGATTGTGATCAAATACACATAATAATACCTATTATTTACAGAGCACTTAAGATATTCAAGGCACTGTACAGACATTAACTCATTAAATGGGATGCGAATCCAAAGCCACCGCTGGTTTTGATTCATAAAACTTCAAGACACACTCAGTTTACTTCTAAATAGGCGAGAATGTCATTTTCTTTGTACTGCAGAAAAGGTTGTGGTTTTTTTTTTTTTTTGCAAGCAACAAGCTAAAAATAACATTACAAAAGATGGGAAAAATCTTTGGCTGGCAAAGCTCCATTGACTTCACTCGTTTGAATGAGAAATTAAACCAAATGTTAGCAGATCTTCAAGGCAAAGCTGCCTATAAAAAACAGCTGTTTGTTTCACTATCAGTGTATAATTATTTTGGGGTCACAACCAATTTATCGCTGTTTAAGTGTGATTCTCACCCACTCAGTGTGGCACTCTGTCTCCCTCAAGTGGCTAGCTCAGGCAGAAGAAACTCACCTTCAGAAAATTAAAATGCAGAGGTTTGACACATGACTCTCTCAAGAGTGGGTGTGTACACATGCACTTTAATGCACATTAGCCTAATTTAATGTGCATTAAAGTGTCACAAAAAGTGCTCTTTAGCTCCTGTGCATTAAAATAGGCTAATGCACATTATTCTAGTTCCTCACAATGGAGTTACTAGATTTAATGCACATTACCTAAAGCACATTAATGAACATGTAGACACGCCCGATGTGGCATAAGATAGGCCCTTCAGTTCTGCTAGGGACAAATCTAGTTTTGCTTCTTTGGATTTCTTTAGGAACTTAGAAACAAAATTAAGGATCAACCACTTTTGCATAATCACATGTTTTCACGGGAGCTATGTCAATTCACCAGCACTGAGAGAAGAGCTCCTATGAGATTTGCCTGATATAATTCTTTTTTCTGCATACCAGGCTGGAGTTCAACATGGAGCAACAAATACTAGCTTCAGGGGGCTATTGTTTATATCCAACACTGTATCCCAATTTCAGCAAGTCACTGCTGGTACAGATCAAGGGTGAATTCTGAACAACAGCTGATTTTTCAGTTGCAATTCCTCTTCGGGTCAAATTTCTTGCTCGACTCTTTTGAGGCACACTGGCCATATGTTATACCAAATGCTGATATGACATCCAGCATCTAGGGATGAAAAGGAAATATATTATCTCTAGTAAGGCTTTGGCCTGACTGTTATATAACGTATACTTGGCAGAGCATTCTTATGGTCTGCTCATAATGTAAAAATCCCAAATGCCTTCTTTATACCATCATTTTATAAGTCTAAGCATCATTAGAAATACAGAAGTGCAGAAACATCATAATGCTATCGGGATGGTTTGCCCAAAGAAATGGTTTTTAATGGTCCAAGAGGATAAGAAACCAGTTGGCAATCTTGGTCAGTGTCATCCCAGTCAGTAATATGAGGCCTAGAGTAGTGGGTTTCAACCTTTTTTCATTTGTGGACCCCTAAATATTTTTGAATGGAGGTACAGACCTCTTGGCATTGTGAGTGTGGGTATTCATTTACTTTTTATTGATCATAGTCAACTTTTACAGACCTCTTAGACATAGCTTGCAGACCCACAAGGGGTTGTGGACCACAGGTTGAAAAGCACTGGCCCAGAGGATTAGACTGTAGATGGGGAGTAGGAAGATCTAGTTTCTATCCCTGATTACCACTGGTCTGCTGGGTGGCCTGGAGGAAGTCCATTCACCATACCATGTCTGTTTCCCTGTCTGTAAAATGGGGGTAATGGTACCCATTTCCTTTGTAAATGGCTGCAAGAGTGATGAAAGGTACTGCACAGGGGCTGGGAGCCAGTATGACTGTTATCATATCATTACATACTAGCCATTTCCCTTATCCACTACATCAAAAGGCAGGGACATGGAGACGATTGGTGGCAACCATCATAACTAGAGTACCAGTAAGATGGGAAATGGCTCCTGGTGCAATCTCCTTTGTGGACAGTATTGGGACATCCCTTTAAGACCTGTACATAGCCACAGCCTAAGCGTGCCAGCTCTTTTGGCATCAGTTACTGTGGCACTAGATGGCCCAGAGTCACTCTGAAGCAGCCCAATTCTGCTTCTGAAGAGTTCAGCTGTGTCTGATGGCAAAGCCCAACCCCCAGACGTGAAAGGAGCCACTGCATTATGGTACACTTCCCTTTTTACTTAGATCAGCTGTGCCTCTTACGTAGAGGAACTGTGGATCTAAGACCCCTCTGCTGCCCTGGTGAGGTCTTACACTGCACCTATAGATGCAATAAAATTCATTGGGAGCCAGAAGGATTCCATGCCTAAGCAAATCAAGTCCTGATGTGTGCCAGAGATGACATTACTTCCCCACACACAGGCTCACTCCTTCCACAATGGAGACCGCACCGCTGCTAATATAGTGAGGACTCCCCCGGAGCCTCCATTCTGATGCTCCCTTTAACTTAACCCCCAGGGCTGGCTCTCTGCTCACCCACTCCTCATTATACTAGTGCTTCCCTTTGCCTTCTCCAAGTACATTGTAAGCTGTTCACAATGGATGGTCCACTGCAGTTCTTATTACATGGACTACCATGCAGATTAGGAGGAGGAACTTCCTGATAATAAGAGTGGCAAAGCACTGAAAAAGGCCACTTAGAGAAGTTGTGGAATCTCCATCCTTAGAAGTTTTCAAGAGCAGGTTTCAACACTTGGCTGGGATGGTTTAATCAGGGATGAGCCTACCGTGAGCAGGGGGTTGGGCTAGTTGACCTCATTAGGACCCTTCCAGCTCTACTTTCCTATAATCCCACGATTCCTGTGGGCTGCACTATTTTCTTAGCAATTCCATACCCCAAATAATGTATGAACTCACAGTATCTTGGCATTACAGCATTGTCTGAAATAATGGAAGCTGTGCACCATGTTGTATAGGAGTTGTGTGCCTATAGCTTCCCTCCAAAAGTGTGTTCATTCTTGCATTTTTCTTCCCTATTCTGCTAATGTGTCCTGCTTTGTTTGACGAGTCTCAGAAATATCCCTGTTTAATAAGAGCTGAATTTCTGCTTATGCACTCTTCACTCTGCATTTTTCTCTTAGTTCTCATCTAGGCACCCGAATGAAAATAAAAAGCTCAAACAGCCCTAATAGGACTATTAGCACGATATCTCAGCAGAAGCCTTGCATAGTATTTTGCTTAACAAATAAAGCATTTTACTAGCAAATAAGGGGAAGTACTGATCCCTGCTGGGTTTGCATGCTTCAGAAAACAAGGATTCCTTATCAAGCCAAGTATGCTAATTTCACCTTTGGAGAACAATTTCATTTTTTATGTCAGTTTTGGTTAGGATAGATACAGTTGTAAAAAAAGATTTATCTTATGTATGATGAGCTTGGTAGGTTAGTTTTAAAGCCAAAGCTGTTTCGAAAAGGCCAGAGGAAATGAGCACATTTGTATTTGTTGAAAGGATATCATCAAGGTAAAAATAATCACATTTTTTCTTTCTTCTTTGAAGACTGGAGACATTGTAACTAATGACACTGAAAAGATTCTGCCTTCCTTTTACTGCATGTACAGCGTGGAGTGAACTCTGTATTGGCTCAAGTCATTAGATCTGTTGGGGCAATACGATGGCAGAAGGTGGTTGTGTCTAAATCACCATTCTGTTCCCATTCTGTTCCCTTGATTTTCAAGCCATTTGGAAAGTAGACGTGGATCATCCTGATTCACCTGCTTATTGACACCCACAAAGAACTTTAGTAGGTTGATGAAGCATGAATCCCCTTTAATGAAGCCATGTTGAGTCCTCTGAAACAAGTCATGTTCATCCATGCACTAAATACATTTTTCAATTATTATTGTCTTTACCAGTTTTCCAGATGCTAGATTCACCAACCTGTAGTTCCCTGTGACCCCTCCAGAGCCTTTTTTAAATAGGGGAGTCACATTGGCAACCCTCCAGTCCTATTGTACCGAGGCAGTTTTTAGTAATAGTTTGCATTCTACAGTTAGGAGTTTGGCAGTATCCAATCTGAGCTCCTTCATAACCTAAGGGTGAATGCCATCAGGTCCTGGTGATTTGCTACTGTTTAGTTGACCAGTTTCCCCTCTGACCTCCATTCCCAACTACTTGATATTATTGATTCATGCCAGGGGCTGATGGGCAAACCTGAAGGGACCATCACCAACAGTAGTGCAATGTAAATCCTAGATGGGTGGATGGAAACAGGTAGAGTTCAAGAAACAGTCTCTCAACACCTAGAGTTTAACCCTGGCTAAATTAAACTAGGTGGACTTTCACAGCTGAGAGCAGAGGCAGAATTTTTATCTTGGATGCTTATTTGGGTTCATTTTTTTCTGGAGATCCAAGAAGAGGTTTTTGTGTGAAATTATCAAGGGTTAAGCCAGGTGGGAAACATCAATTCCTGCCCTTAAGCTTTTAATTCTGGTTAAAAGCATTTGTGACACTTGCTGACATGCTAGGGCACTTGTACACATGCCGATTGTCACCATGTACACGTGACAAAAATTTCCTTTGTGTGGCTTAATGGCATTGTACAATACAAGTGCATGAGGTTTGGGGGTTTCAAGTGAGTTTACTACATTGTAGACTAAACCGCGTCCCCATGTAGTTTAGTTTGCAGAGTCGCTACTTGTAATGTTGCATCTAGGGGCTAAAGAGTGCTCCTGCAGAGCTAGAGAAGTGCACTTCTGTAGCAAGATGATAACCAGCTCCTGGCCTCTGAGGACTGGGTACAGAGCGGCCTCTGTTACACGTCCTCAGCTGAGGGTTCAGGTCCCCAGGCTCAGGATCAGCCTCAGACATGAGGCGCTCCTTTCTCTCACCTTCACGTTGGCTGCCTAGTATTAACTTAGCCTTCATGGGATGCTTAAGGCTACAGTGATCCTTCCTTTGTTACTGGCTTTGAGTGAAGTGACTAAAACGCTGGGATTTTCTGGAACAGTCCCAGATTTGGGTGAAGTTTCTTTGTGTCCCCAAAGAGTCCCTGGAATGGTATAGAATCATAGAAAACAAGGGTTGGAAGGGAACTCAGGAGGTCATCTAGTCCAGACCATACCCAGCAGACCATACCCAAGCTTTGAGCATACTCAAAGCCAGACCATACCCAAGCAGATCATTCCAGCCAAGGCTTTGTCTACTGGGGTCTTCAGAAACCTCCAAAGATGGAGATTCTTCCACCTCTCTGGGTAACCTTTTCCAGCACTTTACTGCCCTCCGGGTGAGGAGAGTGTTTCATAATATCTAACCTAAAGTTCCCTCGCTGCAATTTGTTTTGCCCCAAGTTTGTACAGCCACTCCAAAATATCCCTATACTGTCAGGCAGGTTTCTGCTGAGATGCTACTCTGTGTTGGTGAATTAGTTCTTCTGAGATGGAATTAGCTGTACCAGAAGGATTAGAGCTACATTTGTGCTGTGCTGCACCTGGGCTCATTTGCTCAGCCTTTAAGCAGAACTGAGTAGCTTTCCCCCCCAGTGCCACACAAAGGCAGCTACATTTTAACTGGAACCAGAAATGCTATTGACTGCCTCTGGAGATCTGCAGTAGACCTCAGTTCAGGAGTTCATATGGGACTGGGTCCTGGGTTTTAGTCCCCAGCAGTTGAATACGTTTTGCTCTGAATGGGTTACACACACACAGTGGGCACATCTATGCAGGCAATTAATGCAATTGAGTAAACTAATCTGGATGTCACTGTATACACATGCATTTAATCTCAGTAATTTACTCCTCTGTTGGATGGTACTAGTGTCTGACGGGACTCTCCAATGGTGCAGTAAATTAGTTTACACTGGTCTAATTGTTATGCACATGTAGATGGTGACTTTACTGTGCAGAAAATTAGTCTAGTGTGCAATAAAGCGCATGCATAGATGTTCCCGCTGTGTTTAATACGAGATTTGGGCCTGCCTGAGATATAAACATGGTGTTTGCACACATTGTATGGAGAACTCTCACCTTCAGAATTACCTTTGCCCAAAGTCCAGACGCATGCTTTCTTGTCAGATATTGACTTGTTTGAATATGAATCTTGAATTTATGTCTTGAGCTTCTTCCTTAAAAACCCATCCACCTACCTACCTACCTACCTACCTACCTACCTATAATAATACATTCAAAATACACAGACTTTCAGGATCAGATCTGCAGCCGGTGTATATCAGTTCACCTTCATTCATCCTGACTAAGTATCTGGCCACTAGCTTGGTTTCAGTTAGAATGATGCATCTCTCTTCTACAGCCCAATTTTTTACCATTGATTCTACCTTAAAGAGGGCAAGCACCACTGCCACAGTCTGAGGAAAGATGGTCATCAGGAATGGGAGGGAACAGATGGACTAGGAAAACATCCAGAGTACACTTGAGGGCCCCTGTCCTCAGCTACAGGAATATGGTAAACACAATGTGGATATGGCATCTCTGGAGCAAATGAGCAAAAGCTACCCTGATAACACCAGGTATTTGACTGTAGCCAGAAAGTCAGAAAAATAATGGCTGGAAGGAGTTTTTATTGTTGTGCCCCAAAAATATTTTTGTCCCCATTATAGTCCCAATTCTTGTTGAAGTCACAAGTCTTGGACGTAGATGGACTGCACAATCACGCTCTTTACAGGGGTTGGTTTTCCCATGCCCTCAAAACACCAGTAATAGAACTCAGAAATGCTGTCTGCTATTAAGTTGCATCAATCCTTTTCCTTGCAATGTGCTGATAAGAACAGAGGAGCAAGATTGCTATTGCCTATTAGGTAATTAAGCCTCAAGGCCTGATTCTCTTTTCACTTTGACTGGGGTGAATCTGGAGCACTCCCTTTGAAATCAATGGAGTTAAACCAGGGCCAGACTGGCCTCCATCAGAAGAGACTCAATACCTGAGAGTGTCACAGTGACTTACTTCCTATAGATCTGTTGCTTACAGGACATAAAAGGTCAGCAAAGAAATGCATTTCAGATTTCAAACTCTCTATTCATCTCTGGCATTTACATGCCCAGGCCTATCTAACAGTGATGGAAACTTCCCCTCCCAACTGCCAGTGGCATAAAGGTCCCACTATGCACATACATCTTCACCTGGTAAAATTATATTATTTTTATTTGCCAGGACTTGATTGTTCCCAACCTTCTCTCCACTTTCTCCAAGGGGGAAAAAATCTCCACCATCTTCATATTTATCAGGAAAATTTACCCCAAAGTTGGCATAGAAGGAAGCTGAATTTCCTTTGATCAGTGAAAAGCAGATCCAGGCAACAATTTTTGCAAGGTCTAATTGGGAGCGTCTACATGAGGCACTTAATTCAAATTGGATTAATTCTACTGTGCATTAACGTGGCTGGCAAAAACTGTGCTAATACGCTAATGCACAGTAGATTAGTCCAAAGGGCATTAAGCATCACATAAACAGCGTTCATCTGCACTAATGCGCAGTAGTGCCAGTTATGGTGCATTAAGTTATTACAGGTACTAAACTTAATGTGTGTATTTTTGGCATATTAATAAGCATGTCGATGCACCCAGGATCATCCATTTGCAATTACTAAATTTTGCAAGAGCTGCCATTATGTTGACCGCTCTTACAGGACCCACTCCTTACTGATCTCTGGAAGCCCTTCTCTTTTTGGCTCTGTTTTGTGAGAAGCAGTACAAACAGATGCCGAGCTACTAGACATTTTGCTACATAAGCTATTCTATGCAAAAGCAAAGGAGAGCACCACATGGTTTAACAATAACACGGAAAATAAACCCTCAAGATACAAACATAAAGGGTGATTTTTCTACCTCAGGCAGAGGAGAGAGCGTGCATCCACAGGTGCATCTGTGAGACAGGGACTGCTTTTCAATTGCATTTGCCTATTTGGGAGATAGATGCTTTTGCAGTTGTCTTTTTCTCCAGAATTGCTTACAGCGGTAGATAAGACATCCCTTAATCTCCTGTTTAAAGAATCACAACATTACCCAGCCCAGATACGCTCAACGGCAATCCAACTCCTCTGAACTCCTAGCTTGTAATTTAGGTCTTTGTGTCAATGGTAATATCAATGAAAGATTGAGTGATACAGGCTATGTTAATGCAGATTAGTTTAATTGTAACATCTGGCTATGGGACATGACAGATCAGGTACCCTAGGATGATTCAGTTACAATTGCTTGATTTTATTACAAAAATGGAAAATTTCGTATAATCCAGTCCTGTAAAGTAGCTGCTCCTCTGGGCTGCTGATGAAGGGAGCAGACTGGAATATGAAGTCAGATTTCTCTACCATAATGAATTATTTAACCTTATTGCTGTGCAGAACTGCATATTCCCTCCACTTTACTGGAAACAGCAATGATATTGTGTGTCCTGTAATGACAGGTAAGTTATAGTCATGGGGGCTAGCTCCCCATCTCTGCTACTGATTGAATGAATAAGTGGCCTTTGGTAGGTTCCTTAAACATGGTTTGTAGTTCAGCTCCTGGAAAAGGAAGATGCTACATCTGGTTTTTAAAAGGTTTTTTAATTTAAATGAAAAGCCCTATGGAAGTGCAATGCAGTACCATGAGAAACCTCTATGTTGTGAATTCAGAAGTTGAATTTTATCCCTATGAGGCAGGGAGGTATTGAAGGCCTGATCCAAAGCTCAAAGAAGTCAACAGAAAGGCCTTACTAATCCAGATCACACTCCTGGGGCAGACTTTTTTGCAGGGTCCTGTTCTCTCCTTTTTAAACAAAGTGATTTTCAGCTTTTATTCAGGCACTAAAATAAGTGAGCACGTTCTCAAGTGTTCAGCACATTGGGTGCACTGGCAGGTGCTCTTGGCTCTTTTGCAAACCTTGGATATAAGAGCCCCAAAACCAAGTGGCTGGGCGCTGAGCTCTTGTGAAAACCAGCCTTTTTCTTTGGGTGCCTCAGTGGGAACTGAGCTCTTGTGAAAATCTGGATCTGAGTGCACTTGGCCTCAGCTCTTTTGAAATCCTCCCTCTCTGTGTGTAATCTCGGCCAATCCGCTTCTTCTATCCTAATGCTTTTTTTTTTCTCATCAAGTGTTTGGACCTGAACAATGAGTTTGGGCCCAACTGTACATGCAACTCTACTTAAAATGAATATAGGAAAAGAAAACCTAACATCACTATGTTTTTAAAATATGCCTTGGTACCACGGTTGGGTTTTTTTTCATGCAGCATGACCTGGCAGCAGAAGAATCAGCTGAATTCAATAGCCTAAGAAATATGTCTAAATGGCTGTCCTAGTGCTTCATGGTAATTTATAATAGGACTAATGCATGAAAGCAAATCCAAAAGGAAGTTGTACTCACCCTACCAGGTTGGTTTTAAAATACCCACAGTGTTCTGTCTTCTAACACGTCCAACCTTTCCCTCTTCCAACCTTTCCACATGCTTTATGCAGTCATTTTAAGTGTGAGGATAAAACAAGACTAATTCACTATTCAGGCATGGGCATGTCTGCATCTACCTCTTGCGCACACAGCTCAGCCGCAGCCTTCAATCCTTGTCTCCTACAAACGTGTGAGATAAAACCCAACAGCCCACAAAGTTCATTAAGTGAGATTCTTTTTGCTGAAGACATCGTTAACAACTCAGGATCGCCTGTGGCTTGGAGAAGAGGAGTTTACAAGCATAAATGAACGTCAGAGGGGATCAAGTTAATGATTTTGGATTGTCAGGCTGGGGTTGGGGAAAGACTCACAAAATGTGGCAGAGTTTGCACAGTACAGTGAACTTGGCTTGTTAAAAAAATGAGCATCGCTCTATGAAGTCCTTAGCATCGTTAGACAATGAAAAATTTCAGATCTTTTTTTAAGTTGCCACCTTATTCCCATATATTAGATTATTTCTTCATAAGACAATGCAGTCATTTAAATAAAACAACAAAATCGGAGCACCTGGTTTGCTATTTCACTAAGGTCCTTTACATCACTAACCCCATGAAGCGGCCATAAATCATCTTCTGAAAGTAAAGCCTGTGGAAATGCAGCATTTCAAGGCAGCGTAAGCATCCTATGCTGGTTTTGTTCCCAGTCTCCAGTAGAGGGGAGCTCTTGCAGGCATGATACGGGTTTGGTCTTAGCACACTGTCCCTGTCTAGCAAGTAATGACCACAGAACAGTGTGGGACCTTAGAAGAAATAAAGAGCTTTGGTGAGATCTTTGGCAGAACCAACATATCTACATGAAAAGAAAAAGGCACCTTGAAAAGCTTGGAGTGGGGTAAAAGGGCTATGCAAAACACCAGGAGTCAGAAAAAGGATAGACAAATCAGGGTAAAATTTCCCCAATTGATCCTGATTACACTGCCCAGAGACCTTACAACAGCAGCTAGCAGTTTTCTGTCCTAACAATCTTGGAAGTACTAACACACGAGGGGAAACAAAATGATGATGATGATCATCATCAATAATTATCATTGTTGTGATTATTATTAAGTCAATTTTTTTCCAAAACCTAAATCAGAGCAAAGTAGGCAAGCGGGGCTGGGAGGGACCTCACAAAGTCTAGCTCCGTGCTCAAGGCAGACTTGTCCCTGACTAAACCATCCCAGGCAAATTTAAGCTGCTCTTGAATTTTTCCAGGAATGCAGATCGCACAGCTTCTTTAGATAGCCCGCTCCAGTGCTTGCCCTCTTTCATAGTTAAAAAATTCCTCCTAATCTCCAACCTAAATTTCCTCTGCTGCAGCTTGAGGCCGTTGCCTCTAATCCTGCCCTCCATGGCCCATCTCCATCCTCTCTGTAATTGCCTTCAAGTATTTGAAGACTGTTATCAAATCCCCCGCCTCAGTCGTCCCTTCCCCAGCCATGCTCCATAAATCAGGCTTTGCAAGATTTTAATCATTTGGTCAATCTCCTCTGGACTCTTTCCAATCTGGACGCCAGGTGTGGCCTCACCAGTGCTGAATAGAGGGGAAGAATCACTCCCCTGGATCTGCATCCTCTGTTTCAAATCTGGGGCTAATGTTAGTGGTGGGACCAGCTACTCGGCTAATATGAAAAACTGTCATGATTGCAAATGCAGTTTAGGACCTGGACCTGGGTAATATTTTAATCCATAGAGGCTGGCTTGTCCCTACTAATTATACAGTATAAAATACCAAGCTATGGTTTGTTCATTAAAGCAAAGTTCAGTATGTCAGCTAATGACTTTTGGACCTGCTAGAGGACTCATCCTGCAGGCCTTTGTGTGCAAAACCACCCATTGACCCCAATCAGCTTTCTGAGCCTCAAGCGCTTGAAGCTTCAGAGAGTAAATGTAATTACCGGATTATCTTCCCTAGCTATAGAGGGTCAGATTCTGAATCCTGTCTTCACCTTCAGCAGTGAATGGAAATGGAGGCATCAGAATCTGGACAGATGTCAGTAGGTGTCGTTCATTTAACGACTTGCAATAGAGGGGTTGCGATAGAGGTGTAAGCCAACATTTTTTATGTTGCTACCTTGCACAGCAAAATGCGACTGGCTTCAATGTTGATGCTGTTAAATCTTCAGCCAGCAGCAGCGATGGGACATTTTTTATTTTGCACACACAACATCCTGTAAGCCGGTGACAATGTCTGCTCTCCATATCATTCCAAGGCAAAATAGTTCTCTTAGCTGTGAGGGTGTTGATGACAGATGTTTCAGATCAATCGCTGGAGAGAGATAACAGGAGTGTCTTGGATCATTACAGGACATGAATCTTTAAAAGTAATTATAGGTGGTAACAACCAAGATGACAATCGAGTTCGTCCAGTCTGTATTTCACTGCAGAGAACAACTGCAAGTGATATTTCCCTGTAGGAATGTGCTGCTGACTGCAAGATCCTACTGCTGTTTGACATGGAGTCACATCGTGCATGTTAAAAAGGAGCAATTTTCTTATTACACATTTCTTGTTAGTGTAGCAGATCTAATTGGAATCTGAGGAAGTTGGCAAAGCAATTGGATGGTAATTTTCTTCCCTTTGCATAATTAAAGAGAAAAAAATTCTTCCCTTTGCATGTAATAGTATTGACTTTTTACATTTAGCATTTCATATATCGGTGCTGCTAAACACGTACCCACGCATATATCACTTTTAGTAACAAAAATCATGTATGTTTGTCCTTTTTAGCACTCAACCTCATTGACTTCATTTGATTCAAATGCAAACTTAAAAAAAAAAAAAATTAAAAAAATTAAAAAGGGAAGAGCTTCAGAATTAGATGCCATATTTGGAAACTGTAGAAAGGGAATAATGTAATGAAATGGTAAATATATGTAACTCCAAAGATTTTAAGGCCAGAAGGGACTATTTTAATCATCCAATTTGACATCCTGCTTAAGTACTCTACTTGAAGGGTACAATCAAAGGCACAAATGCAAACTTGAGAATGACTGGCAAGGCTGCAGGACCACAGCAAAGGATCTACAGGTTGTGTGGACTGCAAATTGAATATAAGTCAACTGTGGGTTGTTGCTGCAAAACAAGCCAGTTAGCATATTGGGTTGTGTAAATAGGAATGCAATTTATAAGTCAAGGGATGTGATTCTCTCACTCTATTCAGCAATAGACAAGCCTTACCTGGAGTTTTGGACACCTCATTTAAAAAAGATGTGGACAAATTAGAAAAAAAATCCAGCAGAGAGCATTAAACATCATTAGAGATCTGGGAAACCCGATTTAAATTATGAGAGAGGTTTAGATTAGAAGAACTGGGATTATCTGGCCTGCAAAAGAAAGGCTGGCAGGGTTTGGGTAGTAGTCTTCAAATACCTGAAGCATGGTTATAAAGAGTATGTTGATAGGTTATTCTTAGGGTGCTGTAAGGGACAGGACAAGTAATGGCCCTAAATTGTGACAATGTTGGATGTTAGGAAGAACTTCCTAAATCTGAGGGAGGTGAAACACTGGATCGGATGACCTAGAGAGGTTGTGGTATCTCAGATCTCTGGAAATTTCTAAGCAGAGTTTAGCCAAACACTTGGCTGAAATGGCTTAGACAGGGAGGATCCTGCCTTGGACAGGGCGTTGGACTAGATGGCCTTCTCGGGTTCCTCCCAGCCCTGTTTTTCTATCGTACTATGACACGCAAACTTCTGTGAAACATTTCATGAATTTACAAAGGCAGTCTGGTTTCTGTTTAGACACTGGCATGTCAGAAAAGGCCTCAGTACGCGTGGAGTTCCCCAAGAGCCATCAGCATGGTGTCATGTATTGGCCAGCCCGGCAACAACGATGGGCATTACATCTTAATGTTCACCTGACCAGGTGGAAACACCAGGGTGCACAATGGTACAGGAAGTCAGAGCAGCCTAAATTTCATCCAGTACTAGCCTGCAGATGGCCAGACCAGAAGAAATAGGCTAATTAAGTATCTACCTTGGATAGAAATATTTCCTAAGGAGCTCTGCATAGCAGATCTATCTCCAGTGGGAAATCCACAAGGAAAGCATTGGCTAACGTGTCATTTGCTTTGCAACGCCCAAACTGTAGGTCTGAAAGGGATCCTAAGAAGTGATCTACTCCATGCTGCAGCAGGGCCAGATCAAATATATCTGGTGCTAGAACAGTCCTGATGGACACTTGTCCTGAAATCCCAAGACCTGCCCAGGTAACTTTTTACAATGCTTAGACATCTTTTATGGTGAAAACCTTTTCTCTTAACATCTAGCCTAAATCTTCTGTGCTACAAATGAAATGGATTCATTCTTGTCCAACCTTCAGGGGCAATGGAGGACAATTGCTCACTGTCTTCTCTTTAACAACCTTTTACATATTTGAAGACTGTTATCACTCAGTCTTCGCCTTTCCAGACGAGCCCAACCCAATACTTTCACTTGTCCTCATAGATCATGGCTTTTAAACCTTTACCATTTATTTTTGTTTGGGTTTCTGGACTCGCTCCAATTTGTCTGCATCTTTTTTGAAGGCTTGTGCTGTAAACTAGAGCAGAACAATGACCTCCCTGTCTTACTTATGTAACTCTTTTTCATACATCTGAAAGTAATGTTCTCTTTATTTGCAACAGCATTGCACTGTTGGCACCTATTCAGTTTGTGATCTTGGAGAAGCATCCCAATGTTTCTCTGCAGTCCCCCTGCCCATCCTGGGGTTTCCCCTTTCGCTGCCCTGCATTTGATTTTTCATTTCTAACTTCAGTTTCAACCAATTACGAAGTCAAACTAAGATAATTTCATTTGGACCATATTTCCCTGGCTTTCTCGTGAGAATGTCATGTGGAGCTGTGCCAAAAGCCTCATGCAAATTGAGATGTATTGCATAATCTGCTTAACCCCTATTTAGTAGGATAGTTACCCTGTAATAAAAAAAGAAATTAGATTGGTTTGACATAATTTGTTCCTGACAAATGCATGAATTGTTTCTTATCGCCTTATTATCCCCTAAGTGCTTATGATTTGATTGTTTAATAATTGGCTTCATTCTCTTCAAGGTATTGACATTAGGCTGAGCAGCCCATCATTCCTTGGGTCTCCCTTCTTCCTTCTTAAAGTTAGGCACTATGTTAGGTGAGGTGCCAGGGAACCGGAGAACACCATCTCAAGGATAATCCTGAATGGTTCACAAACTTTATCTTATTCTTTAAATCCTCTAGGGTGGACTTCAGCAGCTTTTTCTGACTTGGATTCACCTAATTCATGTACATAACCTTTAAACAACCCTTTCCCTGTTCTGTGTTAGCTACA
>NW_005842251.1:408848-421464 GCF_000455745.1 Alligator sinensis
TCTTTCCCTGTTCTGTGTTAGCTACATCCTGTTACCCCAATTCATTTTGGGTCTGAATTCTCCTCCGACCTGAGGCAGGGTCAATCAATATTCATCTCTTTTTGCTCCATTTGCTTGTCTAAAAATGTTCACCTCTCAGGCCCATCAGATAATTTCAGTACATGGTTGCGAGATCCTTGTCCGCTGCAGCAGCTGGCATCTGATGGGAATTTTGCTCAGATGCTTGGCTTTGTCGACTCTCTATTCCTGTGTTTCCTTCTCTCACGTGTTCCAGAACCACATAACAACCTTCTTTAATGCAGTACAACATATTGCACAGGTTTGCATGAAAGACTGCTCTGAAGAAGAAAGCTGCATTGCATCATACATGTGTTATCAGAGACTCGGTGATACCTTTCTTTTTCGTCCCTCCAACCTTACCCTTCCGATATTAAACACAGAGTTTATTGGAAGAATTTCACTCAAAGCAGATTTTAGTCAGAAAAGAAAAACAATGAGTTGGGCTGTCAATCAGGCCTGTGCATGAAAAGGTGGGTACAGAAGAGAGAGCACAGCCCTGGGACCTGCATAACTCAGGAAATAGCAGAGATAACAGGAGAATACTCAGGGCTGAATAGAAAGCATTTGATTAAAAAAAAAAAGTTGGAATGAACTCTGCCCAGCTACAAGGAAGGAGATGCAGTGAAGATACGGGACTCAGATGAAACCTGAAATAATAGCAAAAAAGGAAAGCAAGGAGAGAAACCCATCCAGCACACCTGAGCCCACATTTTAAAGCAAGTCTGGTTGTAAGCCAGACACAAAGCAGGATATGCTGTTTATTTACTTGGGGTGTCTCAAAATACATGCCACTGTAAGGCAGCACAATCCCCGTGCTTCTCTCCAGGGGCTCTTGCATATTCTCTCAGCTCCAGTGCAGGTTGGGAGTCTAGACACAGAGGGATGCATATGGGCATTTGTACATGCCACGTTTTTTGCCCTTTCTTGCACTGCAACAGTGTGACTGTTTGCATGAACGGGATTTCCAGACACATGAAAAGGCTTTCTGGTGCATTAAACTGAAACTCCATGGACGTAGTGTAGTTTGGCTCACCCGGAATTAAAGCATTGCATCCGTGGGTTTGTTACATGCAAACACAATGGCACGCAAGATGTATAATTAGGCTCTAGGGGCTCAGCCACTGTCTATTCCCTCTGCAAGGGGGAGGGCATAAGGAAGAATGAGTGCAGCCTTGTCTCACCTCCCCGTCAAGATGGTAGCATAACCCACACCCACTGGATTGGGCTCTTCATCCCCACATTCATCCATAACGAGAAGCAGACTCAGAGTCTGGTCCAGCACAGTTATGGCACCTCTTAAGCCTAAACCTGAGACGATGCATTTTATGCACTTCTCTTCACTCTCAATCTAACCACAAGCAGTTGCTGTGCTTTCCACTGGATTTAGCAACCAACACGATTCAAAGGACCCCTCGCAGATGGCTTCTACTAAGGGTCCCTCTCCCATGGGTTCATTCAACCTTTCTTCCCAACCCAAGCTTGTACAGGTGCAGGGGACAGAGGAGGAATCCAGAGACAAGGAAAGGACAGAAATTAGGCAAGGCCTGGGAGGGGACCCGACAGCTCTGAAGAACCTGCAGTAGTCCCCTGTACCAGAGTGATCCTCTCTGAGCTCCCCCAATCAATTCTGCCTGCCACCCCAACTAAAACTGAGCCCTTCATGGGGGAACGGGTGCCTCCAGAAGTGACTTTTTAGTGCAGTGGTAGTGCAAGCACAAAGGACACCAACTGGAGACTTCAGTATTAGCTTGTATAGCATGACATTTTATTGCATGACACTGGGAAGAGAAACCAATGGTTTCAAGGCTAGTGGTTAATATACTGTAAAGATCCCTAGGCACTGACCTTAACCTGAATAGATGTTACGATTTAATATTCACACACTGTAGCAATGCACACGGTGCTTTCAGCACACATAAAAAGCCAAAGTCTTTGCCTCTGAGAACTTAATGGTCAAATAAAGTCAGCGGCATTACCCTCATCTTACTCGAAGGTTGACTTTGCCCTAATCTATCTTGTCATGCCTCACAGCATGGGTCAGGATATTACCGACCTAAATTAACCTCTAGTCTATCATAGAGGTGAAGAAACAGTTTGTAGCAAATAATGTACAGAACAATTTGAACCCCTTTTTTCTTTTCGGGAATGATTCATAAAGATTACCATTTCTTCCCCAACATTTTTTCTAATCTATTCAGTTGGCAACTACTGATCAATTTGCATCTGAACTCTGAGGCCTCCTGGGCAGGTTTGACTAGACATGTAAGCCACACGGTATCGTTTCTATGCCCTGGTTGAATGCATTTTCAGATTTCAAATTTCAGACTCTGGTTTTTGACATAAATGCTCATATTTGTCAGTCAAGTACTTGTTTTCCAGGAATTTTTCTATAATCTTTCCACAAATTTTATTGTGTCTACAAACAGCCTAGACACTAATTTCATTTCCTGAAAGCAAATACAATAAACATGGTTGCAACAAATTCATTTTAGAATATAGAATGTGGGAGTCGCTCAATATTAGTAACACTTTTCCCCTTTTATTCTGGAGGAGGCAGGAGTTAATACAGATGACCAGAATTTATAGGAAGAAAATCATCCCTGTACACTTTCCAGCATAGTCTTTTCAGCATGCTATAGAAAAGGCCAAATACACTTGAAAATCCCTAGATAGAAGGCATTCTTTAGTATTTTGTATTATTATAAAACAGTGTTGATGTGCTTAGTCAGTGCTGTTACATGCAAGGATAGGGCTGCGTGTCTGGCAGTGAGAGAAGGGAAGATTAAAGGAGGATGTATGAAACACAAGGGAAACGAAAAGAAAAAAATAGAAAAGGAAAACAAGAATCTCAATACAAGCAGCATATCGTGCACAATGGCATCTGAATATTGGAACTAGCACAATAGCAAAGGAGGATAAAGTTTCAAGGTATCAGTAACCATAGGACAATTAGAAAACTTCCTATCAAGCCATGAATGCTTTTGTACACTGTGTTAAGGCACTCTGCTCCCAGATTCCTGTCTATTATTTAAAATTTATACAGAAATACATTCCTTCATTTGCAATGATTGCAAACAGTAACTTTATATTATGCATTTGCATCAGCATAGGCTTGCTGAGGGGGATTGCCTTTTGACTTCCATGTTCTAAAACATGGATAAAAGCAGGGATGTCACAGGTGGGTTTCAGGTTCCAGTTCCTTTAAAACTGAGGAAATTGGGATGTGAGGTTGTAGTTCAGGTGTTATCTAAAGTTAATGGCTATCTTGGCTTAGCTTTAAGGGAATAAGAACGTATATGGAATAAGGATGTCCATGGTTGTCCTCTTCCTGTCTTGTGCAGGTGGTCACTCACTGCTACTTGCACTAAGAGAAAGGAGTGAGGCTTTCTGGTGCTGGTACTTCTTCCCTACTTAAGCAGATGAGACACAGTAGGCATGTATGGGGCAAAATTGATGTTCTGCCGCCAGCAGTCAGCCACCATGTATTCAAACAGATTGCACTGAGTTTCTTGAATCACAATACACTTTGCAGGTTGTTTTTGGGGCAGTGTACATGCATGCTACCCTTCCTCAGGGCAATTTATAAAATGACGTACTATCCTGGCATGAGAAAAGTAAAAAAAAATGTGGTAAAGCTACAAGCGATGGATGATAAATTGAGTCTCTGCCTCCTTTGGGATCAAGCCGCTTGTGGACAGCTTGCTTCTTAAATATGGTACAAGATTATCTGAAGTCATCTTGCATATGTGAATCTAAAGGGCCTCCCTATCCAGCTTCTCTTCCTTCCCCTTAAGTTGAACTCCAGCTTGACAGAACCAAAGATTTGTTTGAAGCTTTAAAAAATTCAATTCTAGATTTGCAGGGGCCTAGTTTTCTCAGTCCTAAAAGTAATCACCAACCAAGTAAGGATCAGGTTGCCCCACAGCAATTCCCATATGGAGAGGATTCTTGGTATGTAGGGTCACCCAGCCACTATGGAAAGCAGAAGCGAGTTACATCTTCCCCCAAGCACAGTGCAGATGGTTCTAGGAAGTGGGTTTCAAGGAACAAAACTGAATCTGGCCTCTAGGGCTAGGTACAGACAGTGAAAAAGCCCAAGGCTGATTTGATTAAAGGCCCTGAGGGTCTTTAAAAGGAGGCTAGATAGACACCTTGACAGGGTTGTTTGACCTCAGCATTCTTTCTTGCCCATGGCAGGGGGTTGGATTTGATGACCTACTCAGGTCCCTTCCGACCCTACCAACTATGAAATTATGATTCGGTCTTTGCACATTAGTCAAAGCTGCACAGGTTAAATTGAAACAGAAGTGAACTGACATTTACCTTTGATTTAGGAAATGCAGCCACTTGCCTGCAGTGGCTCAGACCAGAAGCTGGGGGGCACTACAGCACAGCTCTCTGGCTGTGCGTTCACTTCCTCTTTCTGCTCCCCTGAGGTCTCTGGGATTTGCAGTCCAGAATCATAACAACAGGACTGTGCATGGTTGTTCATAACTTCCTCTTCCTGCTTCCAGGTGCGTCTGGGATGTGTAGTCCACAATTGCAGCCAGCCATAAATTTGAGCAGGGGAAAGGGTTTTTAACCCCCCTCCCTGGCCCCAGCCCCTAGCTGGGGTTTGCTTCGGGTGGGTAGTCCACCCCCCTGTAGACTGGGCTGCATCACCAGCTGGGCTTGCCCCCCCACGCCCTTGTCAGCCAGCCATCACTGCTCCAGCTAGGGAGCAGAGGGACAGGAACAGCCCTGCTGTCTGGAGCAGATAGCACAGCCCAGCCCAGGGCTGCAGAGCATGCTGGAAAGTGATTTACCTTGAACTAGGAAGGGGTCTAGGACAGAAATTTCATAAACTGGTTTGACCCAAGTCACTTAAACCAGTTTCAAAATGGCTGAAACTCGTTTAAGATAAATCTGGTTGAATGTACAATCAGACTTATGTGCACTGAGCTTCTGTTCTGTTACAGGTTTAAACCAGTTTCTGATCACTTAAATTGTTTATATGTTACTTCTGTCCCTAGATCCCAAGGGCCTAAGCTCCAATTTAATTCTCTGAAAGTAACTCTCCAAGTTTCTCACCATGGAGTTTCCTCTTGCCTATGGCTTTCCAGATTCCATTTATACAACAGTGTGGCAGCATACCTTTGGGTGCTTGCCACTTTAAGGGCAGGGTCATGCAGCTAGCAAGTACCTGATGGCAAACTGGAATAAGCCTGAAGGCCAGCCCCAGGAGAAAATAGTTGCAAGTATGAGGAGGAGACCCCAGGGTGGGGGTGGGGCTTTGTGTAGAGTTGCCTGGTGGGGGGCTCGGGGCAGAATCAGCCCAGGGTTTGGTACAAAACTGGGCCACGTAAAGTAGGGGAACTTACAAGAACCAAAGGACTGTGTGGTGAGGCCAGCACGCAAGTAGTGAAGCCTGCTGGCCCAAGAGGAGCAAGGGCAGTGGAGTGTGGCTCAGTAATGGGTGGTATACCAGAGGCCCCTGCGGGAGTGGAGCAGAGTGAATGTGAAGATGAATGGAGCCCAACTTTGGACTGGATTTACTCTGGTCTCAGACCAAGTAATCCTAATTTGGATGCCATCTACAAGGCATGGGTGGCGGTGCAGGGAAGGTTCGGAGGTGCAGATAGTGCCCCCTGGCATTGGGGCTGGGAATGGGCAGCCTCCCACATTATATCACCAGTTTATGGGAACAGCAAAGTCGTGGTAGGTGAGACTGGGCAGACTGCCCCATAGAGACAGGTGGGCAGGCCAGCATGACACCCGGCCCTCGGCACGCCCCTGTCACAAACAGTCCTTTTCAGGGTCAAAGTAAGGCTATGTGGAACTCCCATTGGACACAAAACTCTGACCTCAGACCTGTTTTCAGTTCTTTTGATAGGGGAGTGAAGGATTTAATTTCATTCTCAACTAATCCCTGTTGTAGCCATGTTTGGATGCTGCCCTTCGTATCATCTGTTCCTGTGCAATTTTGGTTTGTGATATCAGTGCCCTTTTTATTACACCATTCAAGCAATTGAAAATCATAAACAGCTCGGAGCAAAGTGCAGGAACCAGTGAGCCTTGAGACAAATTATTTGCCTGCCTTCAAGTTCTCTGCTTCAGGCAGTTTTGTTCACCCTTCAGTTTGTTATTAGAGGCAATTTTGTGGCTGTGGGCTCTTGTGTTAGAGTCTTTCTAGTGACCTGTTGTTATAAAAGGAAAAAGCTAGGCCAGCAGGGAGTGTACCAGAATAGACAAGGGGCAGACATGGGAGCCCCCCTTGTCTCTCTCTGCTCCAAGGATCTGCACCAGTAGTAGCAGGGAACCTAGCAAGAGATGTGCTATATTTGGGAAATACATGAGTCAGAAGCTTTGCAGAAAATTTTAAAAAAGCCCAAAAAAACCTTGGGAGATATTCTTGAATCTAAGGACATGTCCTAGAATAACACAATTAAGTTTCCATGGCAGATGTACACTGGGCCAACCTGAAATGATCTACAGGGATGGCAAGTGGTCCTGCCTACTTTGTGTTTGGGAGGAATCCAAAACACACAGAAAGCATCCTCAAACCAGCCTAGAGCAAGGAGTTGGGAAATAAGTAACTGGGTTTGTTTCATAAACTGGCCAGTTTTTTTTTAATGTGACATTTTGTTTCCCCAGAGTCAAGTGGTCAGTGACATGAGAGCCTCCAGTTCATATTACAGTTCAGAGCGAAATTGAGGTCAACGCTGTTCAAATGCCTGGCAGTGGATAGACCCCACTTGCAATCTATATCAGAAAAAGTGGGGAACAAATACAATGCCAGCAGACTTACGTTACAGGTGGAGAAGCACAAAAAGTTTAAGTTATTCTTTAAAGAGCCTGGCAAAGCCAGGGTCCTCATCCACCTTCTTGTCCTCATCCACCTTTTAAGCAGTAATGTGATGCTTGCCCAACCTCTTCCTTGAAAATGTCCAATGAATCTTCCCTGCGAACCTTGTTCATTATCCTATTACTCTTCTATTTAGGGAAGTGTTTCCTGAGTTTGATCTAAATCTTCTTTGCTGTGGTTTAAGCCTATTGTCTCCTGTCCTTCTTTTTAATGGCACCTTTTCATATAGTTGAAAGTATTGTGTTCAAACTGCCATTGGCGATGCATAGGGAGTGCATGTGCACCCCTGTGATTGGCGGTGCACCCCCTGACAGAAGCACTGCCAACACTGCCGGCGGCACTTGCGGGTGGTCGTTGCTCACCATGCCCCCCCTCACCATCAACACCACCAGTGGCATCTGCAGGAGGTCCCTGATCACTGCTGGCTGCTGCTGCTGGCAGCATCTGCGGGTGGTTGTTGACCCCTGGTCAGCACTCGCCACCCCCTGACCCATGTTGCTGACACTGCTACAACTGCCTGCAGGAGCTCCCCATTTGCCGCCGCCTGTGGGCAGTCACCATGTCCCCTCCCCCCTCCCCTCCACCTCCAGAGGCATGCATCATTCATGCAAACTGCTGTCATGTCCCCCTTTCATCTCCTTTTCTTCAAACTCAGCACATCTATTTCTTCTCCTCCCATAGCTTCCAATTTTAACCCTCTCTCATCTTTGTTGTGCACCTCTGGACTCATTTCAGTTTCTCTAGTTCCTTCTTAGAATACAATCTTATGACTAACACACCTGACCAAACCCCCCGCAAAAACCTGCCACTTATGAAAGCTCATGTATCTCTGATCCAGTTTGTCTCTAACGTGCCTTCTTGTCCTACCTTCTGCCTGATTTCAGACTAACACAGCTAGCCATCTCTAATGATCCAAATGAGGCTTAACCAGTACTTAGAAGTGGGGTTTCATAGGTTTCTCTCCTCATTCCTGTCTTCCTGCCAGCATATGATCAATCCATTTAGTTATTCTGTTATAAATCCAAGTCATAGTAATTCCTTAGCCTCTATTTCTGCAGCTCACATATGAGAAGGTACATGGGAATATCTCAAAAAACTTTGTTGAAGTCCAAGTATGTTGTATAATTGCATGAGAATTTTTTTTTTACTGGCTAAGCTAACTCTATTAGTTTAGAAGGTAAATACTTATTGTAACAGTTGTGCCTAATGGCTTTTTGCATCGAGTTGCAGAAACACATTGAACAGAAGCACAAACATATGCTGGGGCTGATCTGTATAAATATGTGTAGGTGGTTTGGTTTATTTTCTTTTTCTTCTTTTGCTAATCAGTAGCCTTTTTTCCCTTAGTTTTAATGAAATATGGGGGTTGAAAATATGTTTTGTAGAATAAACAGGGATAGTTTATAGATTTCATAAATTTTTAGGGTTGGAAAGAACCTCAGTAGATTATCAAGTCCAACCCTCTGCCCTGGGCAGGAAAGAGCGATGGGGTCAGATGACCCCAGGCAGGTCTTTAAAAAGAAACTGGACAAAGTAGGGGAGAGCACCACCTCCCTTGGGAGCCCATCCCAGATTCTGGTAACCCTTACCATAAAGAAGTTCTTCCTAATGTCTAGTCTAAATCTGCTCTCTGCTGGTTTGTTTGCTAGGGCACCCCTTCAAGTAACTAGGAACAACAGTCACAGAGTATCTCCTATTCCTTGCTCTCCCCTGCCCCCCCCCCCAACAAACTTGTAGATGACCACTAGATCACCTCTCTCCTTCTCTTACAGAGGCTGAAGATATCCATGTCCATCAATCTCTCCTCATAGGACCTTACTTTCAGGGCCCTAACCATATGAGTGGCCCTCCTCTGGACCTTTTCAAGGTTATCCACATCCCTCTTGAAGTATGATGCCCAGAACTGGATGCAGTACTCCAGCTGTGGCCTGACCAGTGCCACATAGACGGGAAGTATTGCTTCCCTGGACCTGTTTGTGATGCACCTGTTAATGCATAATAAAGTGTGATCAGCTCTTCTGATCACTTCTTTTCATGACCAGGTCACAAACTACTTAGACGCAGCAGTCGAGGTGGATGTCATATACTTGGATTTTAAAAAAGCCTTTGATAGGGTGTCACATCCCATTCTCATAAAAAAAACTAAACGGCTGTGAGATAATAACATGGTCAGGTGGGTGGTGAATTGGCTAATTGGGTGGACCCAGAGAGTGGTGGTAGATGGGCTGGCATTGACCTGGAAAGATGTGGGCAGTGGGGTCCCCCAAGGCTCGGTCCTTGGATTGGTGCTGTTCAATATTCTCATCGGTGCCTTGGATCAGGGTGTGGAGAGCACACTGTCTAAATTCATGGATGATGCTAAATTATGGGAAAAAGTAAACACACGGGAGGGTAGGGAGTGGATTCAGGCTGGAAAACTGGGGAGAACAAAACAGGATGCAGTTTAACAAGGATAAGTGCAAGGTACTGCACCTGGGGAGGAGGAATCACCAACACACTGACAGATTAGGAGATGACTTTCTAAGCAGCACAGCAGCAGAGAGGGATCTCGGAGTCATTGTCGACTCACATTTGTCTTGGAGGCAACTATGTGACCCAAAAGGGGTGGGATGAGACTGGAACAAGTACTTATAACTGGAGCCAGCAGCACCATTGCCAAGGAGCCATGTGGCTGCCCTGGGGCCAAGACAGGGATCACCTGTGGAAGCCCAGGGAGGCAAGTGACCCACAGGAGAGCCCTGCAAGCTGCTGGGGGAACCAGCTTCTTGCTGAGATGTGGCCAGAAGCCCCTGCAGAACCGCTGGACTATTTGGGAAGTACTGGCCGGACAGAAGTGGAAAAGCTATTCCTGTGGGTTAAATGGGTGGTATATTGTTTTTTTTTTTTTTTTCTGTTTAGTGTTATTTAACTACCCAGGAAGAGAGAGTTTTGGTTATAGCCAGGGGGCTTTTCTATTGGTTGCAGTTTACCTGCCGGTGGTTTGGGTTTGGGACTGCAGGGGTGGTTTGGAGGTCCCATTGATGTCTGAGAGACATGTATCAGCCCTAAGCTCTTCCAGAGGCAGACTCAAGGCATGATGGGAAAGAGAAGGGCTTAGTGTGGGGGCCAGCAAAGCCCAACGCAGGACAGACCATGCCCACAGTGAGGGCATGTGGCTGGGAACCAAAAGCCAGATTCAGCGCAGTAGGCCTAAGCTGTGGGTCCCAGTGGAGAGAAATAGGGTCCAAGGTCAGAAGCTCCAAGTCCTAACAAATATATTTGAGTGCCCTCTGGGGACCTCTGAGGCAGCTTCTCTTAGATATAAAACTCAACATCAAGTCATGGCCATGAGATAGGGGAGATACCCTCAGACGAGGAAACTGAGCTGGGGCTAGGCAGCCAGTAGGGGATGTTGTAGTCAGCTCTTCCCCCCACTCCCCTGGGATAGTGCCTTTGTTACAGAATACCAGCCCCCAGGAGATATATGGAGGACAACTGAGCCAACCACTAATGTTCTTCTATTATCATTACAGCTGCCCCTCTCATCAAGAATATCTTCCTATGACCTTATCCACCTTTGCTCTTTCTCAACTGCTCAGAGGTCAAAAACCCATTCCAAAAAAATACCTGGGACAATGATGAACTGCATGGTGGTGCCCAAGAGATGATTAAGCAACAGGATGATTCTTATGAAGCTATGGTGGATGCATTGTCTAGAGGGAGTCTTCATGTTATTGGACTCTCTAATGCCATAAATCTGTGGATTTTCCCAAATCAAGTTACCTATGTGTTTTGAGTTTAAGGAGCATGGCTCCAAAAAATAGCCACACAGGCCAAAGAGAACATATTTGTGTTCAGAATCACTTCCTCTCCAGATTCAAAATTAAAATAAATGGGCAGGGAGATAGCAAAGTTTCTTTTCAGGGTGATTTTTTTTTCTATTATGGAACAGTTAGAAACTTTTTAATGCACTTGAAAGAGAGACTGACAGAAACCTTCTTGTTAGAAACTAGAATAATTTTGTCCTCTTTAAATCTTTCTTAAGCTACTAATCACTGATAGGGTCTATGGTCCTGGACACACAACAAGTTCACACCAGTTTATAAAAGTAATGGACAAATGACATAAACCCTACATTCTAGTAACATTACCCAATCTTGTATAAAATTAACCCACAAACTATCAGAGGTAAAACTCTACTGGAATAATTTACAAATGTCATCTCTTTGCAACTTATACCAGGAGAGTCATTTACTGAAGGAAACTGGGCTATTACTTGTTCCTCCATCCATCCCAGTGCATCCTGGGATACTGAAGGACTGCAAGCTGCTTGTTTTATCTCCATGGAGCACACTGAAGTTATCCTAACATGAGCTATGTACCATAGATTTATAGATTCATAGATGTTAATGTTGGAAGAGACCTCAGTAGATCATCGAGTCCGTCCCCCCTGCCTAGGCAGGAAGGAGCTCTGGAGTCAGACGACCCCATCTAGGTGCATGTCTAGCCTCCTCTTAAAGACCCCCAGGGTCGGGGAGAGCACCACCTCCCTTGGAAGCCCTTGCCAGATTCTGGCAACCATTACTGTGAAGAAGTTATTTCTAATGTCCAACCTAAATCTGCTCTCCATCAATTTGTGGCCATTGTTCCTAGTTACTCCAAGGGGTGCCCTGGTAAACAGAGCGTCTCCTATACGTTGCTGCCCCCCCTCTGATTAATTTGTAGGTGGCCACAAGATCCTGCCTCAGCCTTCTCTTGCAGAGGCTGAAGAGATCCAGGTCCCTCAATCTCTCCTCGTAGGGCTTGGCCTGTAGGCCCTTAACCATATAATTAGCCCTCCTGTGGACCCTTTCATGATTATCTACATCCCTCTTGAAGTGCGGTGCCCAAAACTGGATGCAGTATTCCAACTGCAGCCTTACCAATGATGCATAGAGGGGAAGTATCACCTCCTTGGATCTATTGGCCATGCATCTGCTGATGCATGATAAAGTACGGTTAGCTTTACTGATCATTTTGTCACATTGACAACTCATGTTAATCTTGGAGTCAACTATGACTCCAAGATCCCTTTCTGCTGCTGAGAAGGTCATCCCCCAGTCTGGAAGTGTGTTGGATAGTCCTTCACCCTAGGTGCAGCACTTTGCACACTTGTCTTTGTTGAACTACCTCCTATTGTGTACTGCCCACTTTTCTAACCTGTCCAGATCCACCTGGATTTGTTTCCTACTCTCTAGTGTGTTAACTTTTACCCCATATTTTGGTATCATCTGTGACCTTGGATGAGGGTATGGAGAGCACTCTGTCCAAGTTATGGCCCAGCATTAACCTTTACCTGAAGTGGCTGTATCTTTGAGATGCTCGGGGACACTTAGGATGAGCTAACAAGTTTTAACGTGCAGATGCTTGTGTTTTAAGTGCCCTTAGCATGGTCTAAATGTAACATGTAACTTCATCCCTAGTGGTAAGGCACTCTACTGGCCACCTGCTGCATGCAGCTACCTCAAAATAACTGCAAATGCTTTTGCTCCGACTTGCAGTGCAATTTACACTCGCATACTGTCAATTAAATTAGTGTGTTTGTTCATGAGTTCAGGCTCAGGAAGCTCTGTTAGTTCAGCAAATTATGATCCCAGTTCAGGCAAGTTCTGAAGTATGTGCGTAACGTTAAGTGACCTTACTGAAACTACTCCTGCCTGAAGTGATGCGTTTTCTGAGGGGCTTTGCTGAACC
>NW_005842251.1:421495-427988 GCF_000455745.1 Alligator sinensis
TCTTAAAATAAGAATGAAACAATGCCAATGGCCACAAAAATCTATGAGATGCTTAGAAAAAAATATTTCTAAAACTATTCAACAAGCCACCATCAATATTTTAGAAAGAACTTCCATACAGCCAAAGCACTTTATTCCCATTTCATAGAAACAGCAACTTCCTAGATCTGTTGGCTACAACGACCAAATCTCCCATCAGGCACATCAAAGGAAGGCTGAATTCCTTCACAGGACAGCAGTGAAGGAGAACACCTGCACTATATTTGTTCTGTGAATAAACCGAGCCCTCCTTGACCAACATGCTGTCACCTTTCACCAGACATTTAAGATCAAATAGAGCAAGCACGATGCCGCACATGTAACAAACGCTTGCAATAAATGGCGATGGAGCAGCCATTTTTTTAACTGCTAAAACCATTAAAGCTATAACAGGCTATTTAAATCAATGTGATTAAGGTAAGGTGGAGGGGATTCTCTCAAGGAACTGAAACATCACTGGCTAGGTAACCAGAGTTAATAGATGACCATTTGCACGTGCCACTAGCCTCCTTTGGCAACCAACCATGAAATGACATGCTTTCCTGATCACACAAGATTTGGAAGCCTCATAATCTCTCTGCACCACTCTGTGGCTCTGAACCAAAGCTCATGGAAATCAATGGAAAGACTTCCATGCAGCAAACCCCACATTTTGGATTCTTCTGCTTTCCAGTGGGGTGTTGCATTCTCCATTCATAAGTTTCAAAGCGTGTTGCTGTAACTATCTGTGCTGAGTGCTTAAAAACAGCCCATTTGCTGCATTGCAAATCAGTCTCAAACTCCATTCTGGTTAGCAGCACCCTCGGACCGAGGGTTATAAATAATTCCAACAATTCTAAACATCAAGAATGCTATGAATTATGAGTTTTTCATCAGAAGGACGTGTAGGATCAATAGAAACAGAGGGTGTCTAGATAAGCACATTTCATAATTACAGCTTAGAACTGCATAAATCAATTCAACAGCTCACTTCAGAAAAAATAAAACTCCCCACCCCCACCTTTTTTTTTTAAAGATTTATTAAAATAACAGTGTCTCAATGGAAGGTTCCATTTCATCTCCTTTATGATATAACCTTTTAGGGGAATTTAATTTCGACTTCAAAAGGAGTTGCATAAAATATCAATCCTGCATAACTGGATCTGACACTTTTATGTTTCATTATCCGCCCCCCTTATCCCTCCCCCCAGAACAAAAAAAATCAATCATTTGGTTATTCTTCAATTCATTTTATTTTTTCCCCATACTATCTCCTTGAAATAATAAAGCCACTTCAACAGCCAGTTAATGAACAGACACTTATGTATTCTTTTCTTGCAGGTTAGCACACAGTAAGGAGGTTGAAATGTATTGCGTGGTGCGTGTTATACGGGGCCCTTCTCTCAGATTAATATAACAGGCCCTCCAGCTCTCTTTTGTTTTAAAAAAGGTGCATTTGTACCATCTAATCATTCAATTAGTGAAAGGAGGTGAACACAGGGGTTCAGAAAAGAAGCGTCTTTGGCCGAGAGCGCTGACGACTGTTTTGATCGAAAAGACATATTTGATTTATTGCAGAAATTATGATTCTATAACACCGCTGTTCAAACTGCAGGTGGGCTTAGATGAAGCGGTGTTTTTCTTGCCTCTACTTGCATCCATGACTTTTGCTGGCAGAAGACGAGATTTCTGCTACTCATTGTCATCTCTTTGTCATCTTTTCAACGGGATAGTTTTAGTTCCCGCTCATAAGCGTGCTAGTTTGGTTGGGTTTAGAATAGCTGAAAAATAATTTCCATGGCAGGACAGATATACAGATATCATCAACTACACAAGCTAGTACTGGGGACTCTCAGTGAGGACTGTGGTTGGTACTTGGGATTGTACCAACAAACTAGAGATAGGGAAATCACTTGTTCTACCATTCTGAGCAGAGTCTTAGTCTGAAGTGGTATTCAGTTGGGCAACCACAGGGGTGAGGAAAAGGATGATGTTGTTGAGGTACCCTCTGACCACCCTCATAACCCAATGGACATTGTGATTGAGGCTCCTCTTGCTTGCATAGTTTTTCCATGAGTCCTAGTGACATACTGACTTTGCTATCTCTTGAGGTTGTTCATTCCTCTATTAGCTAATTGGTGTGAAGGGCTGACAGACCAAAGACACATCCTATCTGAGAAATCGATTCCCTTCATCCAAGGAAACTCCAGTGAAATCCTGGTAGTAGACCGACTAAACAAGTCTTGTGAGCTGGGATTTCTTTTTGGAAATTAGCATTCTTAAAGACTGAAGGGTTTTCCCCACAGTAGGCCTGTTCCACTGGCACCCTGTGTAGATGCATGTGGGCCAACCTGTAGCCCGTGGCCTTCCACCCAGATGCTGCTCCCCCCCAGCACTCTGGCTGCAATAGTGACAGGAGTCTGTAGGCATCCCCTTGCTTTTCCAGCTTCCACTTCTTGCCCCCCCTGGACAGTCCAGCACGTCATGGGGAGCTGAGAGTGAGGCTGGGGCTGCACAGGTGCACCATGCAGCATGAAGGCACTGTACCTAGGTGGGATGTGGGCAGGGGGGTCCATAGTTTGGCCTGGTGCAGCCTGCAGAGCATGTAGCTCTTACTGGTGTGGCCTCAGGTCATGTGGTCCCTAGCCACTTAGAAGTTTGCCCCGTCTTAGAGGACAGTGCCTCTGACCAAGAGGCAGTTGTAGGGATTATGGTTGTAATGCTTTCTACTATGGTTGGTTTTGCTCTGCTAAAATTCCACTTGCTCTGAGGGTCCCTCCCAGGGAGACGTGTGCCCTGAATGTGATTATTTGTCCCCAGTGTGATATGAAGAAAGCAGAAGGTCAGAACAGCTGGCAGCAGGTATTCAATCTTATGAGTGCTGCATTTTCTCTAGCAAAGCCACCTGGCAAAAAAACACTCACTAATACTGTAGTGAAGCGTAGAGCCCTTGCTCATACAAAAATACCTCAAGGCAAATTGGAAGTGATTAATGCAAGCCACACCAGCCAATTTGATGCCACCAAGGCTACTGCACTGGAAAAATATGCATATCTACACTGTCTGGGAAAGCTTGACAAGACAGATTGTTATATGAAGCAGCAGTGGAGAATTGGGGTTTTCTAATGGGCTTGTATGGAGCTGGGGTGTGGCAGGTGCCAATGTAATGCCCTTTTAAAGACCCCCTTGGTCAGAGGTAAGGATTAAGCCTAGAAGCTCTGTATGTCTATACACAAGCCCTTGTATGCTTCTTCATGCTCCAAGCCTGAGACTTTGTGTCTCCAAGGTACTTGCCCATTGTTGGCACCCATGAAAGGCACTGGGTGAGTATTTTCTTATGGGACTAAAATCCAGGAGATCTGAATTAAATTCCTGTCTCTGCCATAGCTTCCCTCTCTGACCTTAGGCAAATCACTTCTCTCTCCCAGTGCCTTGGTTCCTCATGTGTCTACTTGAACTGTAAGCTGTTCAGGCAAGAAACTCACTCTTACTATATAACTGCCACCTACAGCCCTTGAGGGACTGGAAAGATTGACATATTCTGGCAACACATTAAAGGTGCTTTTAAAAGGCACAGATGCTCTGGTGATAAACACCATACAAGTACATAGCAGAGGTAACTGAATTATGTCAATTATTTTGTGGGGTATTCCATTTTTTCCCCCAAAACGTATCACAATAATTCATTTTTTTCACTCATGGAAAATTGAAAAAAAATCTATAGTTTATGACAGAGCATTAATTCAGTATCTGCCCTGGAGGAAAAATACCTCCTATTGAAACACGAGCTCCATTTCCTGTAACAAAAAGTGTTCCCTGGAAATCTTCAGTTCAAATGCTAATTCGTATTCAATATCTCTATCATTTTTTTTCCACCTGGGATATTGAGGTAGTATCTGAAAATTTACCAGGATAAGAAATAAAGACATTCCAGTTTTAAGCTTAAATATGTAAGCAACTAGAATTTAATCTTTATTAAGCCCTTTCCAATGTTTAGCACAGATAGAAAATGTCTTAATTCTAATGTCCTGGTTTAAAATGGTGCTAAAGCTGATTTAAAAAAAAAAAATCCATCTGTTGTTTCTGAAAAGAAAACACACACACACATACACCCACACACATATATTTACCGAAACACATTTATTTTGCAACACCATTCCATTTTCATTGACATTTTTCATGTTTAAAACTACAAAAAAACAGGATCATTTTGCTAGAGAACCCCAGCCCTTAGGAAAATATGTTTTCAGAGAAATATTTCATCAGAAAAACGCTAATGTTCAAGCTAGCTTTATAACCTATCTCCTGCTTTCTAGACTATTACAGTAATTAAATTTAAAGTGAATCAAGGAGATTTCATAAGTTTATAGATGTTAGCGGCTGGAAGGGACCTTACAGATCATCGGGTCCTGCCCCCCCCCCTGCACTTAGGCAGGAAGACTGCTGGCATCAGATGACCCCAGCAAGGTGAGTATCAAGACTCCTCTTGAAGATTGCCAAGGTGGGTGACTGTGCCACCTCTGGGGGCAGCCTGTTCCAGACCCTCAGTGCTCAACTTGTATAGAAGTTTTTCCTTATGTCTAGTCTGAAGCCCTCTTTAATCAGTCTGTGCCCATTATGTCAAGCTTGAGCTACAGGAGAATCTGCCCTCTGATGAATACTGGAAACAAATGTTCAACCTTGGCTTCAAAGACTTTCACTTTTGCACCTACAAATTGAGAAAAGAATTTCATGTAGGTGCAATGTACGGTAGATGTAAATTGATATGTAGAATCAGCTTTGCATATCGTACCTCGCGGCTCTCGCCAAAGTTAAGCATGTTGGGCTATAGGGCTGTGCCAAGCTTCGGGTGGTGATTCAATTCAGAGGAGAGTTGGCCCGATTTAGTGGCCGAATCTCCGACTATGAAGCTCTTTGAATCTTTTCTGAAGATTCATAGAGCTTTGAATTGATTTGGACCTTTAAAATTGGTCTCCTGATTTGGTTCAGTGATTTGGGCAGTCCCTGCTGGCTGCAACAGGTTCCAAACTGATAAGTACTAGGGATGGGGGAGGGGACCAAGGGTGGGGGGACCCCTGACATCCCCACCTGGCCCAGCTCAGTACTTTAAAAAAAAGCCCTGGTGCTCACTAGGTACTGCTGGCCGCCGCCCCTTCCATGGGTGCCCCGTCCAGGCCAGGCCCTTTAAGAAAAAAAAAAACTGAGAAAAGCCCCAGGACTCTCTGCTCCTGGTGCAGCCTCAGGGCTTTGTGGGGGCTTGTGTAGAGCCCCCCACATGGTACAGGGGAGCAGGGGGCAGCGGGGATTGCCCCCACTGGCAGGAGCAGTGAGTCTGGGGGATTATTATTTTTATTTTTTTTCTTAAAGGGTCAGAGCTGGCCCATTTGAGTCATAGTTTTTTTTTTAAGAGTGCCAGGAGCTAGGCGGGGTGGGACAGGCATTGCCAGGCTGGTAGAGGGGCAGGGGATTGGCCTGGCCTGGCTGATTCGGAGATTCAGCAGCAGCCGAATCTCAGAATTAGATTCAGCCGAATCGAATCTGGACAGTGATTCGAATCACCGAATCAAATCACTGTCCTCCAGATGGGCCGAATCCAAAGTGAATACCAGCCACTTTGCACAGGCCTATTGGGCTACATACATGAAAGTGGAGCCCTTTTAGAAATCAATTTTTCTCTCTGTTTCCACTTGCTAGCAGCACAGAAGCGGAAGGGCACAGAAGAGCTGGAAGGAAGGAAGGAACAAGGAATTGTGGGACTGTTGGTGGTGGACTTCTGATGTTTGAGGCCTCCAGCATACAGTATGCAGGAAAAACCACTGCAGAAGCAGGAAGGAGTGGGAGCAAGTAGCAATGAGCTGGCTCTTCTAGCCTGAACTTGAGCACAGCTTCCATTGTCGGTCGGGAGTCTAGCTAGGATAGCTGCTATATAGATGGTCAGCAGGTACCAACTTAATAATGACCTTAAGATCTTTCTTAACTATCAAAGTAGAATAGCTTTTAATATCAGACTGCAACTCAGGCACCTGAAGGTTAAGGGACAATACTAAATGCAAATGGAGTGAAAATTATATCAGCAAGGGCAGGGGGAGAAAAAAATCATGCATTTAGACTATCAAGAACATTTGCTTTACTTGTGTTTCAGTGCTAGAAAAACTCCATTTTTAAACCTCCTGGATAAAATAGTTTGGGAATTAAGTGCAGGAGTCTTCAAAAGAGTTGTTATGCATGTAATATGTCTAAGGAACTGTGCCGGCTCATGTGCCACATTCCCCCTTTTATTATTTCTTGTTCTACTTCAACTCACTTGCAAGAAATATGTCCAGTAAAGATTACAATGCAGTTATAATTGTCTCTGTTACCTGCTGAAACAATCTGTGGCCTAATCCAGGACCCTGATTTTATGACAAGATTATTGGTACCAGCTGCTAGAGATGAAAAGCTATCTCCCTCTTGTTTCTCTGCTAGCATCAGCAGG
>NW_005842251.1:428019-431960 GCF_000455745.1 Alligator sinensis
CAGAAGGAGGAATTTGTTCCCATATCTTTAGCATATCAGGACAATGCAGAGCCCATGCTCCTGCAGTCTGATGCACTTTGAGGACAAGCAGAGCTCTATTTAGACTTTTGCATGGAAGACCAAAGACTAATGGGGACAATAAGGCCACAGAACATCAAACACAAGAGGATTTTCATTCAGACTCGTGTTGGGTGGGGTAATTTTATCCCAAGGCAATTGCATCTGGAGGGACTGGATGGTTCAGAGAACTGGCAGGGAAGTGCAAAACCCTGAGTCTCCTGCTTGCGTGGCTCCAAAGTGAAATGAATCAATGGGTCTCAGCCCAGCTCCTTGTTAACATGCACTCATGTAATAAAATAATGCCAGGATAATGTGGTCTCAATAGCAGACTCAACCCGTAGGCCAAGAGCAGAAGTGTTACGTAGCAGTTCAAAAAAATCAGGTGAGCTAAATGAAAATGTTCATTGAAAACTCCTTGTTTTCTTCTTGTTCTTATTTTTTCACTGGGCAGCTGAAAATGTTTTGGCAACTAATACATAATATTATAATATATATATTATAATATTATATATGGAGATATATATACACACACACACACACACACACATATATAGTTTTAAGCAACAAAAAGAACATTTCCATGTCATTTTTTCCCCCTGGTCTGCTCTCATTCTTAATTTTAATAATACCATAACAAATGCCCATTGGTGGTTACAGTTTCAGTTGTCTTTATAGTACTTTGCTGATACCTTCAAGGGTATGTTCCTACTGCAATCTGGGCATATGACTACAGCTCATGTGAATATAGCTGAAGCAGCTTTAATGCTCTTGCTGTCCATGGCAGGATGGACTCACTCCTCTGTCAAGTATATACCCAATGCCCTGTGTGAGTTTTTGCAGCCGTCATTCAAGATCATAAATGGCAAAGAATGGAGGTACATTTAGCTAAGCAGTGGCAGCTGCATGCATGTTTTAAGTGACGTAAGTTATTTTGCTGCTTTGCATCACATGTTAGTGTTTCTTTCCCTTCCTCCATTATTTCAAACCAGTAATGGCAACGTGCCTTCCGAAGAGAGGAAATGTAATTAATGCACATAGCTTTGCTAAGCCAAATATAATTTCATTATGTACCTCCTAATGCAAATGTTAACTAGTGAAGACATATTAGACTGAGATGGATGGATAGATTAGACATATGTGACAGACAGACAGATAATTAGTGTTAATGACTGTAGTCAAGGTGCTAACATTTTATCATGCCCTAATGTGACAACTTTGCAAATTATGCTACAAATGCTTTAGGAAAACAAATTTTCCCCCCATATGGGTTCTAATGGAAGTAGAAAATGGCTCCTCGCATTAAAACCTCCAGGAAGGATTATCTTTAAAACCACCTGGAAATGCACCTTTAACATCTGAATTACAGATGTTGCTTCAAGGGCTGGAATTAGCTAATGCAATTTAAAAACCTGAAATAGAAACAAATATTAAATGTATTACTTAAAGGATTAGTGAGTTGCCTAGTGTATAAACAGCAGAAATAAGGATATTGTATTAGCCTTTAATGTAATCAGCTGAACACAACATTGTGAATAAAACCTTTCCACCCACCTTTTAAACAACAAGGCGATATGCAGACAACTCAACACCTGATATTTTATGTGGATTTCTAAAGACCAAAAATTCACTGCACTAAGAAAATTAAATGCACCTATTAAATAATACATAGACCCATTATCCCATAAGAGACAAGAGGACTACCTAGTCCCATTTGGGGAGGAGGACTGATCAATGACAAAGGAACTAACATTCTTAACCACACGTGGACCTCGATAATATTGTCTTCACTGTTATTTAATGTGGTGAATTGAATTACTTTATTTCTCAGCCATGGCAGCACAACGAGAACATTGTTGAGAAATATATAAATACACAAGGGACCTGATCCAAAGCCCAGTGAGATAAAAGAGAGTCTTACTAAAGATTTCAATGACCTCTGGACTCAGCCACATGTTTTTATTATATTTCTTCTCTGACAAGATGAAATCATTTATCATCCATTAGCACGAGGCTGTTTGAATAGGAAGATGTAGGTAGGCAAGATGGATGGATGGATTGATGGCATACACTGGCTAAAATAGTATGGTCATATCCAGAGCTGTTCAAAAGTTGGACTCTCTGTTCCACAAGAAATTCCAATTTTCTGACCTTTAGTTTCATTGCAAATTAGGAAGAAATGTCAAAATATCAACACTTTTTGCAGGACACACTACTCATCAAAATTTCTATTTGGAAACATCAAAATGTTTTGCTCAAGTATATTCAACATGAGGCTGCATTTGCCTGAGTTACTGCAGTGTTTCATGGGGGTCTCATGGTTACAGTATACCATAGGAGATGAAGGGTGGCTAGGAAGCTAGGCCCATGGTGGAGAATGGGAGAAAGGTGCCTGGATTCCTATGAGGTACCAGGGTAGCAGCCAAAAACCAGAAACAAATGCTCATTTCATTTTCTCAATGGAAAATTGAAGTGTGTTGGGAAAAGTCGTCATTTTTCCAAGGAAATGTCAATGTTTTGGTAATCAGCATTTTGGATCCAAAAAGCCATATTTCCATGGAAAATTTCCAACTCACTGGGAGCATCTACACATGCACTTTGCTGCGGACTTGACTAATTAACTCCACAGTAAGGTCTACACGTCTACACGTGCTGTGCTATTAGGCCAGAATAAATTAATTAACTCTACTATAGGATAGTACTGCCAGACACAACTACTCTCCTATGGTGAATTTATTCTGCTGTAATGCTTGTGTAGATGGTGACTGTTCCAGAGTACACAGCATCTGAGTAAGCCCTTTAAACCCCAGCGTAAGGCTCAGCCTTCTGCAGTGAATTTGCATGGGGATTTCAACAGTCCTGTTCTTTTTGAAACCCTGTGTGGTCTCCCTGCATGGTCAGAATTTGCATGAAGGAAGGAGCTGTGGGTAACAGGCCACTACTCCCCTTTCACATAGGTGGGAAGGTAGAGGGTTGAGGATGACCTCCAGCATTTGCTATACATAGGCTTGTGCATAAGAACTAACCCTTAGGGGGAAGAGATCTGTGCCGGACAAAGAGCAATGAACCTCCCCACAAAAGCAGAAAGGTGCTGGCAATCATAGCTTGGTTCCTGCCTTGATTGTGGAGCTAAGCTTGCATCTTCCCTCAAAGGCTCCAGCCCAAATCAAGGTCTACATACCACTGAAATTCCACTTCCCCGCCTTAAAATGGGCTATAATTAATTCATTGGCCTTGCACTATTACTGCATAGGGAGAAGCATCACCCTATCAAACTCATAGATTGACCTGAAAGCTTGCAAAGGAGAATTTTTCCCAACTATTTGAGTTGGTCTAATAAAAGGTATTGGATTTACCCAAGGAACCTTGTCTGCAGATTGACACTAATGAACTTTAGAAATGTCATCATAAAACTTTCCAGCTAAGGAGACTGGTGCTACTAGTCACTGCAAATTATTGGCTCATCTCTAGTAGCATTATAGCAAAACACCATTCTAGTGATTGCTTCAGGCTATTGCCAAGCATAGCAAGAAAAAGCATGCATTTCATTCAGGCTTCACGTCTATTCTTCTGGCTTGTTTATAAACTTCCCCGTTTGGGCAAAGCTTTTGCTTTCTCTCAATGAAAATGAGTCTCATCATGCAAAGGAATAAAAAAGCCTGTTCCAGTGAGTAATGACTAATTAAGAGCATTTTGACAAGGGTGTAATTTCAATTGCTAACTCAGTGTTGAGATAATTTCATGGCTTGTGAAAACGATTGTATGGAAATTCAATTCAAATTTAAGACAAATAAATAAATGCATTTTGGGGGGCAGGGATCTCCTGAGATTGAAATGACATTGGCTGATGTTCTTTTAAGCAAGAATCCAAATGAGGGCCCTGT
>NW_005842251.1:431991-440260 GCF_000455745.1 Alligator sinensis
AGGTGCCAAAAAGAAAAAAAAAATCTGCTCTCTTTGCTATTAGCAATGTGTAAAATCACAAAGGCTGCAGCAACTGTCAATGGTTATGGAAACATATAAATCTCAGTAACAGCTCTGCACAAAAGGCAGAGCTAAACATACCCATAAGCTGTTTGGTATGTGAGTAGCAATACGTTTACCAGAGTAATCATATCTTAATTCATGCATTCAGCTAATTAGGTTCTCTCGTGCTAACCCTCCTCCACCCTGGGAACACAGAAAAGCAAGTTAAAACAACACTTAATGCCTGCTGTGGTTATCAGGTTAATACATTCATAGCTTTAAGGCCAGAAAAGACCATAATGATCATCTCAGTTGACCTCCTGGATAACCAGGGGCAGAAAATTTCACCAAGTAATTCCTGTTTAAAGTGCGTAACTTCTGGCTGAGCTGCAGCATTTTTATTTAGAAAACATCCTGGTGTGATTTAAAAACTTCAAGCAATGGAGAAACCTCTACAGGCCACGATCAGCTGTTCCAATACTTAATTATCATCCCTCTGAAAAAATGTCTGAGTATGAAGTTGTCTAGCTTCAGCTTCCAGCCATTGGATCATGTGACATCTTTTTTTTGTATTAAATAGTCCTCAGTGATCGGCAATTTCTTCCCCATGTCCTGGCAGCGTGATCTCATTCGCACTTAGAGACGTGACACTTCATTCAGTTCTATTAAAGGGCATGTTGTTCAGCTGAATCCGGCTACCACCCGACCCAGATGACCCCGTAGAATGGATTTGTCTTTATCATTATTTACCACTCTGCCAATTGTTATGTCCCCTTCACACTTTACAGAAAGGTATGTCTTTTTTCCAGGACACCGATGAAGATATACTGCAGCACTGAGCTAAGATCAGATCCTTAAAGGACCTTACTTGAAATGTCCCCTTTGAATCCCTGCTTATAATTCCTCTTTGAGATCTATCAGTTAGCCAGCTTTTAGTCCGTGTAACGTAAGCTATATTAATTTTGTATAGCTCTAGTTTTTTTATTAATCTGAATCATAGACTCATAGAAAATGAGGGTTGGAGGGACCTCAGGAGGTCACATCTAGCCCAATCTCCTGGTCAAAGCAGGACTATACTCAATGACATCATCCCAGCCAAGGCTTTGTCTAGCTGAGTCTTAACCACCTCCAAGGATGGAGATGCCAAGTGCTGTGTTACACTAAGTCTTAAGATTTGAGGAGTCTTAAGTACATAAACCGGTTTATGTGTAATGTCTGTCCCTAGCCTATATGTTTTCTGGACAAAGGTAATGACATTGCCACTAAGTGATCAGAAACTGGCTTAAACCTGTCACAGAACAGATGTTCAATGCACATAAGCCAGTTTGAAAATGGCTGAAACTGGTTTGAAATAAACCTGGTTGAATGTAATATTAGACTTAACTGATAGGCTCAAACCGGTTTATGCACTGTCTATCCCAGACCCCTTTCTGGTTTAAGTTAAACCAGACTCCCCCAGCATCCTGGCATGCTCTCTGGGCTGGGTGGGGCTCTCTGCTCTACAGCAGGGCTGGCCGCTCCCCTCTGCTCCCTGGCTGCAGCTCTGGTAGAGACTGCAGGCATCAGCCTGTCTTCCCCCTGCTTCCCCATTACTTTACCACCCCCTGCTAAGCAGGGGTTCCCTCATCCCTCTGCCTTACACAGACACCCCTCAGCATTAGTTAGCAGACCACATGCTGGCTACGGTTCGTGCTGTGGTGGATGGGACAAAGGCAGAATCATCAGGTAGCTGGTAATGTCCCTCTGTTATTTTCTTAATGGGCTGATAAACACTGTGTTATCGATTCCCTGCTGGGCTCGTTGGGGAAGTGGGGGGGTCTTTAATCCGAGCGTTCTGCCAGGGCCTGATCATGCCCCGCTCAGCTCAGCACTATGGAAGGGAAGGGACTGCTGCTCTAGCACCTTCCCTCCTCCCCCCCAGCTTGTAGCCTGAGCCACTGCAGGCATGTGCCTGCATTCCTGGGATGTCTGTGCAGTTACAAACTGATTCATCCTATCCAGGTTAGACTAACCTGCAAAGATTGAATCAATTCAGGTTCAGGCTTTTTGAATGTCTGTCCCTAGCTATAATCTTATAAGAGATCTAACAAGATCTTTTCTCCATAAAACCACGACAAACCACATTAATTGCACCGACATCCTTTGAGTCTTTGTTAATCGCTTCCCTTCTCAGCTGTTCCATCACTTTGCCCAAGTATGCTTCTGGCCACTGGGTATCTGGGCCATCCTGTTTGCCCTTTAAGTGCTGGATCAGGTGATTTCTCCAGTACTATAAGATTTGTTAAATATGAAATCAATGGCTCGGACACCTTCTCCTCCAATTCTTTTAAAACTCTTCAATGCAAATTGTCCAATTCTTCAGACATAAAAACATTTACCTTAGATCTGGGTTATGAAGGGTATGACACACATTCCCCATGTGACCTTAGGCCAGTCACTTAATTGCATTCATTTAACTGTGCATTCATGTAACCTGGAAATGGAGATAATATAATTTGTCTACCTCATAGGGTTTTTGTGATAATGTAGCTTTAAAGTGACTGTGAGGCTCTACAACATCGAAGGCCATAATATGTATCTATGTATATATGATACATAGTGGGTGCATCTACACATGCTATGAATGTGCTATAAGCTGACTGCACAGTAAAATAAGGTGCAGAAATCTTTCCTGGGAGCATGTCTACATGGGCACCCATCAGGAGCAAATTTGCTCCCAATGGGAGCAGTTCAGTGCAGGGCTACTCCTGCCCTGCTCTTCCCCCTGTAGCAGCCAGGGGGAGCTCCAGGCTCTTCTAGGTGCCAGCCTTGGGCTGGCAGGGGGAACCAGGGTCAGGTCTGGGCTCTGGGGGGTGGGGGGATTTGTTCTGCAGCTGCCTCCCAGCCTTGCACCCCAAACGGTAGATTGGGGCAGGGGGCTGGGAAGCAGCTGCTCAAGGGAGGGGACGGTTGCCCCACCTCTTGCTGCCTGAGCTGACCAGGACATGTCCACTACTGTGCAGTTAATCTACGACCTGTATCTATAGGTAGTAGACAACTGCTCGGTAGACTAATTTACTGTGAAGTAAATGCTGAGCATGTGGAAATAGTGCAGCTTCACTGCACAGTAGGTTAGTCTACTGTGCAATAAAGCATCTTGTGCAGAGACATCCCATTAGAAACATAAAAGATGCTATTCGGAACTAAACTACGCTACGGCTATATATATATATATATATATATATATAGGACCTGATTCCCCTCACTGGGGAGGGCGTGATTTTACATCACAACTATTCCACCTACATTATTCATTATTTTACAACTACGCTGAGTTGAGAGCGTAAATGGAAGGTGTTAAAAGTTTTGCTATCGATTTTGCCCACAATTCAGCTATGCCAATGTCAACGTATAACACATAGTCCTGCAAATTATTTCAGGAATAAGAAATGCTGGATGTAGGTGTAAAATCAAGGTGTTTGAACCTCTACTTTTAGTGAAAACCTAAATGCAGCTTTAAAATAATGACGTTGTTTTATCTCCGTAACACATGCTCGCATGCAAGGTCATTGCTGTTATCATTCTGTTTGCCTCTCCCATTCTGCTCTTCATTTCGCCCATTCTGGGTTTGCTGTGCTTTCCCTCTGCTCATTTGCTGCTCCAATTTTCACCCTATTTTCCCAATGAATTTCTGAATCTCTATTGTACTATTTACTGTCTCTCTCGAAAGGAATGTACACAAATTAACAGAACTGATTGGGAAATGTTATTCAAAGATTTTCCTAATGCACGCTGGGATTTAGCCAAGAACTCTAGCAGACTGTCATAAAAAGCATAGAAATAGATCCTCACATAAGCTAAAATAGTAATTTGCTCACTAATTAATGCCAGCAGTATATGTAAGGGGGGATAGTGCAAAAATAGCAGTCATCACTGCCACAGCCCAGGGCACAGAGCTGCCCTGTTATGTCTGATTTCAATGCACGAGCCTGAGACATCAGGCACTGAGGTTCAATACTCTGTTCTGACTCTAGCTTAAACCTACATCTCCACCTTCCCAGAAGACTTACCCATAGGACCATTGGCTCCTCTGTCATGAACTTCTTTCTTCAAGAGAAAAAAATCCACCCCCAATTCCAGGGATCTGTTTTATAGCTGTATTATCCTGAGACAAAGAGGAATACAAACCTTTAAACTTCTTGGTTCAGAGGTGATACCTTTTATTAGACCCACTAGAAAATAGCAAAAACATTCTTTCTTTGCAAGCTTTCGGGTGCACGCACCCTTCTTCAGACTTACCATCTTCAATTTCCCCTCAAAGTCCTCTGGGGTAGAAAATTAACTTCATTTTGCACAGAGGAAGCTGAAGGTGGATGTATGTTCCTCTGGGTCCATGAGAGTCCCTTGGTGCGAGTCGTTCTGATGTGCAGATCAGGCAATTTCTCTTCCCTGGTGGTGTCAGATGGCAGAAAGGCAGGGAGGTGTAGAAATCTTTCTTTCTTGTTTAGCAACAAAATTTATAATTCCAAAAACGGCTAAAATCTGGTATCTCGCATGTCGCAGGGATCTGTTTTATAGCCAGGTTGGTCTGAGACAAAGAGAAATACACAACTTGAAAACTCTTGGTTCAGAGGTGATACCTTTTATTAGTCTAACTAGTATAAAACAAAAAAACAAAACAAAAATGATTTTTCTTTGCAGACACCTTTCCCATCAAACCTGGGATTTATAGTCTCCCACAAAGTTTCAGTGTTCATGAAACAAATTTTTCAGGGAGGGGAATGGTTCATGGCATATTCCTGATTCCACTCAAGAACATTTGAGTCTGAATATATTTTTCAGACCCTAGTATCTAAATGGATTGAAACTCAAACACTCCAGTCTTAGTAGTAGTTAGCTGAAGAGAAACAAAATTTTTACTTTTTTTTTCTTTTTTCTTTCTTTTTTGTTTTTTTGGGGTTTTTGTTTGTTTGTTTGTTTTTGTTTTGGCCCCTTTCAAAGGCTTGTTTCGTTGTCGGGGTCAAATTTTGGGGTAAGAGGACACTTATTTTACCAGGGCCAAGTAACTCGGTTCTTCTTACCCTGCTCTGACCACCTAGAACAGAGTCAGTAAGTAACATTGTTACAACTGTGGACAAATCCCTTCAGATTAACACATGGCTTTGATCATACAGGAAATTTTCCACTATCCCATTCCTTTCTCCTCTGCTCCAAGTCTTGCAAAAGAACAGAACCATTAGGGCAATGTTTGATAGCAGAAGAATTACAGCCTCATTTGCTGAACCCTGTTCTGCGGTCTAGAAACAATATTCGGCTGTAGGAGAGAGATCCCTTGCTGATTTCTATCACAGCTCAGGGTTGTTTGCCGCAGCAGTTGTTCATGGCTAACCAGATGTCTGTCTGATAATTAAATTGCTCCTCTGGTGACTGTTCTTACCGTTTTTGAGGCCCTCAATATTGTTCTTTACGTTGTTGCCCCTTTGGGCCCCAAAATTCAGGCCTTTTAGCAGGGTTGTTTCTATCGGGAAGAGAAATCAATGCCATGAGTCCAAAAAATGATTTTTTATAATGTTGTTTATTTAGAAAATACATGCACTGAGGCACGAGTGACTGGTGCCTCCTGAATCTGGGGGTGGCACCCACAGAAGCCGCTGATGACAGCGGCCCTGTAAGGGGGGCACCAGCCTACCGACAGCATCAGTGTTGGCCATCGGGGGGGCACCAGCCTCATCGGGGAGAACACATGCACCCCCGTGCACCCCTACCAGTCACCTATGAACTGAGGCCTGCTTCGCTGAACACTATTAAAGCAGCAGGAGGCCATTTCCTTCCTCAGCAATTCCCAGGTCTGTCCCTCCTGCGAGGTCAGTGCGCGAGAAGCCCTGACTCACTGTTTCTACAAGTGTCGCGTGTTTGATTCCCGTCCCAAGCTTTCTCCTTTATCAGACACAGGCTACAGCCTAATCCTTAGCCCCTTTGTTTGCAGCTAGGAAAATCCCTCAATTCATGCGGATTACCACTGAGATGCCGGTGGCCTAATGCCTTGGCTAATCCCCAGCTCTGCTTATTATATAAAGCACCTCATACATGACCTGCTTGCATTATACAAACCTCTGTCCCGTGCAGATTTTCATGCAGTTAGCAGAAATGTCCACCTTTTATTGTTCATTAGAGCTGGGCCTCTGTCTAGGGGTGAAGCTTGCCCTTGGATTAACATATTAGAGGATAATAAAGCGGTTTTCAAGGCCCTGAGGTAGCTCCAGCTCCCTCTTATCGTACACCTCCTTTCACTGTACGCTTGCAGTTACTGGCGTGTATTCACGTTTCCATGGAAATTAGGGTTTTGCCAGACCAGATACAGCCATTCATCATGTCTACTCCCCTGCCTTTCACAGTGGCTTACACCTGATGTAATAAAGGGAGACAAAACACCGCCTGGAGCACTTGATTCTGCCCCCCTTCCTCAGGATCCGTAGCACCTTTATGCTGCAGGAACTTTATTGAAATCAGGGGGGACCCTGGAGAATGAAGGCCTGATCCAAACCCATTGAAATCAACCGCGAGACTCAACATGCTTGGCTGGGTTTTGGATCTGGGCCTTGGGTGCTACATGTTGTGAGGTAGGGTGGAAGAATCTGGCCCTAACTGAGCAGTGCTGTTTATGGGGAAGGATGGAGTTCCTTATCACTGCAAGCAAACACTTTTACCTTCTGAAGCATGAGAATTGATTGCCCTTACCTTAAGCCTGCATAACTATAAATGATATCACAAGTCATAAATTATCTGTCCCTTTCCAAATTTCAGCTCCAGCCTTTGACTAGCTGACCTCCTTAGGGAAAACAGTGAATCATTACCCGGGCCCATGACATGCTGCATGGAGAGCGAGCATTTCCTTTGATCCCTTCTAAATATCTTAGGCATTATTTCCATCAACTGAACCACCTCTTTATTACTGAATAATCTCTGCTTAGATAACAAAACATGGCAAAGGACAAAACATTCACCCTTTGGATGTAAAATTCTCACTGGGCATGTCTACACATGCATTTATGCCATCTTAAATTTACTGCTCAGTAAATTACTGTGTAGTAAGCGGGAATAGGCCGGTGTCTGCACATGCAGGTGTTAAAGCTCATTAACACTGGGTGTTAAACTTAGTCCCAAGGCAGTGTACACACACAATATTACTGCGCAGTAAGGTGTCTACATGTGAGTTACTGCACAGTAACTAATTGGGAGAGCATGAGTTGCCATGTTTACTGTGCGGTATGGATATGCACATGGATACGTATGCCCATACTGTGCAGTAATTTCAGTTAGTGTGCAATAAATGTGCACATGTAAACACACCCACTAATATTGAGTTTTCTTTACCTCACTCAGGCTGTGTAGAGTCTGTGATAAATTACACTGGTCCTCTGTCTAGGGGCGACATTTGCCCCTTTTACGTTTACATCCACTTTGGGGAAAGAAAGGATTGACCACTAGTTAGGGAAGCCACTGGGACTCAGAAGACCTTTGGGTTCAAGTTCTTTCTCTATCACAGATTTCCTGGGTCTTGAAGACGGTAGAATAGAACCACACTTAGGGATTTAAGTCCACTTACATCCCTAATAAGTAAAATGGAGTCTGCCTTTTAGTCATTCTCTGCCTCAGTTCTCCTTCTGTAACTGCATATGATAGGAAGCCCTGCTGCTTAGGTACGTCTGGAGGGTAAATACTTTGGTGGTTGTGAGGCAATCAAAAGGGGAGGGGGACATGATGATGACAGTGCCTGTCAATCGTACTAGATCCTGAAGCATGCATGAGGGGTGACCCAGACCTTTGATGCATATGTCCAGGCAGGAGTATGGCACAGTGGAGGCTGCCCAGACCTTCTATTCCCCCAAAGCCAAGACCAAGTCCAGAAATTTAGTGCATCCATTTGTATAAGTATCCAGGAATCGAATCCAGGTCTCCTGTGTGGTAGACAAAGACTCTACCACAGAATCACAGGGGACTCTGAAGATGAGGTGGACCATAGGAGTATCTGGATTGGATCATTAGAAGGTCATTTTACACTGCCAAGCATGGGAGGTCAATGAGAACCTTCTTCTTCTTGCGTATGACTTCAGAAAGTTGACAACTCCAACCATTTAAGAGTAGAAATGAGAACCTGACATATAAGCGCACAGAAATTCCACTTGTAGCATGGAAAATGACACCAGATCTAAGTTTTGGGTAATGGGAATGCAAAACAAAATTCCTG
>NW_005842251.1:440270-469994 GCF_000455745.1 Alligator sinensis
GCCCAGACTAATAAAACCATCCATCAGTAATGAGACTGAGCCACCTTTTTTGATGCAACCAGCTTGTCGGTCTCAGCACAGTTAATGATGGTTTTGTTTATGCAACATGACTTGCTGACATTTCAAATTTGTTCCTTGTTCTCTGTCTTCTTTTTATTCAATTTTTCCTTCTCCTAAGAGTTGCTATGGGGACTCCGTAAAGTCCCTTTCATGTGCATCTGAGATGCGTTTAACGAATGAAGCCATTAAATTAAAAAAAAAAGAAAAGGAACTTTAATTAAAGTTATGTATCTGCTCTACATGTTCTGTTGCCATGTATTTCCTATTGCATTGTTTAGAAAGGACTTTTTTTTGAGTATCTCTGTGGTTAATGAGAAATGGCATATGTGTTATTTATTAATGATTCTGCCATGGTGCCGATAACTGTCATGGGGCGATATAAAGCCTGTTGCATGAGGTAGGAGTACAATTCTTTTCCTGTAATAAAAACTTTATATGTAAATATGTTTTCTTGTAAAATAGATGTAGCCATGTGACTTTAGATGCCTCATTTAAAGAAATGCCAACCGCATTGCAGGATTATTTTGCTAAGTGTCAAAAGTCATGTTTATGAGCTTAATTATTGGGGAACTATATTTTCACCTTGCCAGAAGGAAAATAGATGTTCTGAATTTATTTTCCATAGACTGGGCTCCTCAGCAGCATTCAGCATTTCAATTTCAATGCCCCTTGAAGGCTCAAATTTGGCAGGCAGTCAGGACTCTTAAGTGCAGAAAAACACTTAATTAAGTGCTGCCTTTTAAGCATGAGAACAGTCCTGTTGATTTCAATACAACCTTGTGGATTCTCCTTATTTTTCCAAATGGTTTGCTGTTTTTGTGCTGAAGTCTTGCCCTTTATTTCCAAGCATGCTTTGGAACGATGGATATGGATATGGAGCTTTGGAACTATGCTGAGGACCATATTCTGCCCATTTGTGTTTGGGTCCCAATATTCTATAGTAGCCAGGCAGATGGCTTGACAATGGGCCAGCCATGCTCAGAGCAGCCCTGAGTACAGGTCCTACATCTGAAGAACTTGAGTACAGACATGGGGGATTTGTTTGGGTCTACCCTCAGACCTACTCCTATGGCATCTGGACCCCCGGGACACCTCAGGGATTGGTCCTTGGGACAGTTTTGTCCAATATTTTCATTAATGATCTGGAAGATGAGATGGAGTGCACCCTCAGCAAGTCTGTGGATGGCAACAAGCTGTGAGTAGTAGATACACTGGAGGGTAGGGCTAGGATTCATAGTAACTTAGCCAGTTGGTCCTAAGCCTGTACTGGATTCTTCCATCCTAAGTGCAGGACTTCACATTTGACCTTGTTGAATTTCACAAGATTTCTTTTGGCCTGGTCCTCCAATTTGTCTAAGTGGTAGCTCTGTAGAAAAGGACCTGGGGTAACAGTAGACAATAAGCAGATATGAGTCAACAGAGTGCCATTGTTGCAAAAAAGACTAACGACATATTGGGCTACATTAATAGGAGCATAGCGGCATGTCAAGGGAAGTAATTATTCCCCTCTATTCCGCACCGGTGAGGCCACATCTGGACTATTGTGCCCAGTTTTGGCCCCACCACTACAGAAAGGATGTGGACAAATTGGAAAGGGTCCAGCAGAGGGCAGCAATAATGATTGGGAGGTTGGGGCACATGGCTTGTGAGGAGAAGCTGAGAGGAAACTGGGCGTATTTAGTCTGGAGAAGAGAAGACAGGGTGGGGATTGAATAGCAGCCTTCAACTACCTGAAGGGGGTTGCAAAGATCATGGGGCTGGATTGTTCTCAGTGAGGGCAGATGACAGAATAAGGAGCAGTGGTCTCAAGTTGCAGAAAGGGAAGTTTAGTTTGGATATTAGGAAAATAACTTTCTCACTGGGAGGGCAGTAAAGCACTGGAATGGGTTACCCAGAAAGATTGTGAAATCTTCTTTCTTGGAGGTTTTTAAGCCCCAGGTCAATAAAGCCAAGTTGGGGATGGTCATGCTTTCAGAAGCGGGTTGGACTAGATGACCTCCTGAGGCCCTTTCTAACCCTAGATTTCTATGATTCTATGATCTACACTACCTAATTTGTAGGCTTAGAAGCACATCCAATGGATGAGGCTGAATCTTAGGGGTATTCCCCAGCTCACTCCTGAGACTGCATAGACATAGCTGCATATGGGGCTTGGGAAGAGGAGAGTGGATTGACATGCTGTGGCTTGTGTTATACAGGCAATCACAGAAGATGGTCTGGTGCAAAGGTTTCAAGTGCATGGATTATGGCCAGACCTGGTCCATGGAGCTGTGTCTTCTGGCTTGTGGGACTTGAAGAGGGATTGGTAATGAATGATGTCTGTACTAACCCCACTGCCACTGCCCCCCACTTGCCCTGCAGCTGCCACCACTCACCACATTGCTGCCACTGCTACTATGTCTGGACCCAGCATGCAAATATGGTGGCGGGGAAGGAGGAGGGTGTTTGATACCCCTAGTCTAATGGAAGGGAGATGCTTCAGGCATCACTTCTGAACAAGGTCTACAAAAATGCAATATTAATGATTTAGAGTAAGAAGCCATCCTTCATGGTGGGATGGCAAATGGAGCTGTGCCACATGTACACTGAAACTCATGCCATCAGTGCAGGGCAGGCCGGTGGGGATTGCAGAACATGGCTCATATTACTGCTCATCTGGAAATGATCTGCATACTTTATAGTGACATGAACCAGCATATCCACCTCTTGGGTCCGTGGTTCAGAAGTGACCCAAAATAGATAAAACCTCGAGCACTTAGGATGTGCCCTGCTGTTACAGGAATGCACAGGGAAAGTTAGGCGATCCCCATCTTCTTCTCTATGTTAGGAAAATCACACCAGGTTTGATTTGTACAAGCATGCAAAAGACCACACTTATGCCTGGATTAGCCTATTGGACTTGTACATCTTTTTAGATGTGGCCCCTCTACCACCTTCAGATGCCAGCAGAGCTGGGAAAAACAATCCTTCAGTAATTAACTCTCCTGTCCCAGCTAAACTGAGAGAGACAGAGGTCAGAAAAAAACAATTGAAATAAATGAACCAACTGTCCAGCTTTGATTCAGAATTCAGCTGGAACCTGAATCCAAGGGCTGGGGTCATTTCTTATTGTATGTGACCTACTTCACCTACCCCAGTTTCCAATAGCTATTTCACTACTCCCAGTGGGGTTTCTTTAAAATGCTATTGAGACCCTTTTGTTTCCCCTTAATGGAAAAGGAGTGGGTAGAAGTACAAACACAGAACACATGACATGAGGAGTAAGTTCAGAGCTTCAATGCTAAAACAGTTATCATTCTAGCACAGTGCATTTTACCCTGAGGCAAATATACTCCTGTGAGGGACATGTTGGGACCTTCTGCAGAGTGTATGTGAAGTGGGAGTGGGAAAGCAGAAGACGCGGAAGAGAAAAATCTAAATGGAAGAAAAGGAAGATATAAACAATGAAAAGCAGCTTTACAATGTGTCTTAGTTTGCAGGGAAAGTTATAGTGTGGTAGAAGTGACAGTGAGCATTATGTTTTTGTTACCTAGGCCCCAAAATCATAAGAGATCAAAGATGTATCACAAACATTAAAAATTGGTATGTTATCCCAAAAGGCTTGAGAGCCCCTGTGGTGGAAACAGTGAAAATATTCAACCTTCCTTTGTTGGCACATTCAGTTTTTCCTTATCATTGCCTATCAGATCCCACGGTATTTGATGTTTAGATCCTCTCTGGAAACCATAAACTATTTCATACACAGTGGGTGCATATATATGTTCATTAATGCACTTTAAGTAATGTGCATTAAATCTAGTACCTCAATGTGAAGTAGTAGAAAAAGGCACATTAGCCTGTGTTAATGCACATTAGCCAAAGAACATTTTTGTGATGCTTTAATTAAAATAGGCTAATGCATATTGAAGCACATGAGTAGATGCACCCCGTGTCTTCTATAAATGCACCAGTTTAGGAATATTAACTTTGATGGAGAGGACATGTGATGTGCTTCTCTGAGAGTTCCCTATCAACCGTTTCCAGTTTCTGCTCCTGAGATATTTCCCCTCACAACACAGTTTGTTCCTTGCCTGTGTTCTGAACTGTAATTAGCTCTGTTTTCATTTGGGTTTTTTTCTTCCAGAGTTAAAAAAAACAAACAACAAAATATTTGAGTTATTAAAAATTTAAATTCTGACAGTATCTTCTTCTCTCTTTGGTGACATGGGCTGTAATGAGAAGTGAAAGTGACTCCCAATGTCATCCCTGTGAAAAGTTTCCAAAAGGGAATGGAAGATGACAGTTGTAAGAACAAGCCACACTTTGGTGGAGATGCAGTGTGTAGCAGCTGGCTCAGCAGCTGGAGAAGGAACCATCAGGAGATGGCACCTAACAATTCTTTCCGAAAGGAGCTTAGCAAATAAGTCGCAGGTAACAGAGGACAGATGGATGCAGAAAGACAGTAGGGGAAACAATGAGATGTTATTGCTTAGCAGGACGGACAATGGTATCCATGCAATAGCAGTCTAGGCACTATGGCAAAGAAGATTGAGGTGGCATTCTGGGTATTTCAGGGGAGTTCTTCCCAAGTGTGGGGACAACATGCAGAAAGGTGCTTGTTTGAAAATATACCAAGTGAAAAATGGACATCCTTGGTGGGTCAGGTGTGGACAGACAATGGCCGGTCAGGAGTGATATGAAAGTGAATGTATTTTATCTTCAACATCTTTCTTTGCATACATGAAAATAGTTCTAAAGATGCAATGGAGTCAGGATGCACTCAGCTTGCTAGATGCACCATGGGAAGCCCATTGGACATAGTGACAGCAGGATTTAAACATGTGACTAGAAATCACACATGATAATTCATAATATTCCTCTTGACCATGGGAAAAGTAGGGTTCAAATTCAGGCTTCAAGACAGGAATGTGTGCGGGGATTTGTTTAATGTCGTGAGGCACTGGGGGTTTTTCCAGATAGTCGACAAAAAAGTGTCACGTTATGATTGCTATATCAATACTTGACTAAGCTGGGGGTGGTTTCAGCAGCCTGCTCATAAAAAAATACACTTCATATGTCTGCAGAATAGATGTAAGAATTAAGTAGTTAAGTTTATAGGAAATCACATTGCATTTTCTTGGGGGAAAAGGTTTGCTATCAACAAGCATTTTTCCAATAGTCAGGCAGTTTCATGAACAAAGCATGCTTTTTGAAAGAGTTGTACTGATCAATTCAGTGCCCCCAAAACTCAAATGGAAGAGTCATCAAAGATAAGTCAAAGACAAAAGCCAAATGATATTAAAGAAGAGACTGTTTAGTCTGCCCATAAGGAAATATTTCCTAACCAACTGTTTAAAAATCTGCCATCAAAACAGTACTGTGATGAAAAACTTGGGTTTTTTTTAACTGACTTTTTCAAAAAAGCATCTACTTCATTCACAAAATCTTCAGCTTTTCATAAAAAATAGGATGAAAACAACTGAAAATGATTGTCCCAAAACAAAATATTATGGTTTGTCTTCCCATTTTTTTTCATATTTGAATTGCTATTAGACAATTAGAAAATAAGATAAAAAGATTTATTTAGTTTTCACTGAAATTTTCCATAGTGAAAAAATCCCCACGTTTTCCTAACAGCTCTATTCCTAACAAAGGCCTCTTAAGAGAACAATGGAAACATGTCATGGTTCACTTTAAATACTTGAAACCCCTGATAAATTGTAGTTTAAGATATTAGTAGAATAGACGTGGGAGTCCAGCAGATCATTTGCATCCTTACTGTGATCTTATGATGCAGTTGGGTTGAGCTATAGGAGATTAACTGTAAGCACTATCTGAATAGCCCTGCCTGGAACACCTCTATAATGATCAAAAAACAGCTACACCCCCCTGAGAGAATTTGTAACAAGGACAACATTACAGCATTGCATTGCTTGGTTTCCCTAGTTTTCATTTCTTATGTTGCTCTCTATATTGCCGTCATACCTAGAGGCCCTAGAATGTGGCCTCATGCTAGGCAATGTAACAGGAGATCCTTGCCTGCAGAGTTGACAAACAAGACAGGGAAAGAAATGATTATTTAGCTCACCTAACAGAGGAAGAAATGAACTGAAAGGAAATTAAATACAGTTCTGAAGTCTATCCAGCGAGTCTATAGCAGAGCCAAGAGCTGGAATCAGGTTGTCTAGGTACTAACCCAGGGTCTTAACCACCAGACCACCCTTTGAGACATACAGGGCCAACTTCTAATTTTACTTACCCTGTTGTGAATGGGACCCACCTCAATGAGGAGAGGCCAACGAGCTCCTCCATCCAACCTGTGCCAATTATCAGCTGATCTTGCACCACAGCAGCAGGACCAGATTGGTTTGAGAGGTCTTGGAGAAAAGGTAGCTAGGAGGAATGATGTCAAAAGGCAAAAACCGCAGTGGACTAGGCAAAGCGGTGCTTTCTGAATCTGGGTTGGATTTTAGTCAGCCTCAGATTTAGGGTCTGAAATCTCTATCGACAGAAACAGCTGGATTTCCCATAGTCCTCTTGCACACAGAATACCTCCCTTGGATTTTTATACTAAACCCATCTCGTCTTCTGCATCCTTCTCTCCTGGCAGAAGCTTTGCAGTAGGCAAGCAATTGCCCATCAGAGGTCGGAGTGGATAATCTGCCTTTTCTATCTCTGATTACTGTGCCTGTGAGTCTCCGAGGCCGCGTGTGGGTGAACTGCACAGTACTGCAAAAGTTTCTAAACTCTTTATCTTTTCCCTAAGTTTTCTTCTCCCCCCCTGCATTTTGCTGCTGTTTCAGATAAGCAGCTCTGCTCTCAACTGTGTGCTGGGCTCAAAGCCACCGAGCCAGCATCAAATGGTTTTCTTCCTCTTCTGCCAGGAACCGAGGTATAATACTTGATTAAATTTCCCTCTTTCTTTTCTAAATAGATCAGTAGAAAGACTTTCAGTGTGATGTGAGGCTGAAAAATAAGTGGGAATTGGGATGGAGACCCATTTAAATTTGACAGCCAAGAGGATTACACAGGACAGACTCAAACCTGGAGGAATACGTACACTATAGCGCATATGTCCGCATGCAAGCGATGCGTGCAGGTCTATCCATCACATCTGGTGGCAATGAAGGGCATGTGAACATCTGTTTTGTACTGTGCCATCCCTATCCCCTGCCCCCCACAACTAACCCTAATGTCCAACACATCCTGAATCCACCAGTCACTGCAGACAAAACCAAATGGCCAGAGAATGATTTCTTTCTGAGCCCTGACCTGCGGGAGGTCTCTTAGCAGCCGTGGCTGAATTTTTCCAGTGGAGCAACATCTGCAGCTTTGCCTGATTGAAAACCTCTTGAAGCCAATGTGAGGGGACATAGCATGTTATGGTGGGGGCTTATTTTCTGCTAATCTCTAGAGACAGCTGCTTATGCAACCCTGAACTCATACTGAACTCATGCCCCAGCTCCATTCATCCTGAGCACCCCAAAGTTCAGCTGCTTTAGCAAACATCAAGATATTTTATGCTCCTCTAGGGCAAAGTGGGTTTTGCAGCCCAAAGAGGAGCCTGTGATAGCCAGGAAGAAGTATATGTAAGTGAATGCATCTACCTTTGGAAGACATACAAAAAACTAGATCTCTTGGTCTAATAAAAAGTATCATTATGGAACCAACTGGGAAACTGCAAGAAAATTGTCCTTTTCTGCAAGCTTTGGGGATGAAAGAGATCAGGTGAAAGCAGCATCTAGCAAGCTATGGCACACATGCCAGAAGTGTCATAGGCAGCCTCTTTAAGGTCAATGTGGCGTGTTGGGAAGGGACAGGCAGCACAGGGGCACATAGGGCAGGGAGCAGGAAACTGAGCAGCAGGTCGGGCAGAAAAACAGATCAGGCAGGGAGCACAGGGCAGGGAGCAGAAAGCAGAGCAGCTGATCAGGCAGGGGAAAAGGATCAGATTGGCTTGCAGGGAGGGCATGGGGCTAATCTGCAGTATGTCTGCCAAAAAGGTGGGCCCCCAATGGTCTAGAAGGTTGCTTTTGCACCTGGTGACAGGGAAGTAGACGGTATGGCAGTGGACAGCAGGTAAATGAACAGAACTACTGGCAACTACAAAATGGAGTGGAGAGTCTCGCAAAGTTGATTTGCTCCTGCGGTATTTTTTTCTGGAAGTTTTGCTCATGCTTTTGTGTTTGTGCTCTTCCCCATCTGGTCTTTAGGGCTGCTTTGAATACAAAGAATCAGCATCCAGCAAATAGTGAATAAGTGTGTCAAGCCGTTCTTAATGACAAAAAAATCCCCTCATTCTTGTCTGAAATCTGGGATGGTGTTTCAGGAAAGCCCATTTCACCGGAATCAGTCCATTCCTTCTCTAAATGTTGTTGCTCCCATCCTCCTATAGATGTGCATGTTGCTGTATGGTTGAGATTAGAAAATGGTTTCTGCCCTGAATCGCCTGCAATCTCAGCTAGTAATGACTTGCTATGGAAGGAGACAAAGAAGGAAGCAATCATGCTAGTGTTTACATCTGCCTCTAGCTCTCTACCCTCTTGCCTTTTGTTTCATTCAGAGAGCCAATGCGCTTTACAAAAGAGAGCAAACAGAATTATTCCCATTTTACAGATGAGGACTCGGGTAGAATTGCTACACCCAAATCACACCATCAATCAGAAACAGGGCTGGGAATAGACCCCTGGGCTCTTGATTTGATGTCCAGCATGGCATCGTCAGTGTTGACCGTGGCATTTTTTTTGTCTTGGTGGTGCTGTATTACCTGCTTATAATTTATTTCTTGTAAAGTTTGAGGGTGAGGGCAGCTCGGGGTAGGGGAGATGGTTGAAAGAAAAGTGGTGACTGAAGGAGGAGTTGAAAACAAAAAAATGAATACATTAATCTAATCAGTTGGATAACAATGGTTGCTTAAGTGTTCATAAGGTCCACATTATTCTTCTCCCAAGCATGCTGAAACATTGCGGTGAAAACCATCTTTCTCTTTCTTGTGCTTGTAAATGAAAAGGTGCAGATTAGCAGCTGCTTAACCCCACCGCAACCTGTGGACTTCTGTTGAGCAGACCTTTCCCTCTTTACGACACTGGTGAATCCAGTTATTTCTGCTCAGTCCTTGATACTTTCCCTATTGTTCTCAGAAGTATTATTCATTCACGGTGTTCTACAGACCTATAATGCATTCTCTGAAATCATTTCAGGAGGATAGGGATTTGATTAGGGTGATGCATTTGAAATGCCAGAGGTCTCTCTACCTCATCTAAAAGAAATGGATAGAGTTGACAGATGTGCTTGGTGATAATAGGAACAGCACGGCTCTTACAGTGGTTTTATACACCATCTCTGTTTGCTCTTTTCCCCTTCCTCTTTTCTCTCCCAGGGAATAAACAGTGAGAATGATACAAGTTAGTAAATAAGGAAATGGATTTGACCTGGGTCAGCTAACTTAGTTTCTGATCTTTTTAAAAAAAAAATTATATCTCTCTCTATATATATCTCTATATAAAATCATCCTCCCTGACTCTGATCCTATTAGGTTCACGTAAACTCGCACATGCCTCGTTCTGAGCCTTTGTCCATCCATGCAGCAAAAAGTTCTGAAGTTTGTAACCCTTTTTCTTCCCAATTATTTTTGGACTCTCTTGTCCCATTCATTGATTTCTTTGGGTTCTGGCCGGAAAGTGAAGTAATAAAATTGCTCAAATCTTAGCCCAGACACCCAGCTAAAGATTGGGGCCACTGTTTCTGGCTCAGGCAAACAGGTAAGGAAACATGTTCTTGTCAAGCTTCCAGTCTGACTATAAACTGCAAAATGATGTGCGTCTGGAGGCAGATCTGAGCCATATTGAGAGTTAATCCTTTATTTCTATGAGGAACTGGGCTTCTTCCTCTTGTCCCACTGGTGGTTTTGAAAATCTCAGCCTAAACGTCTCAATTTTCCTGGCTAGTTTCTTGAATGTTATTTAAGTAGCTAACCCCCAATACTTAAGCATTTTTAGCAGGGCTGGACATGGGCATGGGTGAATTGGGTGGCCGTGAATTGGGGGCCTGGACAGAAAGGGGGCCCAAAAATGGTAAATTTTTATTATTATGATGATTATCTCTGGCAGAGGGGGGCCCAATAGTAAAAGTTTGTGCAGGGCCGCCAGGAGCCTATGTACGGTGCTGACCTTTAGGACCTGGGACACCCTCCAATATACAGACAACTCTCACTGCCTTCAGGGATTGCCCTGTCTCCTTGTTCCACCCCAAATCAGCCAAGCCATCTACTTACCCTGGCTGGGATGGTTTAGTCAGGGATGATCCTGCCTTGAGCATGGGGAGGGACTATATGGCCTCCTGAGGTCCCTTCTAGCTCTATTTTCCTATGAGCCTATGATCCTCATTCTCTTTGAAACCATTCCTTGAAACTGTGCCATGGTGCCAGCAAAAATGTGAAGACAGTTAGCGTGGTAGGCACAGTGTTTCAGCATAACAGAAGCCTCAATCTCCTTGTACATCCCTGTTTGTCTCCATCTCTTCTTTTGTCGGTATTTGGCTTACCCCTTGCCTTGGTGTTTTGTTTTGTGTTTTGTACGGCGTCTAGCATAAAGGGATCTTAACCCCTGACCAGAACTTCTAGCTTCTCTGATCACACAAGCCATTAATAATTCCTATCCTGGGTGGACCTTGATGAAAATTGGCATACACCATTGGGTCGCGTCCACTTCTTCGGCTGGTGGTGCATACTGCCGTAATCCTGAAGTTCTCCCCACAGCTTGTGGAAATGAAGGGCATTTTCAAACCAAGACTTAGTCTGCCAGGGATATCTGAAGGAATTTGGCATGGCTGACTGGAGAGGGAATTTACATTGCTCTCTTCTAGTAGAACATGCAGCACTTCGTTAAATAATTGCAGCCTCTGGGCCTGAGCTCTGTCCTCTTCATGCAGAAGGCTAAGCTCAAGGACATATTCTCTCCCTACATCATATGCCATTTAGCAATGGCTTATGTTGAAGGCAATAAATATCATACAATTACTTATGTAGTATCTGTAGATCCGTTAACTACCTAATAAATTGCCATGGAGGGTATGACTATTTCTATTTCTATTTCTATTTACACACTTAAAAGAGCCGGTCTGCAGTTCTAGTTGTCTCTTGAATGGCTGCCCTGTAATTATTTTTGCACCGTATAATCTTTAGGGGAGTTTACTTGCATGGTATTTACTAAGGAATAATGGACTATAAGTATAGTAGAAGGTGATGTATCAGAACAACCAGTATTTTAAATCAACAAAAACTTATTAGACATGTCACAGGATTGGCCAGATCATTCAAAGCCTTTCCTGCAACATTCCCAAGAGTTGCCAGAGGCCATTATTGCTAACTGTTAAGAGCTGATGGTGGGGAGAGGACAGGGGAAGCAGAGAAAGATAGCCATTGGCTGCACATGAGCTTAATTTGGCCGTCAAATGCCAAAAATAAGTCTACAGTTTTGATCATCACCTATTGTCACCTAATCTAGTAATGATTTATATCCTTAGGCAGGCATACAATAGCAGAAAGCACAGTTCTTGCTAATTCTGAGTACGTCGGAGTCAGATCTTGGGAGTATCACTGGCTCAGTGAAACTCTGTTTGAATGTGTTATTACCAGCATATACTCCTTTCTCCCTGCTTGCCCTTCTCAGCCTTTGTGTGACTGAATCACTTGCTTAAATGTAAAGCAGTTACCTATAGGCTGTATCCACATAAGAAAAAAAAATGCACGCTGCATCAGTAACCATATGCATTTCAGTTGTAACCATTTTCTTTTTTCCCACCCTCTAATTCATCTCATTGATCTGATGACAGATGCAGCTGGGTGGTATCCAAACAATAGACTTCTTTTTTCATTTTTGCCATAACACAGTTATGTTCCCATCATGCTAAGCATCCTGTCCTGCCTAGCCATTGTTTTATCTCCAGCAAGTTTCCCAGAATGCTTCAGTAGAAGACAAAATCCCTAGAGGACATAGGCACAAGTTGCTATGCATGGTTGGTGTAAGTCGCCATAGTCACTGTGCAGTAATTTTTGGTGACTGCAGTGACCTAAGTTACTACACAGTAATGATGCATGTGTAGATGTGCCCAGCAAGTGCCAGGGGATATGATAATGATGGGTTATCACTAACAAACGAGTAAGATTGTCTTCCAAGGATCTTAAGAGTGAGTCTGCAGATGTCTCCATAGCCCATTTCTAGATTCACGTGTCTTGTTGCAGTGGAAACAGGTGTTTCCAGGAGGGATGGGCACTGTGTTGCTGCATTGGGTGTTCTGATGTTTCATAGATTTCATAAACGTTAGGTGCTGGAAGGATCTTTGTGAGATCATCGAGTCCAGCCTCCCCTGCCCCCTCCCCCCCTGCCATAGGCAGGAAGTCAGCTGGGATCAAGTGACCCCAGCAAGAAAAATACCCAGATGTTTTTTGAAAGAGTCCAGAGTAGGTGCTTGCACCACCTCTGGGGGAGTCTGTTCCAGACCCTGGACGCATGCACCGTAAAGAACTTTTTTCTTATGTCTAGTCTAAATCGGCTTTCTTGGAGTTTATGGCCATGAAATCTGGTTACCTCTTGGGGAGCCCTAGTGAACAGCTGTTTTCCCAAGTCCTGATGTACCCCTCTTATATAATTCTAGGCTGCCACCAAGCCCCCCCTGAGCCTTCTCTTCTCCAGACTGAAGAGTCCCAAGTCCTTCAGCCTCTCCTCGTACGGCCTGCCCTCCAGGTCTTGGATCATAAAAGAGACTCTCCCTTATGCCTGTTCCTCTTTTCCTCTTCTTCCTGTCGATGAGCTGTTTCAATGTGTTGAGTTCCCTCGCAAAGAGCCTTCCTTCATTTCGGTTGGTCCTGAGCAAGGGTCTCCCAAGTGTTGATGTTGAGGTTACACCTCTTCATGTTTACCTTCAGAGTGTCTTTGAATCACTTTCTTTGCCCTCTGCTACTTTACTGACCTTATTTCAGCTGTGAGAGAAGGATTCTCTTTGGAAGGCGGGAGTCAGGCATGCAAACAACATGACTTGTTGAGTGAAGTTGGTTTTGGATGATCATGGCCTCAATGCTGTTGGAGTTTGCTTTGGCCAATAGGCTGATGTTTATGCGTCTATCCTCCCAGCGAATCCGAAGGATCTTGTGAAGGCACCATTGGTGGTACTTTTCCAAGCTCTTGCAATGTCTTCTGTATGTGTTCCATGTTTCCGAGCCATACAGCAGAGTTGAAATGACAAAGGCTCGATAAACCAAGAGCTTTCAACTTCCTTGCTAACTGGCTTCTCCCACTTGGGGAAGAAATTCTTCCAGAATCTCAAAATGGCTTCAGACTATCTCAAGGAACTGCAGACATGATCTTTACAGCCAGGGGATATATAGGTAGAGCAAGTCAGATTTGGGTTTTGGGCTCCCTAGGGGAAAACAAATTCAGACAGAATTCAAATACCAGAATATTTTAGCTAGAAACTAAAAAAAAAAAAAAAAGGAAATTCAGAAATAATGGTATGGTTCACAGTTGTAGTTCAAGTGCCTCATGCTCCCACAGCCAGACTGCTACTTCCATGACACACTACAGTCTCCCTTCTTGGAGCAGTGAGGTGTTGCATCTAGGCAAGGAGGGGTCCTATGACCATCATACCACAATGTATCTTGGGAAATGTACGTTGGCCAGGGGGCTCCACCTACAGAAACAAGTGATGCTTGAACTACAGCAAGCATGGGGCACTGTGGTAGCCTATCAAACCTGAAATATGTTACTATTGGAAGCACAAAATATCTGTTTTCTATGGGAAATGTTGATATTTTAAAGAGACTTGTGTTAAAAAATATTGATTTGATCTTAGATCCATTTTTTAATTTAAAAAGCAGTTTGATGGTGGTGCAGTGGAAAACACACGCTTGACTCTACCCACAATCACAGCTCAGAATCTAGCCCAAGTTGTTCTTATGCTAACCCAATTTTAGATTATGCCTATGAAAAGGCTTTTATAAAAGTCTCCCTCTGCCTGAAGAAGGAGGTTGGAACCAAAAGCTTGCAAAGAACAATTTTTCCAACTATTTAGCTGGTCTAATAAAAGATGTCACATTAAACCCAGAGAACCTTATCTGCCTTTATAAATCTAATGCACACATTTAATTTTAAGGAGATTTTTTTGAATGTGTTGCTTTGCAGTCCTTCAGAAGAAGTGAAAGCAAATTTATCGAGCTACATATTGTGTTTATTCAATAGGTGGTATGATCATATCAGCTTAGCTTGCTTCTCTTTGGAAGCAGTAACAGGCATTTAATTTTTATTTTTATTTTTTTTTTGGCTAGGGAGAATTTTCACAGGGGGGTTGTTTGGGGGATTTTTTTCTGTAAAGTAAAAATAAGAAAAGATAGAGCGAGTGCTGCTCATTTTTGTTACTGGCCTTAGGCATTTGCTTATTCTCCTGTACTAGGACATGGTGGCAATGCTTGAGCTGTGTGCTGCTCTTAGTTGCATTTAACAGGAACATTGAATTACAAGTGGAGGAAGATAATTGCTTTAAAGAGACACTTAATGGAATGTTGTTCTTTAGCTTTAGGACCAGATTCAATCTCTTAAAATCCTCTGTGAGCAGAAACATCCCTAGGCTTTTTTTGGCTTTGGTGTTTACTGATTGAAATGAGCATTTGAAAACAATAAAGCGCACAACCTACCCTACCCAACTGAGAACACACAGGACAAGGGGGACACAAGTCTTACTTTCATAGTAAGAGCTATGACAACCAGCTTGCATAAGCAGACCTCTTAAAGCAAAGGTAGTAGGAAGGGGTGGGAGACGAGAGAAGGAGCTGATGCTAAAGTGTAGGAGGCTTTCCAGTTGGGTAAAAGAGCAAAACAGCTGTGGACACCTCATTTCCAACTTCTCTGTATGTCATTTTTTATTTCTAAGCTGGAATTTTCAATGGCTACTCTTTCACATGTCTAGTAGTGACACCATCTGGCTTTAATTTGCCTCTGATTCTTTTTGTTTCCCTTCACCCAGAACAAGGCTCTTTGGGTAAAAGTGATATCTTTTATCAGACAAACTAAATAGTTGGGGGAAAAAATGTCCTTTGCAAGCTTTTGGGTACAAACACCCTTCTTCAGGCAGAAGGGGTTTTTTCCTCTGCCTGAAGAAGGGTGTTTATACCCAAAAGCTTGCAAAGGACATTTTTCCCCCCAACTATTTAGTTGATCTGATAAAAGCTAGGCAGACAAAGTTATTCAGATAAATGGGGTATGTCCTTAAACCAACATGGCTGCAACCAACACCCCTACATGCAGAAGACTTTCAAGGAAGTGCTCTTGCAGAGCTAACACATACATCCTCATTTTCCATTTCAGGGGGCTTAAGGACACCATCTCCTTTTCATTCTTGTAGGATGGTCGGGCCTGCCTCCAAGATGTAGAGGCACATTCTTGACTCACTCTGTTCTCCTTTTTCACAACAGAGAAGATGTTAAGATCTCAAGATAGGAATATTACCTCGACAGTCATCTAGCTAAGCCTTCAGACAAGACATTGTCATCTAGCTAAACCTTCAGACAAAACATTGTGGACCCCCACTTCCCACTCCTTCTGTCTCCACACACCAGTTGTACCAGGCAAATCATGATGGGAACAGCAAGAACTATGGTCATTTTCAGCTAATGCAAAGATGGAGGTCAAGCAATTAATTGGAGCATCTTATATAAAAGAAAGGGGATCCAGGCATGACCACCCCAATGATAGTCTGCAGTTGGCAATCTACAGCCAAAAGGGGGATTAGTCAGCTCCATCCAGGAAGCCAGTGCTGTGGTGATGATGGTGGGGCATGTGTTTGCTCCTCATAAAGTCAAATCAATTTAGTACCTCTTTGGAGACAGTAACTGGATTTAAGACTTGCTTTGACAGTAAGTGTTTGTGTCAGTGGCAGTGTGTGTAATTTCATCCAGAGCGAGGGGAGATTGCAAAATGACTCTGCTCTTTGGGACATTTTAAAAAACTGCCGCCATTATTTTGAGTAACTAGTTGTGTATTGTGTTAAAAAACAATAGCCCCAAACTTGTGCACCATTTAGGGGTGAGCTTAATGAAATGCCTCTTTCCCCCTGTAACACTGAGCTTCTGCGGAAGGATCACTTAGTCACCTGTAGACAGGACGTGCTTTCACTCAGTTGCCTATTCTGCTGTTTTACCCCCAAAACACTCAGACTTCTGTCTCAGGTATTCATTACACAGGCCTAATTTCAAATGCATTGAGCTATTTATCTCAATGGGAGTTTTAGAAACTGAGGATGTTTGCCTATTAAGTTCTTTTTTAACCAGACAAACCCATTTCTCCATGTCCTAGAACGCCTACCATTTTTCCCCCTCGCATTATGCGCACTTCAAGTTGTTACCATGTCATGCCACTAACTAATACTCCTAATATCCCCTTATCTAAGTGTTTTTTCCCCTGAAGTTTAAAGAGATTTAAGGACCTCAGCATCAAGCACATACTGATTGCACTGCCCTAGGTTAGCTTGCAATTTCTTTTTTATGTTCTACCTGTCTCTGTACTTCTAAGACCCCCATCGCTCTCATATGAGCACTTCTGTGACAATTTGGGGAAACTATGTACAGTTTATGAATTCTGTTTGCAGACTGTCTGTAGTCTGATATAGATTATGGCTGGAAGTGAGGGAAGGGGGAGAAACAGGACAGCTGCCTTCTCAATTGGAAAATTTTAATCCAGCTGGGAAGTAAACAGATACAAGGTAGTGACAAAGGGTTAACAATAGAAGGACCTCGACTTATATCAAAGTCCTACTGGAGTCACTTTTCCTAGAAAGGAGGGCACTAGACAGTAGATCACCTGAAAAGCCTGGAACCTAGTCAAACAGTGGTCTGACCAAGACAACTGTGGTTTATAAAAGAAAAAGTCTCTTACCAGCCATTTTTGAGGAAACCTGCAGAGTGGGAAGGCACCGTCTTCAGAGATGGAGGGAAGGGCGGTGACCCTCCATGGTTCTGAGAAGATCCAAGCCCAGACTTCTTACGAGACTCCACTCTTTTTGCAAAGACCACTGAAGAGGGGTGAGGCAGAGGCAGCAAGGAAAGGTTTATATTATTTTGCCAATGTATATATTTTCTTGTGATGATCAATCAAGAAGGATTAGTGTTTTTTTGAACCATTAAAGCCCCCCACATATTTGTTTCCTTTAGCTGTCCCTCCAAAGACATGATCTATTAACCCAGAGTGCCCACAAGTAAGGGGTCAGAGGCTTCAGCACTGGTTTTAAGGTCCTAATGCAGTCTGCGAGGTCTGATTTCTATGAAGGAGTAATATATATAAAGAGCTTGCATTAAGGAAAGGTACTGAAATGGTCAAGGAAAGAGCTAGTGATGTAGCCTACCCAACTCAAGGGAGCCTTCAGTACAAATTAGTCCATTGAGGTTGGAATGCAGGTAGGCACCTAGTGAGGGTCCAAGTGGAGGAGGTCTACCAAGACAAAGCTCACACTTGCTATTGATATTATCCATGTTTTTTGCTGCCTGGAAACAGAAACAGGGTGGATGAAATAGCTTGGCCAAGGTCCCAGCAAAAAGGCAAGGCTCAGCTGAAAATTAGATCCAAGTCACTTGAGTTAGAGTAGAGGAACCAAACCAGTTTTGCTATACTAATGGCAGCAGCAATCAGAAAGCTGTTTGCAGTAGAGACCCCTCCCCCCAAAACAAATCTCTTTTGAACCTTTATTGAGCAAAATTATCACATTCTTCAATATCAGGCTGTAGTCTTTATTATAAAGAGATCTACAAAAGAAACATATTAAAATGTGTGTCCAATAGATGCTCACGTAGACATGCCCGATGGGCATTAGGGAGTCAGATTGTACCAAATAGAGTAGTTCAGTGTCAAAGAGCATTGTATTAGTTCATCTAGGTTTTAACCGTAGCATCAGGCATATCAGGGTAGAGCTGACAGAGCTCCAGTCTACTTCTTTATGGCTGTTCAGAGAGGACTTGCAGAGAGGCAAAGCTGTGAAATGTCTGGCTTCAGAGACCAAAGGCCAGCCTTCACCTTGGACAGTAGGATGGCATGCTTCATGAGATCAGAGAACAGGCTGTAAGTGCCTGAAGTTTACAACAGCTGCTTATTGCTGCATCATTGGATGCTTAAATAAGCAAAGATAAGAGTTTCAGTTCCTGAATACAAGTGCTCTATGTGCTAATAAGAACAGCAGCAACATAACAACATCATCAAGAGCTGCCATTTACTAGTCGGACCAGGGGTCTTTCTCGCCTAGCATCCCATCTCACACAGCGGCAGAGAGCAGATTGTGGATGGACGTCACTATGCTGAGTCCTGTGTCATTGGAGAAGGGTGTTGGAGCTGAGATGCCTTATAATAAGGTCCCGGGACCTAGTGTCCAGGAAGTCTCCCCCCTATGCACATGCACATGCCCCCCACACCCTCCTTCGCCACTGGTCAGGGCATGCAGGGAGTGGATCGCAGCTCAACCCAGGCCCTGGCCCCAAGCTGTCACCACCCCATGACCTGGCCTGGTGATCCTGGCCAGGATCCTGGGTAGCATCCTGCTCCTGAACCCTGCTTCCTGTCCTCCCAAATACCCCATAGGGAGTTTTGGTGAGTTGTTGGGCGGTGCTGACCCAGCCTGCAACAGCTCATTAAAACTCCCTTTGTGGCTCAAATAATTGCCCACCTCTGGTCTAGTCCCTCTCCCTGCTTTGAGTCAGGGTGATCATGCATGTGATGAAGCTGCTGCTTATGAAAGCTTATGCATTTCTGATTTAGTTAGACTATAAGGTGCATGTCTACCCTGCCATCTGCATGTATAAACCATCCTCCCTGACCCATTCTTAAAAATCTTCCCAGCCAAGGGGTTCCACAACTTCCCTGGGTAATCTACTTCAACACTTCATTACCCTCATAAAGGTTTTTTTCTCGGTATCCAATCTAAATCATCTTTGTTGCAAATTAAACCAATTTCTTTTTGTTTTCCCTCCAGTGGACACGGAGCACAATTGATTAGCATCCCCTTCATAACAGCTCTTTATTTATTGCAACAGTTATCATGCTTCCCTTCCTCTCAGACTTCTCTAACTTAGGAAAAAATTTCCCAACTCAAAACCTTCCTTTTCTGAGTTGGAGGGTAGAGAGACAGGAGCTGCCAGGAGGTAGTTTTACAGTGACTTCAGATATTTGAACTCTGAGCTCCTGCCTTGAAGAAGTGCACAGTGGACTCGGGATGCTGGCATTGCTTCTTTAAAGTGTTTTTAATCTTGCTTCGCAGCTGTCTGCTGCAGATCTGTTGTTGTACAATGTCCTTCTCTGCCCACCAGCGTTTAAGGTTTGGCAGGAGGGAGGTGGGGGGTGGATAAGCTGCTGTACCTTACTAGCGTTTGGATGTTTTCCGTCACTCTGGAACAAGCAAACCTAATGTACTGTTTCTTAGAGCACTAAACTAGCTTGATGTATTCAGCATCTTTAATGTCTATACCACCCCTAACTGGGCCTAGAGGTGGGAGGATGATCTTAATGAGGTATGACAAGACTTTCATTGCAAAATAATTTCAATTATGGCCTGTGCCTTGTAGCTGCTCTGCAAACTTGGCAAATAGATTTTAAGTAGACTTGGAATGAAAATGGCCTGGAGTATATTTTCAGATGTGATCCACTAGCCATAATCCCAAAGACCCTGAGTTCAGTCTCACATCTGACTAGAGTTTTCTAAGATAAGAAGGATAGAAGGGTTAAATTGTTATTATTTATGTGTCATTGGCTAGAGCTAATTAAAAGAGAACTAGCGGGTGGTAATTCATAATAAAAATACCTGGCTCTTACAGATTTTTTCTGGTACTGTCCCACGTGCCTTAAAAAGGGGGGCAAAGCATTATCCCCACTGTTCAGGGGAGTAAACTGAGGCACAGAGGTGAGGTCCCTTTCCCAAGCTCAGCCAATGGCAGAACCAGGAATAACACAGGGGCCTCTTTAGCACAGTTTTTGGAGTCCCAACAAGTGATGCTATTGCATCAAATAATCTCCCAAGGAAAGCAGTAGATATCCTATTTCTAGGGCCACTTTAAACTAGGGGGTGCTAGGAAACTTGCTGTAGGGGTCAACACGACACTGAAAGGGGCATATACTAGATCAAAAGCTCTTGAGATTTTCTTAACAGGGGCTACTGCTTTTCAATACCCAACCCCCAGTCTCCTATCTAACTGCTGCCCACTTCCCAACATGGAAAGCACAAGTCAGTTCTCTGACTTTATCAAGTGTAGCATCATGGAGCAAACAGAGACCTACTAAAGTGCCTGTCACCATCCTTTTAGAGGTCCAAGAGTTTTACCTGGGTTTGGTTCTTCCTTCTCTTCTCTACCATAAGGCTGTGCAGGGCCTATGCCAAGCACAAGCCCCCCTCTAAAAACAGAATTGCTGTCATTGGTTTCCCCGCACCATTCATACAGCACAACCTTTCCCCTTCCCCTTCCCCCACCCATTTCTGTTTAATCTGTAGGCACAATGGGAACTATTATCCCCAGTGAATCATTAATTGAATATTCAGGGAGGGAAAAGATGCAACAGCCCATTCAGGACTTTCATCTGTGAAGCTCCTAATAAGGCCCTAACGACATGTATTCATTAAAATACCCATGGCAGACGAGGTTCCTTGGGTGAATTTGATATCTTTTATTAGACCAACCCAAATGGTTGGAGAATAGTTATTAAGCAAGCTTTCGGGTTCAAAAACCCTTCGTCAGGCTAAGGAAGCTTCAGCAGTTGGTGTGTGCTCTTCCTGGATGGAATGCCCATGGCACCTTTTCTACGCATAGGGATGTTAATCCTGGTGATTTGGCCAAACTGATGGATTACCTTCTCTCCTCCTGAATTTTCCTCTCTCTCTAAATTGCTTGCTGCTGGCAGAATGGTTGTCCATGTTCTGCGCCAGTAGTGGCTTTAATAGTTTGAAGCGTATGATTCTTCCATGTGCAGGGCCAGCCCAGCTCAGTGATAGAGGATACATGCATTGGAAACTTCATTGGGAAGGGATCATTTTTTGGGATGTAGGTGTACCAAGTGTAGAGCAATGCACTCCCAGTCCCATGGCTGGGTCCCCTAAGCAGGGCAGGAGTACAAATGATAAAGTAAGGAGTTCCATATACGTCGTCTCCTCTTGCTGAACTCAGCATGACTGTCCGCTGGCATCGTGATGCAGCTGTGAAAAAAGACAAACTCAATCCAAGGATGTGTCCAGAGATCAATTACCAGTAGAGACAATATTAATGCTAGCACCTCATCTGGACTCTCGTCCTCCATGTTCATGATAGATTAATTCAAACCAGCACAGATACATAGAAGGACTACAAATAAGATTAAGGAAATGGAGAGTTTATCATGTAAGAGGAAACAAGAACTTAGGTCCCATAATCAATCAAAACACAAGTGGGAAGGGGATATATTTGCTGTCTATAATTAGATTAGGAGGGTAAACATTAGCAGGGAGGAGAGCTATGCCTGGTAGAGGATAACATCAGCATGAGAATACATTTGTACCAAACTAGACACAAATAACCTTGGGCTGGTAATTTTGCCATTATTTTCTTGCAGTGCTTGAGATGGAGCCTGGATGGTTTATGAAAAGGTGATAGGATGTGGCTGCTTGCAATAGCAGCAGGATGGACTGAAGACCTAGTAAGTCTCTTCTGGGCCTATATCCCTGCTATAGGTGGCTCTCTAGCACCTCTCAGCCTCCACTGGCCCTGGGGTTGTCTCATAGATTTTACATTTTCATTAGGTCTTAGGTCTTTAAATGAAAATTGTCTTTCATTAGGTCTTAAAGCCAGAAGGAACCTTTGTACTTTGATTTCTGCATGAAAACCACTAATATCTGGGGGATTAAAAGCATCTCTCTTTTGAAAGCCATCTCATCTGGATTGAAAGGCTCTTGAGTGACTTGTTCTAGTGGTCCAGCTGGGTTGGAGGCAGAAGCTTTAGTTTTGTCAGCTTTATGCAATCTATTGGTTTTTGTGGCCTCCACATACCCAACCAGAACAGCAGAGTGGGGACAGAGCAATGCAGGAGCAATACATCAAGCACTCAGGGATCCACTGGCATGCAACGTGCTCTATAAATTATTGTAGTTAATGGAAAACTACAGTATGTTGAGCTGACTCTCTTGATTTCTGCCACAGCTGCTGCCTGAATAAGTAGTGCTGCTTTCCTGCTGGTGCCACCTGAAATCCCCCCGGAGACGGTTACAATGAAACCCACAATGTTGTGCAGAAATTGCACAGGTCTCCTTAGTACCTGGGGGTGTGGCGAGTGGTGCTGCACAGGTGCTGAAAGAGCAAGCCAGGGGAGAACTAGGAATATATCTTGGGTATAACGAGGTTGGCAAATTGCTGCATCATCAGTCCCATGATTGCTGGAGTGCTATCTTCACTTAATTAAAAGTAGCACTTGAAAAGTAGCATGTATCCGGCTCCCAGTGAACTGAAACCGAGCTGCTCAGAGTTTATTTAATGTGTTAATCAAGAGAGCAAACTCTGATGGCATTGCTCCCCACAGTGGTCTCCTCGCAGAAGAGAAAGTCCTTCCCTGATGACAATGGCTTTGGGAAGGTTCCTTCCAATCGAATGCATGAATGTCTGGGGCCATGGTGGAGAGCTGCTGGCTGAGATTTCAGCCAAGGGAGGGTTCCTTACACACAGGAAGGCTCTGGGTAGGCCACATGGCTATTCCCAGGTGTGCCATCTCATGCAGCACTGAAGACTGCTGGAGGCTTTTCAAGGGCTAGCAAGTATGGCAGAAGACCAGCTTGGCTTAGCAGGGAACTTTGTAGTAAAATAAGTCATAAAAAGGAATCTTATAAGAAGTGGAAACTTGGGACAAGTAGCTAGGCAGGAGTATAAGAGCATTGCTTAGGTATGCAGGGATGTAGTAAGGAAGGCTAAAGTGCAATTGCAGTTGCAGCTAGCAAGAGATGTGAAGGGTAACAAGAAAGGTTTCTACAAGTACGTCGGTAGCAAGAGGAGGATCAGGGAAAGTGTGGGTTCCTTACTGAATGGGGGAGGGAACCTGGAGACAGAGGATGCAGAAAAGGCTGAAGTGCTCAATGCCTTTTTCACCTCAGTCTTCACAGGCAAGGTCAGTTCCCAGACTACTGCACTGGGCATCGGGGAGGAGGTGAGCAGCTAACAGTGGTAAAAGAACAGGTTAGGGACTATTTAGAAAAGCTGGATATATGCAAGTCCATAGGGACAGACCAGATGCACCCAGGGGTGCTGAGGGAGTTGGCTGATGAGATTGCAGGCCACTGGCCATAATCTTTGAAAACTCGTGGCTATCAGGAGAGGTCCTGGATGATTGGAGGAGGGCAAACATTAGTGTCCATATTTAAGAAAGGGAAAAAGGAGGATCCAGGGAACTATAGACCAGTCAGCCTCACCTCAGTCTCTGGAAAAATCATGGAGAAGATCTTCAAGGAATCCATTTCTAAGCACTTGGAGGAGAAGAAGGTGATCAGGAAGAGTCGACATGGATCCACCAAGGGCAAGTCATGCCTGACCAACCTGATTGCTTTCTATGACAAGGTGACTGGCTCTGTGGATGCAGGCAGACCAGTGGATATGGCGTACCTTGATTTTAGCAAGGCTTTTGATAGTCTCCCACAACATTCGCGTAGGCAAGCTCAGGAAGTATGGGATGGATGAATGGACTGTAAGGTGGATAGAAAACTGGCTGAAGGCTCAGAGAGTAGTAATCAATGGCTCAGTGTCTAGTTGGCATGCGGTATCAAGTGGAGTGCCCCAGGGGTCAGTCCTGAGGCCGGTTTTGTTCAATGTCTTCATCAGTGACCTGAAAGATGGGATGCAGTGCACCCTCAGCAAGTTTGCAGATGACACAAAGCTGAGGGGAGTAGTAGATATGCTGGAGGGTAGGGCAACCTAGACAGATTGGAGAATTGGGCCAAAAGGAATCTCATGAGGTTCAACAAGGACAAGTGCAAAGTCCTGCACTTAGGACAGAGCAATCTCATGCACCGGTGCAGGCTGAGGGCTGCACCGCTGGGCAGCAGCTCTGCAGAAAAGAACCTGGGGTCACAGTTTTTTCAATGATTCTACACTTTTATGGGTTCTCCACCTGCTGTAGGCTCCTTCTCACCACTGACTTAGGTTACTGCCTTAACATTACCAAGCCTGGTAATGCTGATGGAGCAAAGCCTGATTAAAAGTTAGATTATGGCATAGCCCATATGGGTGAGGGAGCAGAGAAACACAGTGTACGAGGATACCTGTGAAGAGAATTGGATATGCTGGGAAAGCATGGACTTGCCTACAGGCTTGTCAGATCTGCTCTTGGAGTTGGGCTGGAAAGAAGGTTGGAGCTGTAATCCTAAGAACCTCACCTAGTAATTCCCTCATTAGGCATAAGGCACAGGGTGATAGGGTTATTTTAGTCATTGCTGATTAGTCATTGCTCATCTAGAGTATTGTGTGCAGCTCTGACCTCTACATTGTAGGAAGGATATGGCAAAGTTAAAGCAGGGCCAGAGGCCCAGAAGGCAAGATGTATGAGGAAATGTTGAAAGAACTAGGTATGTGTATCTTGCAGAAAAGGTGATTAAGGGGAGACAGGGTGGCAGTCTTCCAATTTTTGTAAGGCCACCATAGAGCAGAGGGAGAACAACATGTCTTCATTGCTGCAGAAAGCAGGATGTGAAATGAGTAGTTTCAAATTCAGCAAAGTAGGTTTAGATTAGATTGTAGGAGGTTGGACCAGGTGACCCTCGAGCTCCCTTCCAACCCTATGATTTTATGATTCATTAGACTAGACCAGATGGTTTATGGATCCAGCCTCAGTTTGAGGACTCCAAGGGATGGGTGTCCATTGATGCTGTTCTAGTGAAAATTATGATCCTTAATTTGCAAAATGAAGAACTGCCATGGGGATGACTGATTGACTGAAGGTTGTCCTGGAGGTTTGTAGCAGAGCTGGGAACTGCAGTCACGTATCTTGAGTAACAGTGCACAAAACAAAGGGTATGATACATGGCAATGGGATTAAACTACAGAGAAAAAAAAAGATTTGGATTAAGTCTGCGAAAATACCTTCCTGGCTGATAGACGACTAGGGGAATAGAACAAGCCACCCAGGGATGCTGTACAGTCTCCTTCATGAGAGAGTTTTGAGAAGGAGCTGGTTAGAGATCTGTCCAGGATGGTTTAGTAAGAGTGTGTCCTTGTATTTGTGGAGGAATTCAAGTCCTTTCTAATCCGATAACTTCAAAATATGAAAAATATAGCATATAGTGCAACTTGGACTTGGATTGAAAGTCACAGATCAGCTCGTATTTGGCCTGCAAATATTCATCCATCATTAATAGGCTGTCCCTCTTTTCCCAATTGCCAGGATCAATAACAGGCAGAGCATATTTCATTTTGGAGCTTCATGAATAATTTTTGAAGCTGCAGTTTTTGTTTTCTTTTGACTGGCCAAACCAATCTATAATAACTCTTTCCTTTCTGTGACAACTTGGAACATTTAAAAAAAAAATAGCACATTGAAAATTAGATTTTTGGCTCAAGAGTTTTATTTGAACCAATGGAACCAGCATGACACTTTATATTTGAAAAATTTTCAGCATTTTAAAAATAAGGTTAATGGAAGTGAAAATTTGGGCTATATATGTATATCTACTTTGATTAGTCTTTAAGGTTCAAATGTAACCTTGCCTTCTACTTGACTTCAAACTAACATGGCTATCTCCATCTTGCTAATAAGTGCAGGAAGACAAATAATGTGTCGTGTTATTCTGTTTTAATAAAACCGTATTTTCAACATTTTCAGAATGAATGAAAGGTTTTGAAGTTCAGAATTTGTTTTTTACATTATTTTTATTTCAACTAAAACAATTTGCTAACACTGACATAAATTCATGGTTTGTTTTGGGCAATTGAAATATTTTTTTTGTCAAAAATATTTCAACAGAAAATTTTATCCAGGTTCTTTTGCTGTAGAGTTTCCTCCCACCTGATTGCCCCGCTGTAGCTGAGGGAAGAGGAAGAATAGCTCCTGCCAAGCTAACAAAAGCTAAAGGCGTCCAATGTCATTTAAGTAAATCAGAAGAAGCCTTGAAAAACTGGCAGGTAAAATCGAGTGTCCTTTCAGACTAGATTAAAGTGTGGTTCGGAGGAGAGCCACTGAATAGTTCATATTCTGAAGGCAACATATATTTACAGAAAATGAACTCTCAGTTTAAACATTTCTGAATCATGTTGAAGTGTGCATTGTAAACGAAACAGGTATTTCTTGATTTACTTGGCTCCGTTTCGGGGCTTTATTTATTTATTTTTTCCTGTGCTAATGGCAAGCCATCGATCATGGGAGCAGTAATCAGATTTTTGCAGAAGGCCACGGGCATCATTTTCAATCATTTAAACTTTGCCAGCCTACCTCCATCTTTTATAAGTCATGGAGATGAATGCTAGAGGATTTTTCCCCTTTTCAAAACTTGCTAATTTTTCTTATTACCTCTTTCTTTTTCTTCTTCTTCTTGCAGCTGAACAACTTGTCATGTTTATTTGCCATTAACTATTTTGCTGCCTGCCATATCCAAAGCATCTAATTATCTATACAAAGCAGAAGATCTATCCCTTTTCTGTGCTCCCGCCAGAGTGTACTTCAGGTCCAGAACTCCACTTGAAATCTCTCATCCTACAGCAGTCAGCAGACCATGTTGGAGCAATAGTCCATCTATTAGGGCCCATACCTTGCACCTTACTAACCTGTGCAAGACAGTGTAGACAAGCAAGGGTTACGGGACTGAACTGTGCAGTTCCAGACTATGCACTCTTTACCACACTGCCATCTATCCCTGCAAATGGCAATGGTGCTTTAAATGGCTGATCAAGTGAGTGTTCATCAAATACAGTCTGTCCTCGTGACACTGAGAACTCCACTTCCATTCTTTCAGTGCCAGCGCACTAATGGCACCTGGGAAGACAGAGGACATTGGACTTATTCACCATATGGTATTGCTATGAGGCCTGTGCGAAGCAGTTAGTATTCGCTTCGGATTCTGCTGATTCAGGGATAGTGATTCGATTCAGTGATTTGAATCACTGTCCCATTTCAATTCGGCCGAATCTGATTTAGAGATTCAGCTGCCGCCAAATCTCCGAATTGGCCCCATCCCCTGCCTGCTCTCAATGGTTGCCCCTTCCACTTTCCCAGCTCCCAGCTCTTTGAAAAGAAAGCCCCCACTCACCAGCTGCTGAAAGGCAGGGGGGCAATCCCCAGTGCCCCCCACTGCCCGAAGCTGCATGGGGGGCTCTGTCATGAGCCTCCTGACCCCTGCCTGCTCTCCTGCTCCCCCCATGCCCATGGCTGCCCTGCCTGTCACAGCACCCAGCCCTTTAAAAAAAACAAGAAAAAGAAAAAGAAAAGCTCAGACTCACCAGCTCCTGCCAGGCAGGGGGTGATCCATTCTGCCCCATGCTGTGGGGGGAGGACTCTGCCATGACCCCCAGAAGCCCAAAGGCTGTTGTTTTGGGGGGTTTTTAAGGGCCGGGAGCTGAGGTGGGTGAGGAAGCTGGGGGGCGGGGGGCTGGGAGAGCGGACCGGAGTCAGGAGATGGGGCCTAGCAGGGGTCCCCCATGATCCCCTCCCTTCTCCTCCTGAAGCGTTGCATAGTGCTAATTACTTCGCTTCAATATGGAATTTGCACATTTTCAATAGACTTTATAGAGCAATCAGTCATTAGGAGTGTGGAGCTGCCAGCCTCTCCTGTTTACTGAGAGGCACTTGTCCAAATAACCACTCCCTCTAGGGCCGCCCATTACTGCCCACCCATTTCCTGCTTCTTTGTCATAAAATAAGCCAATCAGCATTACCTTCATGCAAAGTGTGATTTGGACCCAAGCTGAACCGAACCTTGCTGAAGCTCTTCAGTTGATGAAGAACTTTACTTTGCTGTTACATTTCTCTGTTTGGTCCCCTAAATCCAGGGAAGTGATAATTCCTCTGGGCTCTCCAAACTAGAATAAGACATGCAACAAGTTTCATGGGAAGTGTCTTTAGCGAGTTTTTCTTGGGGAAAAGCTGGACTGATTTTGCAAGTGTAAGCTTTGTGTTTATTCCAACTACACCATCAAATCTGTTGTGATGATATCATGAATTCTGAGACAGAGACGAATCACTGATGAATACAGCTAAAATGTGTGTGGCCTTGATCTGAAAATAAAGGTGAAGTTATAGATTACACTTAAGCCACATTAAATCTGTGGAGTGTCAAGCGGTGCTAGAGTTAGAACATGCTGTAAGCAGTCACACATTCAGGATTAATACTGTTTTTTGTATGCACAGCTCTGATTTGCCACTAGAGGATTAGCAAACAGATGGCTAGGAGCCAGGATACCTGGATTCCACCCATGCTTTGGAGGTATGCAGGGGGTAGGTTGCTGGGAACGGTGCATCCTGGGATGCTGGAGGGATGCAAATTGCTCAGTTTATCTCTGTGGAGTAGCCTGAAGTTACCCTACATGAGCTATGTAACACAGCCCAGAGATAACCCAATATCTTCATCAGCGACTTGGACGAGGGAGTGAAGTGTACTCTGTCCAAGTTTGCGGATGACACAAAACTGTGAGGAGAAGTGGACACGCCGGAGGGCAGGGAACAATTACAAGCAGACCTGGACAGGTTGGACAAGTGGGCAGAAAACAGCAGAATGCAATTCAACAAGGAGAAATGCAAAGTGCTGCACCTAGGGAGGAAAAATGTCCAGCATACCTACTGCCTAGGAAATGACCTGCTGGGTGGCACGGAAGTGGAAAGGGATCTTGGAGTCCTAGTGGACTCCAAGATGAACATGAGTCGGCAGTGTGACGAAGTCATCAGGAAAGCTAATGGCACTTTATCGTGCATCAACAGATGCATGACAAATAGGTCCAAGGAGGTGATACTTCCCCTCTATTGGGCGCTGGTCAGACCACAGTTGGAGTACTGCGTGCAATTCTGGGCGCCACACTTCAAGAGAGATGTGGATAACCTGGAGAGGGTCCAGAGAAGGGCCACTCGTATGGTTAAGGGCTTGCAGGCCAAGCACTATGAGGAGAGACTGGGGCACCTGAACCTCTTCAACCTCCGCAAGAGAAGGTTGAGAAGCGACCTTGTGGCTGCCTATAAGTTCATCACGGGGGCACAGAAGGGAATTGGTGAGTATTTATTCACCAAGGCGCCCCCGGGGGTTACAAGAAATAATGGCCACAAGCTAGCAGAGAGCAGATTTAGATTGGACATTAGGAAGAACTTCTTTTCCTGCCTACGCAGGGGGTCGGACTCGATGATCTATTGAGGTCCCTTCCAACCCTAACATCTATGAATCTATGAACCCTCTCCTGAAGTGGCATAGGTCGGAGATGCTCAGAGGGCCCTTAGCATGAGTTAACAAGGTTTAACATATGGATGCCGCCATTTTAAGTGCCTGTAGTATGGTCTAAATGTAATAGGCAACTTCACCCTAAGTCATCATTATGGGGCACCATTTGGAAAAATACCAAATGAAAAGGCTTTCCTGGTTAATAAAGCTCTTGCTCAGCCTCTGACTTGGGCTGCTATTTCTCAAGGAGCCAATGTTTGCTAAAACCTCCTAGCTGGTTTTAGCAAACAAACTATTTCTAATGAGTCT
>NW_005842251.1:470025-485946 GCF_000455745.1 Alligator sinensis
ATGAGCAGAATTTCAGAATGGTGTTCAGTCCCACTTCTCCTGCTAAATGGCAACCATTCCTGTGAGCTACTGCTGCTGCTATTTCATTTCATCTTCACTGCCCTTCAATATAAGGTGCCACTGTGGATGAAAGACCTCCTGAAAACTATGTGCATTGGAGCAGGCATGGAGCAAAGTGACTGGCATTGGACATAAATAGCTATTGCACTGGGGCTTTAGCTTGTCACATATTGTAAAGAATCTTCTATTGCCAGGCAAATTGACAGAACACTTCTGTGCTCCTTAATCTAGTTCCTCCTGGCACATAACCAGCTCTCAGGATAGGTTATCATATATCGTATTTCCTCCTGGGCACTCGTGCTGTTTTTCAAATGTTTCTTTTCTCAAACTCTGTTGCATCAATTGAGGCGAGACCCTTGCTTATACCATGAACTTACTTTCCTGAGTCTCCTTGTGTTCCCTTTTTAAATGAACTTGTAGCATAGTGAAAGTTGCCTAAATGGATTGGAATTCAGGCTTTTGTACATCACCAAAGCAGGTCTAGCAAGAGCAGAGGTAGCATACATTTCTTTGAACTGCCACCCTGCCAAGACATTAAAACACAAACATTTTGGGGCCCACATGTATGGACTAGTCATTCTACTTGAATTGCCCTTTCATTCTTTGGCTTCTCAGCTGAGACACTCTATAATGTGCAAATTGGTATAAGGTGTGTCAAAGGTGGTCCTTCAAGGAGGTCCCAGAGAAGGATGCTCTACTATGCTCAAAAAAGTTAGTGGAGCTGGTAAATAAGAAAGACCAATGTTGTTATGCATTAAAAAGTTCTCTTTTAAGGATGGCCATGTTAAAGAAACCTCAGTTCAGACCAATTCATGAAAATCTCCATTGCAATCAGTAATCAAGCACTAATTTTACCAAAGTATCCAGTATCTAGCCCTTAGTGGCACCTGAAAATACCACTTTACAGACAGCCACATATCTCCATATATACATCTCATACAGGGGCTTGTTCTACAATCATTTCAGCTAGGTAGACCCTTGTATGTCTAAGGAAAGCCCCACTGATTTTAAGATGACTCCTTCTGGCTGTGAAGAGCTACCTCCATGGATAAGATTGGATAACTGAGGTTTCCATGTGCATTGCTCTACTCAGGGTAGGGCCTACGACTGTTTTTGAGGTTATGGTTCAGTGAGGAACTTCAGCATATGCTTAAAATTCTGTACTTGTTCATGGCCTTTTAAAGCCCCTAGGACTTAAGCATGTCCTGAATACAGCTGGTCTACTGAATTTGGTTCTAATCTCTCTCCTTCCACTGCAAATGATGACTCTATGCCCTGAAGCATGTAACAGTATTTCCCTTACATCTTGTTGCTTCAGGCAATCCTCAAATCTTTTCTGCATTAATTAATATGCATGTCTGAAATCAAACTAATATACACAAACATTTGAACTAGACCTTATTTCTCAGACCCTGTAGCCTCTTAAATTGCATTCCATATGTGTTATTCTTTTCAGATTATACTATAAATGCTGCCCAGAACTTATTGTACAAGAAGCTTCTTTTATATTGTGTGTCTCTGAGGAATATTTAATGGATGGCCTTTTTTATTTATTTTTTTTTAAATAAAACAAAGGCAGCCATCTGAGACAAGCCATTTTTTATGATGGTACAGTTAGAATATCAACTGCAAGTTTCACAGTGATCAGTCACACAATCAAATGCTGAATCATTCGTTACCATAAATGCATTAAAGGAAAATAAGTCAAAATGGATTTGACTCTCAACAGAACAGAGAGGACTGAGATCTGTTCATAACAAATCAGCTCACGCACGGAGGGGAACTACAAATCATTCCCAGGGCATTATTCATTGGATTGCCCTTTGCCTCTGTCCAGGGAAGAACTAGTTTGAATTCTCATGTATTCTCTTCAATGTTAGGCTAACAAAGCTAGTGGGAAGGAAAGGCAGAAGAAATTGCCTTTGGAAGAACAGCTTGCAGTTTTTTAATAAGCAGATTTTTGTATTTGCTTATCGTGCCGAGCAAGCGCTTTTAATATAATAGTAGATTATCCAGTTTTTGGTTTTATTAAACTTATTGTGAGTTAACTGTAAATCCCTGATTTCCATAATTGTACAATCATAATTGGCATTTTTATTACTTCAGTTCATAAAGATTCCAACCAAGATCAAGGCCTCATTGTATTAGGCACTGTACATATACATAGTCAAATAATTTTCCATGAATTTATTTATTTATTCAGATTGCAAAGCTGTAAAATATAAGTGCCCATCCAGGGCACTAGGAGGGGGTAACCCATGAATTTTAAAATTACAAAATAAGCCAATAGATTGCCTGGAAATACAGGCATCTCAACTTCGTACAAAAGAAGTGTTAATATGCACTTCTTACAGAGCTGAGATATAGAAGGCGATAAGAGTTACAGAGGGAGAGAGTCTGTGCATTGCAGTTGCATAGGCTACCCAAACTAGTTTTAAACTATATACTTCAGGTGTCAGGAATCATTTGATGATGGCAGAATGAAGCTCATGATGTGCTTCAAAACTTACCGAAGAAACAGAGTAGCTACTTGGGCAGTTGGTCTTGGCTGCTAGATCCTGGATGGCGAGTTTAAGGTTAGCATAAGTGTGTCTACTTCACATAGGGGTGTGTATCATAGACATGGTAACATCCACAGGAGTGAACTCACAGCCCCAAAAAGAGGTAGGTGACTTTAAACCACTTTTGCATTCCAGCTCCTGCATAGACCTGATGTTGGTGCCTCAATGACAGCAACATTTTAAGGAGCATCACTGGATCCTCTTGGAAGATCTATGGGCCATGGTAGTGCCCAAAATCTTTGTAGTACTGAGTGCTTCAGTCTGGCTCTTTCCAGAAGCAATCCTCAGGAAGCAGCCTGACTGCTGTTCTCTGCAGCATCTGAAACAGGGGGAACAGGGATGGAAGATATTAGGAAAGATTAAGTGACCTCCTTAAGGACCCAGAGAATTTCTGATACAGAGCCAGGAATAGAACCTAGGTCTCCCGTTGCGTTAAACACAGCAGCATTCTCCTTCAAAAGTTGAATAGAATATACGATTTCACTTTCTGGGTTTTATGTGTTAATGACATGAGGCAACAGGAAGAAGGAGAAAATAAATCAATGAGTGTGTGACAGGGTTGTCAACCCAGCATTTTATTTACTAATAATCGGAACATTTTTTTTTACTGACACTCAAACTTTTTTTACTGGCATGTTACATAAAATATAAATGTAACCCCTCTGCCAGGCCCTGGACACCACTAACAAGGGAAGAGTTCAAATTCAGGGGTTTAACACCAGCTTTCTAAATCTGACTCAAGACCCCATGAAGAAACCTAGGAAAATAAAATTTAACTGGGTGTTCTAAAATGAACAAATTTTCCCCCCTTGTAAGCAACATTCAAGAAAAATAGGGTTCATTAGAGGAGAAAAGGAGATAAATGTAAAACCATAGCAAAAACTTGAACCACTGAACATTTAGTGAGACCTAAATCATTATTAGTCCAGTCACTAGCAAACCAAGCCAGACATGCTACTACAACCCAGTCTGTTAGGAAGGGAAAGTCACCCAGAGCTCCAACACCTATACCAAGCAAAAGTGTCCCTCAAACAGTAAAACAGGCATGAGTAGCCTCCAAACCTCCAAAGTTTGCTTGCTAATGAAGGTAGGCAAAGGAAGAATACACAGTTACATTAGCAGAACATAACCATAGTTGAATCGACATAACATAAACAGGATTACATCAAAGATCTTCAAAATACCCCAGCCTTACCCCTGCTGGCCCTGTTTCCCCAACCCTCATGGCGCAGACCCTCATCCACTGCCTTCCCCCCACCCCAACCCTCCCAGCCCCACAGCTCCATCCTGGCCACATAGCTTCCCCTCCAGCCCTCATTCCCACCCCCTCTAGGGCCGTGAAGCCCTGCTTACCTTCAAAGTGAGTAGCTATTATGATGAGTAGCCGGACACAATGGCAAAAGAGGGGACTATGGGGGATCCTATGTACCACAAATGCCTGATGGAGACCCTCCCTACAGGCTGCCAAGCCACATTGCCAAACTGAGGCTGTATGCAAGTGTTGCTGGACAGACAGACCAGAGAAGTGCCACCTGAGTGGCAATGTACCTTCAGTCAAGCTCATGGTTGCTTAGTTTTTTTGTGAACAGCTTTTTTTTTTTTATAGACAAGCATTTTTTGCCTTTTTATGGACTAAATTTATGGTCATTTGGCAACCATGGTATGGATAGAAGAGGGTCTGAGGATCTTGAACATAAAACAGGTGAATTTTGTCTTAGCTCTGTTTTCTTATGAACTCTCCTAACAGCCTCCTGTACTCCTGGTATGTGACTGCTGAAAGAGTAGAGGTGTTGGCATCCCACATGGATAAAAGTCTTTGAGGCATAAAAGTAATTATGCACCAGGACTGAAAAGAAGGATGGCATCAGTGGTCAGTCTCACACTCTCCTGCCAGGGACCACAGGCTGAAGCCAACTTTGCCCTACTTGGCAACTTGTTGTCCTGAAAGGAGGTGTTGGCTCTCTACTAATTGAGGCGGAAATCTTTACACCAACCATAACAAGTGTTTTTTTCATTGTCAAGTGAAAAAAAATGCGGGATGTGGCATTTTCTCCCCAGTGCTTTCAGATCCTCTATAGACAATACTTTCTAAAACCCAAGCAGAGAGGACTCAGCATGCACCCATATCAGATATGGCCCTGCTTCTTGGTACATATTTCCTTGATTTTTATGCATGTATTATCCAAAAGACTTTCTAGGACTCACAGAGCTTCTTCTCATTCAAATAAAGAAGGCATTCTTTATCACATGAGACAAAAGTTCCCAGATAATATGGCGATGGGAGTGAATGAAATATCTAAGTAGGTTAAATGAGACAGAGGTAGAATTGCTTCTCAAATGAATTTTTTTTTGGCAATTTGAATGAAACATCCATGTATCCCCTTCCTGACATACAGAAGGGAAATAGATTCCCAACAGGTTTAACAGAACAGATCTATCTTCTGTTAATGCTCTGATTAGCTAAAAATCTGTTGGAGGTAGGAGACAGAGACAAGAGTAGCTAAAAGGACTGTGGCATCTCTAGGAGTTAATGCAGACTTTCTGCTTCTCTCTGTGATGCCTAATTGAATTCTGTATGAAGCAGGTTGTAACCTTTTTTCCAGCACCTGATTGGAAATATATTGTATCATTGTCCTACCTTCAAGATCAAGATGCCTTCCTTCATCTCTCATGACTGAACAGTGAATAACAAGGAGAATGAATTATCAAGTCACAGAAGCCTAGCCTGTGTAATGAATTCTATTGTTACTATTCAAAGTGCTTTTTTTTGGAAATATAGAATGGAGCAGGGGGTGAGACTTTTTGTTGATGAGAAAGAAAGATTTTTCTTATGTTCCATGTGATGTGCACTTACAAGCCATGCTTTATGGAATAATATGGTACTAGTTGGTAGATGATGAAAGTATGAGAGGAGATTTTTTTTTTTAGCTCTGTTAAAGTAGTTTTATGGCAGAAAAATGGAGATAAATTATCATATTCACCAGCACAACTAGGAATAGGGAAATATTTTTTTTTGTAACCTTCTATTAAAATCCATCTGATGAGCTCATAAGGCTGGGTGACACTTCTAGTGACATGTACATGGATGGTTACTCATTACTAGGATAACCAATATAACCAATATTAAAGAATACGGTGGTTATTGGCAGTCTTTTGTGTGATATTGGAAACACAGAGGGTGTTTTTTGCTCAATCTCCAGATCCATGTATGTAGAGGACAACCTACAAAAATAGGTCTTTGAGCATAAGAAAGGAAGTTGACTATGCTTGGGCTGCCAGATCTTAATTCCCCAAACCCTAAAGAAGGCTCTTAGTGTAGTCTCAGCCTTTCCGAGGCTCCACAGGAAAACTCTGTCTAGCATACTGGAGCTCTCTTACAGAGAGAGTAAAGTGGGATTGATCTGTGTCCTCTTCCCAGATCCTCAAGTAATCCATGGGTACCTAATAATGGAAATGGAGTTTCTCTATAGCCCCAGTCAGTGGCCAGGTCATTTAAGCTGGACGGTGATGCCCTGCGTTCTGTTGATGTACTTGGGCAAAGGAGTGTAAATTCTATTTATTGTCCCACCCTTCTGTCTGGTGTAAGAGGTGTTACTAGGAGCAGAGCCACCCCTAGGGGTGTGTGTGGCCTGGGACACATCAGCCTGTGCAGGGCCTGTGCCAGGGGTGGCAAGTGGCCAGAGTGCAGAGCGGGGGGAGGGGGGGGATGACGAGCGGCTGGAATGCAAAGCCAGCTGCACATGCTGGCCAGGTGCAGTGGTGGTGCCCTTGGCACATGCCATGGCACTGTCTGCAGGGCCCCCTAAAGCGTGGGTCCTGGGGCGGTCACCCTGATTCACCCCTCCCAAGGGACAGCTTTGACTAGGAGTAATGGAATACAATAATTCAAAGATAAACTTTAATTAAATAGCAGGAACTATTTGGAACTAGACTGTTCTCAGTGGTAACAGATGACAGAACAAGGAGCAACAGTCTCAAGTTGCATGAAGGGAAGTTTAAGTTAAATATTAGGAAGAATTTTCTCACTAGGAGGGTAGTAAAACACTGGAACAGGTTACCCAGAGAGACTGTAGACTCTCCATTCTTGGAGGTTTTTAAGACCTGGCTGGACAAAGCCTTAGCTGGGATTATTTAGTTGGAGATTGTCCTGCTTTGATCAGGAGGTTGGACTAGATGTGACTTTCTGAGGTCCCTTTCAACCCTAACTTTCTATGATTCTATGGTTTGTAATGACCAGGTAGTTGGGTTGTTCTAACTGCCACTTACCTTAGTAGCTGCATTTCTTACATAGTTACCTTGTCCTTATCACATCGTTTATTTGTCTTCTTACCCTGTTGAGTCTTGTTGTACATAGAAAAGTAGGGTATGAAGGGACTTCAGGAGCTCCCTAGTCCCTTTAGAGCAGCTCCCAAGAGCCATTCTATTTAAAATGCCTCTTTCCCCACAACCCTAGAGCATGTGTAAAACTGGCCTAAAATTCTACCCAAAGCCTTTGTGATGTACAAATGAGTCAGGGAAGGCCAAAGTACGGACAGTTGAAAAGCCCAAGGCTGAGAAACGATTCAGTTTTCACAGGTTAATCTGAGCTGCATAGACCGAACTGATAAGCAAGTGAACAGACATTTGATTTTGGAAATGCGGCCACATGCTGCAGTGGCCAAGGCCAGAAGCCAGGGGGGGCTAGAGCATGCCTCCCTACTGGGCTGCAGCAGAGAGCTTGATCCAAGGCTAGCCCACCTACCCTGTGAGGGAGGCCTTGCAGGGGAGGCACAAAGGGATGTTGGGAGACTGCAAATTAACTTGAATCTGGAGGGGATCTGGGACAGAGGTTTATTAAACTGATTTAACCTAAATCAATGAAATCTGATGCTACATCCACCCAGGTTTATTTTAAACTGGTATCAGCCATTTTGAAAGCAGTTTATGTGCACTGAACTTCTGTTGTGTTACAGATCACTTATACCAGTTTATGTGTAATTTCTGTCCCTAGGCAGATTAGGTCCCTAGAATTAGCATTACTGGCACAGTCCAATGTGTTGCAGTTCCACAATTTTCTAAGCACACCTGCTATTTTAATATTTCCTCCAAAGGCAATTTCACACTCCTTTTTTAGGAAAGCAAGATATGTCATCACAGACAACAAATATCCCTTATGGATTTCCCCAAAGACAGATAGCTGCAGCAGTGGTTCTCTCGAGTGCAACTTCCATTTCTGTACTGTGTTAAAAAAAGAATCTTCCAGCTAATATAGGAAGAAGATACATATATTCATTCAGACATTAAAAAAAAGCATTTCTCTTGGTTGTCTGGGGTTGGAAGGATGGTACAGTGTATCTGCTAGAATTAAAAAGAGATGATTAATGTGTTCCACTCACTGCTGAAATACGTTATTTCTGTGAGAGATCATTTGAAAATGAGCTCCTTGTAACTACAGCTGGGGAAAAATGGCAATTTATGTTTGATTTGATAGCTGGGCTAAATGGCATCCAGGTAGTTAGGATGATGGAACTACTCCTTCCACTTTATTAGGTAGGGTAACAGTTTGGGGATCAAAGGGCTAGTAGTATTGCTTCATTTCCTGTGGCTAGAGATTAGTGTGAATGGGACTGGAGTTGCTGTGCTTTGTTCTTGCATTGGCCTTTGTGATAAGAGCAAGACAGGACTCTATTCCAAAGAACATAAAGGGGCTTCTTTATTGAGGGGCCAGAGCAGGTCTGCCCAAATTTCTTGCTTCCAGAATAACTTATAACTCTTATTGACCATCAAAGTCATGGCCCAGACTGTACATTGATTAAAATATACTGCTCACACAAAAGCTTTGCTAAAGCATTAGCCAGAGTAGGCCTGGCCAACAAACTTATTCAATGCATGAACACCACACACATACAAAATTTGGCATGTGGGCCAAATGAGCACTTCTGCCAAAAAATGGGAGGAGAAAATGGTTGTATAAGGTGTAGGATAGTCCAGTACCAGGATGATAGGGCTGGAATGGGAACACCCAGATCAAGATGTGAAATAAGCCCATGCCACAGGACGGTTTAAGATATTCAAGATGGAATATAATATGTGATTTGTTTTGATCATTGTTTAAAAGGAGAATTGGAAATCAGGGGAACCTTGTAGCAGCCTAGGGGAGCCTGCATGGTGTGCTGATTGCCTTGTCACAGGTACAAATGCCTTAACTCCTGGCCTGTTTGCTAGGCCAAACCATGTTAGGGCTGTGCTTGTAGCCAAACCTTTGGCACCACACCGAGCCTGCGGTTGTTCTTTAAGATGATGACACTAATCACACCCGACAACAGAGGAGATTCCTGAGTACACAGCACTACTAAAGAATACATGGGACAGGTGTTCAGTACCAATGCAAAGGGGCAGGCTGATATATTTAGCACATTCCTTATCTTGTTCAGTCTACATATGATCTGGGGGAACGTCTGTTCACCAGAGCACCCCAAGGGATGACAAGATCAAACAGTCACAAACTCCTCTGTGACCGTTTCAGGCTGGACCTAAGGAAGAACTTCTTTACTGTCCGAGTCCCCAAGGGTTGGAATAAACATCAAAATGTCTCTTGAAGGCATTCAAGGTAGGTGCTTGAACCACCTCCGGTGGCAGTCAATCGTCAGCAGGGATCATAGGATCCCAGAAATTCTTGCCCTTTGGGCAGGGGGCTGCACTTGATGATCTTCCAAGGTCCCTTCCAGCCCTAAAGTCTATGAAATCTACGAACTCTATGAAATCAAGAAAAATGGTACCAAGTGATTGGCTTTGCAAGTCAGATCCAGTTATATGCTGAGGGCATTCATTACCAGGGCTTTGTGAATAATTCTTTCTTTGCTTTGTTTTGTGTGGCAGTCAAATACAGAAGATTATATGTTTCTTATAATGTATGCAATTGTGAACAAACCAAATTCCAGGTTCTTTTTATTTTCCAAATGAAACAGGAAAATAACCTCCCCCCCCCCCCCCCCCCCTGAATGTTCTGTATCAGATCAAATGTTCCCTTCAGCCCAAAGGAATTTCTGGCACTTGTGAGAAAAGACAAAGAAAATGAAGGGCTGTATTGACAAAGCTGGCAGTGATCCCTTTGCCCCCCTTTCCTCAGTAGCCCAGTGGTTACAGAATGTGAAAGACCTGGGCTCAGTTCCCTCCTCTGCTGAGATTTGACCCCGCCCCTCCCATTTCCCAAGAGCTTGACTGCCAGGTTTGCAGTATTCTGGGCCAGCACAGGGAGCTGGTATTTCCTCCTCATCCTGCTGCTTCATATAAATAGATATTCAATATAACAGGGACTGCAATATAGGTCTCCCACCTGCCAGCTGGTCTGGACTATCAGACTAGACAATCCTTTTCTCTTGTTTTTTTTCTCAGTTGGAAAGGCCACTTGAGTATTTTTATGCAACGTGCCATCGAGAGATATTGAAGAAAACTCAGTTTACAATATCCTACAGCCTGGGGATGAGGACTGTTGGGACCCCAAGGCTTCTAGGCCCAGCTCAATAGTACTGGTGCTTGGCAAGAGACCTATGTATGTATTTGCTGCATGCTTATTCTTAGCTGCAACCCAGCAGAGATTTGACAGACAGGGCATCCTGACCATGACCCATCTTTGATCATCCGACCAGGGTATTCCCAGACTACTTCTTTCCTTTCGCCAGAGTCAAAACAGGAATTGGACTAACCAACATAAGGATTTTGGCTTGGGAGAAAAGGGAAATTATCAATAACAAACCTAACCCCTACCTAAGAATCAAAAGTTACCAGATACTGGAAAATTCCAGTTACAGATAATTATATATGACAAGTGGAAGTAGGCTTATTAATATGCATTGTAGGGAAGAGTTTATGCTATATTAATGATAATGCAGTAACAATAAGGGATATAAGGACAAGAATTGGAGCCCCTTCTTGGAATGACCTTGAAGAAGCCTGAAGAGATCCTGTCACCGATCCAAGATCCTGTCTTGACATCAGACGTGGGAGCCAGGAGCCGCGACAAGACTTCACAGCCTGATCAACCAGTGCAGTTGCATTAGCAACGTTTCGAGGGGGTTGAGCATCTGCTTTGATTACTAGCTTTGTTTGATGAGCTTTAGTTTAAAGCACCCCAGCACCGTTTTTCAGTGCACGGTGCTGATACACCTGATGCTGGAGTCTGCTGGAGCATGTTAATTTCCATGCTTGAGCAGATTCCAATCAAGTCTGCTCGAACATGCTGGATTTCCCGTGCATAGCCGGCTCCCTGAATACGCTTATGAACCCTCCATTTTAAGGTACTAGGAAAATGCGCACTGGCCAGTCTTAATGCACATTAACTAAAGAACAAAGATTTTAAGTGACACTTAATGTGCATTGGCTTACTTTAAAGTGCATTAACTAACTAGCATGGTTTTTTTTTAGTGATGCTTTAATGAACATTAAAATAGGCTAATGAACATTAAAGCACATGTGTAGATGCACCCATTTAGTCTGGAGATGGGAAGACTGAGGGGGCCTTCAACTTCTTGAAGGGTGTCTCCAAAAGGATGGAGCTGGACTGTTCTCTGTGGTGGCAGATGACAGAACAAGGAGCAATGGGCTCAAGTTTCAGCAAAGGAAGTTTTATGAGGAAAAACTTTCTCAAGAGGAGGGTAGTAAAACACTGGAGCAGGTTACTCAGAAACATTGTGGAATCTCCATCCCTGGAGGTTTTTAAGACTCGGCTAGATGAAGCCTTGGCTGGGAAAATCTATTTGCTGCTGGTTCTGCTTTGAGTAGGGCATTGGACTAGATGTGACCTCCTGAGGTCCCTTCCTACCTTCATTTTCTATGTTTCTATAATTTCTGCATATTAGGTGTCTCCAACATTTAAGACATGCACTCTAGTCTCTGCTGTAACCTGCAAGCTTTATTTCAATTTAGTCAGCAGTTTGCATAATTTATGTGTGTGACTGTTAGATCTTACAGTTTTTTGCACACACAATTATCTCAGAGATAAGAGCAGAGAATCGTATATGACAGAGAAGGACCTGGTATACAATTGAGATAGATCAAGCAGAAGCAATACCCATTTTTCCATACCGTCTGACCAGTGTACATTTATTCTTCAATACCATTCCAGTCCTAACCCTCCTGTGATATAAGATGTGGCTAGACTGCTGTAGTAGTGAGGTTGTTTTATATCATCTTCTGTCCAGTAAGATATGGTCTGATATTGCCAATGCATTTTATGCAGGACATCAATCAGCTGTCAAAAGGGAATGAGTTTGGGGTATTTATTAAAGTATGATTGATCTACATTGACCCCTGTTGGCAAAAGGCTTTGTATGCTATTGCTGCTTCCACAAACCTTCCAAACTCCCAGTACTGGCTGCCTGTAACTCTTTCTGTGTACACACACACACACACACACACACACACACACACACACAGAGCGCAGCCACACATGCGCCTTTACTGTGCAGTAACTGAAATTACTGCACAATACAGGAACGTGTCTCCACGAGCATGCTTGTACTGCACAGTAAATATGGTGACTTACACTGACTTGAACGTAGATTTGATACCTGCATCATGCAGGTATCAAATTTATACCTGATTAGTTACTGCACAGTAACGCACATGTAGACACCCACCTGAGCAGGAACACTGTGTGTGTGGACTGACTGGGGACTAACTTTAGTTAATGTGCTTTAATGCCTGCATGTGTAGACACCAGCCTATTCCCACTTACTGTGCAGTCATTTACTGCACAGTAAATTTAAGTTGGCATAAATGCACATATACACATACCCACCCACACACAAACAGTCAGTCGCCCTTAAACCACTTCTTCTTGTTGAGAGAGAAATGTCCTTAGGTTCCTTATTTTAAATACAGGAATCTTTCAAGGCGGTGGGGGTGAAGGGGACAGGGAGAAACTTTTAACTGTCATCACTGTTTACCAAATATATTACAGCTAAAGCAACATATTGCGATATTTATAGCCTGAGAAGTGTACTCTGAGAGGCATATTGTAGCACTGACATGCGGCAGATCAGAAGAGATAACACATTATGACCTTGAGAAGAAGTGAGTGGACTTGTTGTTTTGTGACATGATTGTTTTGTTTGTTGGTAATTTTTTTAAAAATCACTGTCCTCCCTCTCATCTTGTTTTACCAGACTCTTCAAGGCCTCAAATAATTGACAGAAGTTTCTATCTAAAGTGTCTTTCCCCTAATCCTCCTCAAACATCTCAGAGAGATGGTCCTCTTTCCTGATTTCTCATAGGATTTTCCTTCTGCTGAGGCCAGTAACTCAGTGCAGTGAGTAACCGGGGCCTTTCCACTTACCACTTTCTGCCAACATGGCAAAAGGATGAATGCTGCAGGATTTGCTGGTCCCCTGGTGCTATTTCTGAGGTGAGTTTTATTCTTGAGGCCACAATAAATTCACTTCTCTGAAATTATGAACAAATCTCTAACCCCTGTTCATGTGGGGGACTTCCATCAACATTAGCTCCATTTTGAACTCGATGAGTCAGGCTCTCTGCTGCTCTGAATTGACTGCAGGACTTTGGTTCATAATCTCGATTGGCATCAATTTATGCAACCCCATTGACTTCAATGTTCACTCTGTTCCCATCCTTTGGCCAATGAAGAATTGTTCCCTATAGTATATTCCCCTGGATTTTAACTAGATCTGTTCTTCAGTGTCTTGTTAAAAGACCATGTTATACCTCCATGTTCCCAAGACTGCTTTTAATTGAGAATTGTATCTATTGTAGTAACATTACTGTATAGAGTATCCTTGGCTCTCCTTCGTGATACAGGACAGAATTGTGATTCATGCACAGCTCAGCTATAGGGAGCAGTGTAGGAGGGCTGCTGAGGCTAAGGAGGCCAGGCCCGAACCCTGGACTCGGCCAGTCCCAATCAAGAGGTCAGGGCAAGTCATCCCTTGAACAGACACCATGGGTAACAAGACCAGAACCAACTTCTGGCCCCACTGGGCTGAGTAAAGCAATCAGGGCAGCCAGTCCCAGGAGACCACAGGCAACAGGTCCTGCCCTCAGCAGCCCCTAAAAGCCAGGCCCAACCTGCAGTCCCAGGAAAGATGATAGTTCTTGCTCTTGACCTTCCGTGCACTTCCTTGTTGGTCTTCTGGTTTTGACTCCTGGCTCCGACTCCACTAAGACCCTTGGCACACCCTGATTCCAGTTCCCTACTAATGATTCTGGCTCTGGCTTTTGATGTCTGATCCTGGTTAACCCTCAGCTTCCCCTGTCTCCAGCTCCAGCTTCTGACACTGGCCTGTCCTGACTTTGGCTACAGCTCCTGGTGGCAGTTCCAATGCAGACCCCTTCAGAGTCCCAGCTCCTTTGGAACCAATCTAGACTATACCCATACTTTCTGTGTCTAGCCCCTAGACAAGACAGCTCATGTGCCAGTTCATAATATTGAGAGGGTGTGTCTAGATGTCGCTGTACAGTGATGCTGTTGTTTCTCCATGTTTTAGTAGTCCTTTTGGAAGTACTAAACCACGGTGCAGTAACTGCCCATACTGCACCGTATGGACAGTGCACATGAAGATCTCCCTGCTACATTAATGTTGGGGTTGAACTAGATGACCTCCTGAAAGCTCTTCCCATCTTAATTTTCTTTGATTTGATAAGCATGGGTGCGCCATTACAGGGATGTAGCTAGCCATCACACATAGAATCAATCATGTGATCCCTATGTTGCCATAGCGTGCACTACATTGCTGTAGCATGCTGTAGGGTGTTGTGTAGATGCACCCAGAGAGAAATAATACCTTAGAGGGTGCCATTTATTCCAGTGCTTCCCAGCATGCATAGGTCAGATTTACTCTAAGCCATCTCAGTAGGATGGTGCAGAGTAATGGATAGCATGAAGGACTTGCCTTTCCATTTTCTCCCCGCCTTCCCCTCAAATTCCTCCTCACCCCCTCCCCCAGCTCTTGCTCCAGAACAGTGGTTCTCAACTTTTTTTGCACCAGGACCCATTTGTAAACATCGATGGCCAGTCCTGACCCAGTGCCCCTCACTCCCACTCCGCTGCCTCCAGGCTCCCACCCCGCCTAGTGTGTGGGGTGGCAGGGAGCATAGCAGGTCCGAAGTAGCTCCTTGCAGTCTGAAACTCTGCCAGCCTGCAAGGGAAAAGCCACAGTTCCCATGTTTTTCTCCTTTAAAGGAGAATCCATTTTTAAAGTTAGTTGATTCATTTTTAAAGTTTGTTCATGACCCTTTCATATATTCTTGCAACCCACTCGTGGGTCGCGACCCACAGGTTGAGAAGCACTGCTCTAGAACTCAGACCTTGCTCTAGAAGGTGGGAATGCTTTTTGATGACCTATCCCCCATTCAAACATCAGGTGTTAAAGGAAAGGAGATAACGTAAAAGCAGGAATTTGCTTCCTCTTTCTGCCTCCCCTCTCCCTGACAGCTACTTTACACAATTTACTGATGCAGTGAAAGCTTCCTCTCTGTTTGAGTCAACTTAGCCAGCAGTCCTCGCCTATGGATAGTCTGGCCCTATTATATCACTTCAACACACACAGGCACTCTATTGCTGTGGCATGGTTCCTCATGGCCGGACAGAGAGATTCATAAGTGTTGAAGAATGGCGGACATAGCGTGCATCAATCCTGAGGAACAGAAATGGCCCAAGAAGTTCCATAACAACACAGAGATTGAAATAGACTACTCGATCCACAATGCCATGGATGAATGATGCTGGCACACTCAGCATTTCACACCCCACCAGTTTGTGTCTGTTAATGAAAAAGACCAGGAAGGCCAAATATGCAAGCAGAAGTTTTGAGCTGCTGATCTATTTTAGCAGGATCCCACCCTTTCTTCAGCTTGGAGAACAGTATTTAAATAGCCCTTGTCCTGTTACACCATTCCTTCAAGCAAGGGTGTAAGTGTAAATTTCAATGATTTCTTATCTCAGTATTTATTTGCGGTTTTGACTGGCTTTGCAGTCATTAAGAAGCACTGAGATGGTACACGTGGAACCATTTATTTGGGTTTATTCCCTCACCATATTTAGAAGCTGAACCTCAGACCATAGTAAAACATTACTACTTGTTTGTTAGCTGCTTTGAAAACTCAGACTGATTCAGGAAATATGATACATTCTCTTACATTCAGAGACATAACTAAGGAAAACATTCACATTAAATATTGAGTAAAAAGTTGTGATTTTTGTAAGCTATTTGGGGCAGGGTTGTTGCTTGCATATTTTATTCTAGATATAAAATTGTGCTGTAACCGAGCTACTGTGCTGGCTGGCTCTATGGCTAAGGGAAGAAAA
>NW_005842251.1:485956-487316 GCF_000455745.1 Alligator sinensis
GTGTATGAGTGATCAGAAACCAGTTTAATGGAAGTTCAGTGCATATAAACTGGGTTCCTCCATTTTTAAACCAGTCTAAGACAGACCTGGATGGATGTAGCAGGTTTAATCAGTTTAGGTAACGCTGGTCTATCAAATTTCTGTCCCAGATCCTCTCCTGCCTCAAGTTAGGTCACAGTCCCCCAGCATCCCAGGATACTTTGTGGCTCCCCACTAATCTGCCTCTTATAGGACAAGTGAGCTAGCCTTCACCTGAGCTTACCTGCTTCAGCTGAGCTGGGCCAGCCTCACCCCCAGGATGAAACAGTTCTGAGATGGAAAAGAGTCTGCTCTGCAGCCCTGTGTCCTGCCTATGCCTGTCAGCTGGGTAGGACGGCGCGGGAGAGGTAGGGGAATGAAGCCCCATGCCCCAGCCTCGGCCTTCCACCTCAGCTGGGGTCTGCCCAGCTGAGGGGGAGGGCATGGCAATGGGGGCCCCAGCTGGGGGGGTTGGGGAAATGGGGGCTTTTCCCCCACCACTGTGCCTTCCCAGCTGTGGAGCCTGGTTGGCCAGCCAGCCCTGCAGTGCATGAACAGTGATGGGGAAAAGCCCCCATTGCACAGCTCCCCCACAAGCTGTTCTAGCTGGGCCCAAGGAGGGGGGCAGGTCCATGCAGCAGGGTCCTCTGCTTTTCCTCCTGCCTCCCTGCCACAGTAGGGCTGGGGACTGATTCTGTGCTGGCTTTTCCCCCTCCCTGTGACTGACAGCAGGGGGTTGTGGGCATGTGCTGGGAAGCCAATCAGGGATGGCCCCTGCTGGGCTAAGCTTGGCTGCCATTGGCAATGTCCAGCAGGCTGGGAAGTGTGCAGGAGCACCCCCTGACTTCTGGCCTTGGAAAGGGATCTAGGAGTCCTAGTGGACTCCAAGATGAACATGAGTTGGCAGTGTGACGAAGCCATCAGAAAAGCCAATGGCACTTTATCGTGCATCAGCAGATGCATGACGAACAGATCCAAGGAGGTGATACTTCCCCTCTATCGGGCGCTGGTCAGACCGCAGTTGGAGTACTGCGTGCAGTTTTGGGCGCTGCACTTCAAGAGGGATGCGGATAACCTGGAGAGGGTCCAGAGAAGGGCCACCCGTATGGTGAATGGCTTGCATGCCAAGCCCTATGAGGAGAGACTGGGGCACCTGGACCTCTTCAGCCTCTGCAAGAGAAGGTTGAGAGGCGACCTTGTGGCTGCCTATAAGTTCAACACAGGGGCACAAAAGGGAATTGGTGAGGTTTTATTTACCAAGGTGACCCCAGGGGTTACAAGAAATAATGGCCACAAGCTAGCAGAGAGCAGATTCAGACTGGACATTAGGAAGAACTTCTTC
>NW_005842251.1:487357-527153 GCF_000455745.1 Alligator sinensis
TGGTCACAAACTGACAGAGAGCAGATTTAGGCTGGACATCAAAAGAACTTCTTCACAGTAAGGGTGGCCAAAATTTGGAATGGACTTCCAAGGGAGATGGTCCTCTCCCCTACCTTGGGGGTCTTTAAGAGAAGTCTGGACAGGCATCTGGCTGGGGTCATCTGATCCCAGAACTCTTTCCTGCCTGTGCAGGGGGTTGGACTCGATGATCTGTTGGGGTCCCTTCTGACCCTAGCATCTATGAATCTATGGAAGCACCACTATCTTCAACAGGAAGTTGAAGAGCATGTGCTTCCTGCCTAAGTGGAGAGAGGGAAATTGTACTGCCAGTAGGAGAGGAGCAACCCATGTGTCCTCTTATGATAATAGGCACTTTTCTGTTAGACACCTCAAAATGATGACACTGGCATGAGATCAGTTTTACGTTTGGCTTTGCTAAACTACCACTAAAGGAACTCTCATGAGGTCACGTAATATTTTGTTAGGCCACAGTGAAAAGACTAAGCATCTGGTTAGGAAACCTCTATATAACAATTTAACGGGTCTCTCGCTCTTTGTTTTCCTCTGCATTACCCCATTTCTCCACCTCTCCTCCAAATGCTTCCCATCAATTTTCACTCTGGCATGTTGCTTCCCAAGAGATCAAGGCAGCCAAAGAACCTGTGAAATCTTTTCTTCTCTCTCTTGAGCACTATAAGTCTCCCATAAGAAAACTCCAGTTGTGAATCTTTCCGTTCTCTGGGGACAATGTCCCACTTCCTCTGCTTTTAGCAAAGAAAGTAATTCCAGTTCCTGGCAAGTGCAGCCCTGACTGGCAAATTCACTCTGCTGCATTTCCCCAAATCCTTACCTTGGGCAGCACTGAAGAAAGAAGCCTCACACCCTGTCAACCGTCTGGCTGCAGAAACCTGGAGTGGTTTAATCGAGCTGACAGAGTTCCTCTAGTGCTGCACTCCTTTTTACAACTATGTCCTTTATCATCAGGTGATTATTCTGGATGGGATTGTTGTAGTCCTCTGATGACCTTGATGAAGAAGAAAAGGGCTGAACTTGCAGACAGTTGGAATTGCAGGGTTGATCATGTCCCTCAATGGGCTGACAGGTTAAGCGGCGACATCATAGAGATTTGCAAAGTATTAAATGCTGCAGAGAAAATAAATAGGGATTTATTATTTGCTGTTTCTCAGAAGACTATAAAGGCACTGGGTACTAGTTCTAAATTGAACAAAGGAAGTTCTTTTTCACAAAATGATTAATTAGCTCATGCAACTCGCTGCTGCCAGGTATTGTGGCGCTGAACCCAGTTGAAAACCAGATCAGACCAGTTCTTGGAGGAAAGGTCCAATAACAGTAGGTATTGACCACAGTAGGCAGACTGCAGTCTCTGATACAGAACTTCCTTTGAACGCTGAAAGCTGCAATGGGAATCAGGGCATGGGAAATTCTGGATGGGACCTGTTACCTGCACCCCCCTCCATGAGCATTTGGTGTCAAGGTGTGGGACCAGGACAGGGCTTGATGGACCGATAGTCTGACCCAGTAAATGGCATTTCTTATGATCTTATTAACTGCTTTGTTTATCCCCTTTGATTCCTTCAAATGATCTTTGTCTCTGTTAGCATTGAGTTCTCCTTTCCTCTAGTCTTTGCATTTATACTGAAATGATCTTATTTCTTTCGGTGTAATACCCCTGTTCTCCGCAAGGCCATTCATAGCATCGGATGAAGTAGGCTGTAGCCTATGGAAGCTCATGACTCTCTAAGCAAGTTAGTCTTTAAGGTGTCACATTGCTCTGTCTTCTACTCTTTATTTATAGGCAAGTAAAGCCTGGTCATGGACCGTGACCTCATTGCGCTACCTGCTATACGAACACATGTGAAAAAATGGGCCGTGTCACAAAGCATTTGCAGTTTACACATGAGTTTACAATGAGAGAAGACATCTATTATTTTAAAGTGAGGGCAGGCAAATCATTTGTACTGAAGAACCCATTGATGAATACAGCTTCCTTTCCTGCTCCCAAATGGTTCCCAGATTGCAAAAAATTTCACCGTCATTCATGATTCAAAACAGTTCCTTCATTCCTTCAACAGATAAGTCATAAAAAGCTGTCTGGGAATAGTTGAAACTCAACATGCAGGTTCTCTGACACTGGCTCATATGCACCATTTGCTATGATTTTTCTTCCCTTGCTGAGCGGTGTTTGCAAGTATTCATCAATAATGTGAATTTCACATGTCACGTTCAAGTGGAGAACTCCATCACCGTTTGAGGGCTGCACTATTCACCTACAGCAAGTATTCTAAATTAAAATGCTTTTTCAGAGATCCACATTTTCTGGCTGGACAGAACTATTGAAATCATCTTGTCTGACCTCCTTGATAACACAGACCATCCGATTTCAATAAGTAAATCCTATTTCAAGCCCGGTAAATTGTGCTGGCTATAGGCTGTACTTTTTGGGAAAACAACCCCTTATCAATTTATTCTCTAGAATATTGTCTCATAGTTTCCCAGTACTTCCCTGTTTTACAAGGTTGGTAGAAAATAAAACAGAACTGGTAGAACGAGACTGTAAGTCCTTTGGATCATGGACTTTTTCCTCGGAATTTGAACAGAAGAGGGGACTTGAAAATTCACTTTAGTCCAATTCATGCTTCCATTTACCACTATATGTGTTGGCAAAGGAGGTCAGTATATCATGGGAGATGAAATCCAACTGAAGACCCTGGCCTGTAAAGGAAGATGGGAACATGAGGTGCTTTGACTTTGATAAACTGAGCAAAAAGCCAAAATTTTTCAGTTCTGAAATGCACCCACAATGGCTTGTGGCTAGCAAAGAAAATCATAGAAATCAGTCTCACCCACTCTACCCCCCCACCCCAAGAAAAGGAGACAGAAGGTGCATCTATGCATTTATTAATGGACTTTCCCTAATGTGCATTGAATTTAGTACCTCTAATGCGTAGTACTAAATAAATGTGCATTAAGCTGCCCTACTGCACAGTAGCAAAAGAGCACACTTTTTTAGTGATGCTTAATGCACAATAGCTTATTTTTATTGAGCATTAGCATATTAATATGGTTTTCAATGTGATGCTTTAACATGTAGTAGCCTATTTTACTGTGCATTAAAGTGCACATGGAGACGCACCTAGAGAGAGAGAGAATTAATAATCAAGAGCACAATTTTCCACAGCAAAAGCCATTTTGATGAAGGATTTACCACAGACCACAATAACAAAAATTGCTTTGGCCATTCATTCCTTGTCCCACAGTCATGACATTGCAGGCATCCTAGGCTTCATCATCATTTTTATCCTTGACTTTGTATCAAGTGCAGATTTGTGATGGTACTTTTTATGATGCAGATCTCTCAACTAAGAGCTGGACCAAGACCCACCAACTTATGTTGTAAAATATGGACTTGCTGGGTGGCAGTAGTTTTTGGACACCCTGCGGCCATATACTTGAGGTGGCAATTGAAGATGTAACAGTGACTTCAGTGTAGCATAGAGACACAGAAGTTCGTTGTAAGCTAATTTATACAGTAAATGGCATTGAACCCAACGCTAATTTAGTGAGTCCCTTGAATGGGTTTTGCAGCTTGTGATGAGCTCCATGCTATCCTAGCCAGACTGCTGCTGGTATCTGACTTAGCTCTGGATTGTGTATACCACAATGTCATCATTTCCGTGACTGCAGTGTAGACATACTTGTAGAAATAAAGAGCAACGAGCTGTGCCATCCAGCCCCACTAGCTTTTGCCTGATCTGACTAACAACGGTGTGTCCATGTAATAAATTTTGATGACACACTGAGTAATGCCTGCTTTTGCCTTACTTCCCAGGGCTGACAGCAATTCTTCTCTGAGTAGTTCATTCTCCATGTGCTGCAGTAATTCCACCGAGTCACAGCAGACCCTAAGCAGAAAATAAAGGTGAGAAAAATGTGGTTATCCACTGAAAGGTTGTGACCTGCCATGGAAGAGATGGATTTTCATTCCTCAGTCCTATGCCCTTTAAACGCTCGTCCCATTTCCCCCGCCCCCTCCCCACCACGCTGTATTGATTAAGCTTTAGATTGCTCGTTGATTTAATGTATTGCTGAATTCATAAGTTTCTCCCTCGGTGTTTTTTTTTGCCATGAATGAGCTGCTGGTGAAAGAAGCCAGAACTGCAAGGCTCCAATCCCCAGACCCTTCCACTGGTGCGCTGAGCAGAAATGTTGGCTTCCCTCGTTGTCCCTATTGGTTTAATCTCTCCTTGTCTTCATGGATGGAAAGGATGGCTCCCTTTATGCTTATTCAAGACCTGATCCAACCCGCCTGAAGTCCCGTCCACTCTTTTAGTAGATTTTTCGGGAGGGCGTGACATTGTCACTTGGTATTTTTGCTGGTGCTTTTGCTAAATTTATTAGCAAAGATGTGAATAGCCACCCAGCTTGTCAGTCTGGGACCACTGTGAAGTCACTACAGTGTATCCCAGAGGCCTCCAAAAAGCTGTCAGGGAATCAGGGAAGAACTCACATTTTTGAGTTACAACCATAAAGCTAAGGTATTGCGACAGATTTATTTTTCAAGGCCTCGAAAGAAATGTTAGTAACTGGCAGTGATGTTAGGGAGGAACTAGGCTATCGCATTGTCTATGCTTTTTCTTTCTTTTTTTTTTAAATACAGGTCCCATAATGGAGCTGTAGTAAACTGCTAATACATAGGTAGATAGGGAAGGGCTGATTTTCATTAGTAGCGCTATGCGTGAATGTACACGTTGTTTTATGGCGAACTTTGTCATTCCTTTTCATTCTGTTTTTACGACTGAGATGTGAACAGTTTGAAGCCCCCCATGAAAGATCATTCAGAACAAAAAAACCCCACTCTGGTTGAATTCTCTCCACCACCACCTCCCCCCCCCCACCCCTTTTTCTTAATTTGATATTAAAACAATATTCCAATTAAAAGAAATATTTTGAAATGAAAAATCCAAGTGCTCACTTAGAAAATATTGAAACATTTCAACAGGTCAGGTCCCCCTCTCCCCCCCTTTTTTTTTATATGAAACTGATGCAATTTTTGAAGTGTGTTTTTATTTCAGCAGAACTGCATTTTCCAACTGAAATCTCTTCCCTCTATTATTTTTATCGAGGCAGCTCTAGTCCAAATACCTAACAAAATAGGGTTTGTGAGCATTAGTAAAATGGAAATAGAAAATTAATAACAAAGCAGACAAGTGTCTCTGCTGGTTTATCCATATAAACCTTTTAATGCATTTTAATCCTGCTGCTACTTTTCCAGGCCTGAACAGTGTTGGAAACCAGAAACTGGAACTAAGCACTTCAATGCATTTTCTTATCCCTAAAATAAACTTCATGGAATGAAACAATAACCCTGGAAATAATAATTCAGAGTAGTCTTTGCATCAACATAATTGTTATTTCATCGTGCAGCTTTTCATCTTTGCTGGTGATATTAAGTAGATTCATTGTATTTGTACCATCACTGTTCAGATTCCAACGTTTCACATACTTTTCTTGGTAATGCAATCCTCTTTTGTCTATGCATTTGTGTAAGACGGTTATAAAATGCAATTCTATTTTAATTGGCTTATCAAAGCCAGAAGTCATCCGCATGGATTCAGGAGATTCATTATGACATTTAAACATTTAGCTGCTTTGTAATACAGCTTACATTGTTTGCAATTAACTATTTTTAAAATTTTTCTTCCAAGTCAAATCCTTTGGTCCACAATGTAATGTATCATACACAAAAAGACAAGTCAGACAAAGAACTGAGGCAAGTAGTACCTTTCTCCAGAGTGATGGATTTACTCTGTTTAATAGCTGTCTGATTATACAGTGATGTATTATGGGGGAACAAGGGAAAGGTATGGTGAACCTGCTGAAAAAAAGTAATGGAGATTATATGTATTTCCCTGTTCTAGCATGTGCTCATCAGACCAAATGGAAAACCTATAAAGGGTGAAATGCTGGTGCTAATAAGGATATTGTAATTAAATTCCCAAGTATCATTTTCCAGAGGCCCTAATGGGCCAAGTCTCTTCTTGCCAAGTCTAAGACTGCCACTGAGGAAAGAAAACTTGTCTATTTACTCCTTGCTAAATAGGGTCCAAAAGCTGGGTTATTAGGAACTGTAGATGGGTCAGAAAAGCTCAGAGCACCTCCACCATGCTGCAGTCAAGATATGCTGATTAAGTGTGTGGCAGGGCACTGTTGGTGCCTGCCACTTTAAGGGCCGAGCCAAGCAGCCAGCAGGTGATTGATTGTGGCAGCCATTTTAGACTCCCTGGCTGCCTATATAAACAGGGAAGTTCACTGCTGGGAGACCAGGCAGTAACATCACCTAGCTGCAAGCAACATCCGGGAGGTAAGGGCAGGAGCTGTAGGGGATGGTTTGGAGGCTCCTGGTCCTGGGCACAACCTAAAGCTGCACCTTGCCGGGAGTGGGTGGCCTGGTGGGTCTCTCAGTGGCATGGGAGCCCCCAGGAAATGCCAGGCCAGTTATCACCCCGGTGAAAGGCAGGTAGAGGTGCCTTAACCCCAGACCTCACCTTTGGGTGGGCCATATACCATAAGAGCTGGGTAGGCCAGGTAAGCTTCAGGAGGCACCTCAGCCTGCTGGGGGAATGACCCTGCAGAGCCAGACATGCTTCCAGAAGCACCTGAGCTGGGAATGGGAGACCCCAATCCCTAAGTGCAGACAAGAGGTGTAAACCCAACCGGTGGACTCGACTTATCAATGTTAGGGCCAGTACCGGAAAGGTCAAAAGGGCCAGGGGCCCACAGCGAGGGATCTCCATGATGAGCAAAGAAGCTTGGTGTCCTGACTGGCCTGAGATGGGGCCAGGGCTTACGGAAGCCAAAAGTCCCATGATTGGGGGCCACAGCTACTGGGTGAAGGGAATGGTTGAGCCAACTGCCTGAGATGCCATCTGCGAGGCTTGGGCCATGGTGTCGAAGGGAACAGAGCTACAGATGGCACCTCCCAATATCAGGATTTACAATGGGCAGCCTCCTGCCTAATTAACACTCAATTATGTTTCATCAAGGTGTCCCAGGTGAGACGGGTGGGGAAACTAGCCCTGGGGCTAGTCAGAGACCCCACTTTGCCACAAGTGCCATATTTTCATGCCCAAGATTCACCAAAAAACCCACCAACACCCAAGATTCACCAAAAAACCCCACCAAGAACTGCCCACAATGTGACCCCGACAGTGGCAGACAAATGATCAGTTTATATATGTTCAGAGGATTCTAGGAAGAGGAGTATGCCGCATTAGCAACTAGAACAGGGGTAGGCAATGTTTTTTGGCTGGAGTGCCAAAAGAAACACCATGTCTACTTTGGAAGGTCCCAGAGTGCTGACATGCCGGAGCCCAGAGCAGCTATATGCAGCCTCCCAGCTGCAGCCAGCCCACAGAGCCCAGTCTGCTTACAGCAGGGCTTGCAGCCTCCCAGCTGCCTGCTGGGAGCAGCCTGGGCTCTGCGGCTAGCACCAGCTGCTTAGAGCCCGGGTTGATGGTGGTGTGCCAAGCAAAATGGCCTTGTGTGCCATGCTCGGCACACATGCTGGGGTTGCTGACCCCTGGACTAGAACCTTATACAGTATTCTAAATAGGGTCTTACTAATGTCTTGAGCAATAGTACTATTACTTCCTTTCTCTGCTGGATACAATTCACTTAATACACAGCAAAATTTGTATTACCAATTTTCACATCTTGGTGGTGACATATGGTCATCGTACCTAAAGCAACATGGCCTGTGGTCCATTTTTCTTCAGGTGGTTCCAGCTTATAAGGCCCCATTTTATGGCCAACTTTTTTAATCTGTAAGAGAAAAAAAACCCCACCAGAAATTGGATTACTCCTGGGACACAGCCTTTATTCCTGGGATCCTACAGATGAATAAGCATAGGGTCCTGATTTAAGAACCTGTGAAATATTCAAGATAACACTTTTTCCTGGGACGATCACAGATAATTCAAGGTAATTGCCATTCATTCCAAGGACAAGCTGCATGTGTAAAGGGCTGTGTCATTCCCAGGTTTTGACTAGATCAATCATGACTCAAATGTGACATCTAAGATGTTTTTACCCTGAATGCGTGACTTTGCACTTCATACAATTTCTCATGCTCTACTCCAGAAGATTATCTAAATCTTCCTGTAAAATAATCTGGTTCTTTTCCATACTGGCAATATCCACCACAATAGCATCATCCATTTCATGAAGATACATCAATTACTGAGGTTAATACTAAAAGTGTTATGCAGGATAGGTCTTGGCATTGATCCCTGAGGAACATGACTGATAACTGCTCCCGTTTGATATTTCACTTTTCAACATAACCCACTGTACTTTCCCTTTGAGCCAACTCCTCATCCACTTCACAGTTGTGCTATTGATCCCCATCCTCTCTAGCCTAGCCAATAATTTCCCATGAGGCACAATATCAAAAACTTTGTTTAAATCCAGATAAATGAGGTCCACTGCTTTGACCTTATCTAGGAAGCAAGATTGGTGGGGTAAGGTAATATCTTTTATTGAACCAACGTGTATATTTTGATGAGCTAGGAGATCAGCTATCAGGCTTCAACTGCCTTTCATCAGGTCTGGGAAGAAAGTAGTCACAGCTGAAGCTTTTTTCCAGATTAGAACGATTGGTTTGGTTTAATCTAATTATGTTAATGAATTAGATCACATGAAAGGAAGTGGGCTGTTAGCAGAGCAAAGAGAAAGTAGCAGAGGAAGAGGTAAATGGTAGTTCTCATAACACTGATGTCTCTATCAAATCAATGTTTTGTTGATGCCTGGGAGAGTTGTGAATTTCTGTTTCTAGGCCCGTCTTCTGAAGGTATTGTAGAGGCATCACATCCTTTGAGGGGTTATTTTATGAAAAGTGTTTTTTCCAATGTTGATGGGCTGTTTCTATCCTTTATTATTTTTCTGCAGGACCTCATTCTGTAGCATAGCGGTTCTTTGATTTCACTCACAGAGTTTCCGTTAGGGCATTTTTGTGCACGCTGAATATGAACAAGCGCCCTTGTTGCCAAGAAGGCTAATGGCATCCTGGGCTGCACTGGTAGGTGTGTTGCCAGTAGATCAAAGGAAGTGATTATTCCCCTCTATTCTGCACTGGTGAGGCCACATCTGGAGTCCTGTGATCAGTTTTGGGGCCACCACTACAGCAAGGATGTGGAGATATTGGAAAGAGTCCAGCGGAGGGCAACAAAAATGTTGAGGGGACTGGGGAACATGACTTATGAGGAAAGACTGAGGGAACTGGGCTTATTTAGTTTAGAGAAGGGGAGACTTAAAGGGGATTTAATTGCAGCCTTCAACTCCCTGCAGGGGGGTCAAAAGAGGATGGAGCTGGGCTGTTCTCAGTGGTGGCAGATGGCAGTTCAAGGAGCAATGGGCTCATGTCAGAGCAAGGGAAGTTTAGGTTAGATATAAGAAAAAATCTTTGTCACTAGGAGGGGGAAAAACACTGGAACAGGTTACCAGAGAGGTGGTGTAAGCTCCATCCTTGGAGGTTTTCAATACCTGGCTAGACAAAGCTTTGGCTTGAAGGATCTAGTTGGGGCTGGTCCTGCTTGGAGCAGGGGGTTGGACTAGATGTGACCTCCTGAGGTCCCTTCCAGCCCTCATTTTTTATGATTCTATGATTGGATGAGATATATTACACATTGTGCTAGATCTGTATAGCGCTGTCATGGTTTTGTTGTGGCCTGTGTTGATTGTGGTCATGGTGGAGATACGTTGGCAGCTTTTGCATTTGCTTTTTTTATTTTTGGCAAGGTTATACCTTTAGGTTATACCTAAATACTGTTTGGTATTTATTACGTTTTACTCGTAGAGCATCATTATCATGTAGGTCATCAGAGACAACAATGGCTTCTTTGAAAACAAAGATGCTTCTTCAAGGATATTAGCATCTTCAATTCCACAAACACAAGAGACAGGAAAAAGGTAGCAGACTAATCAAAGTTTGTTTGTCTGCCTATACAATTCTCTCGTAATCCTCTCAAATTCCTAGTACATACTGTAGAACTATATTTTATTCAGTACTGCAGAAACCCAAGTGCCTTGTTTAACCCAGGCATAAAACAGCAAGCAAACTTATTCAAACCAGACTGTGATTCATCTCCTTCCCATCTAATCTTGGCTATGCACACTATGATTACATTAAAAGTATTTGTTTATTGATTGGTCACTGAGGCTGGGGACAGAAGTTACACACAAACTAGTTTAAATGATCAGGAGCCAGTTTAAATTTGTAACAGAACAGAAGTTCAGTACACTTCAGTCAGTTAAGTCTGATACTATATCCATCCAGGTTCATCTTAAACTAGTTTCAGCTTTTTTGAAAGTGGTTTAAGTCAAACCGGTGTAGGGAGCTTCTGTCTCAATCCTGACAAACAATACATCCTGTTTCACAAGTGTAATGAATGCCACCCACTTTGAACTAGTGAGCTGCTCCCAGCTTCCCTATATAAGCTTCAATATAAGTAACTGGAAACAGTCATGGGCAAACCAGGTGGCTGCCTGGGGCCTGGACAGAAAGGGGGCCTAAAAATGGTAATTTTTCCCTGTTGTCTGATTATGATTATGATTATGATTATGATTATCATTATCTCTGGCAAAGTGGGGGGCAATACTAAAAGTTTTCCCGGGCTGCCAGCAGTGTAGGTACGGTACTGACTGCAGGAACTGGGTACTGCAGGTAGGCAGGTATAAGATATAGCAATTAGTCTGGAAAAAGAAATGAGAGTAACACAAATTCAAGGCTTTATACTGCTTGCATATGATATTTTAAAGCCTCAAAGGTGATTTAGGTGCACAACTCGCACTCAGATTCTGGGATCTTAATTCAATCCCTTTTGGATTTCTAAATCTCTAAGAAACCTGAACATTTCAGGTCACGGGAAGCTGTATCAGTTTGAGGCCTCAGGATTGCATTATAGAAATCCCTAATCTCTTTTAAAAAATGTACCTGAATTCAGCTTCCTGAAAGGAGAGGGAAATCCTATTCTGTTCCATTGATTTGAACTGAACACTGCTTTTGCAGGGCTACCTGGAGGTCACCAAACTGGGGCTGCTTTGTTTGTGCAAGATGCTTTAAAGAAGTGTAGACATTGACAGGCTCTGCCTTGAGGAGCTTGAGATGAGACAGTTAAATGGATGTGGATTACTAACGGGCTGCTCTGCTGTAGGTTTAAATATTTCAAAGAGGAAAGAAATCGCCGCCTTTTACCTTCAAACAACTGAGGAAGTACTGAGTACATGACACAGCCAATATGAAAATGAGGGTTAGAAGCTGCTGGTTTACCTTAACTGGACGCTACCTATTGATGAATGCAAATTGGCTCCCCTTGATAAGTTAAATTAAGCTTTGATGAAACATCCCAATCGATAATGTTATGTACCCAAGATTTCCTCTGTAAGCAATGTCAAGCAAGACAATGTGTCCAGGCATATTGCGTTCTTTAGCACGCAACATAAATCCTTTACAGCAAAGAGAAGTGTTGGATGAGAATTGATGGTTTGCAATAGGTTCACCATTCATTTCACTACAAAGAAAAACACGGGGGAAGGACGTGATAAAATAGTAAGTACAGCGCTCCATGAATTTTTAATGTACATGATCAATGATTTTATTCAGTCTTTCCCTGTAATTCAAAGCGAATATATTTCAAAGACTTTGATACTACAGACATGCTTAAAAACATAATTGTGTTGGGGGGGTTCTTTTTTCCTACTCTTCCCTAGATACAGTGTGTTTTAGTAGAATATAATACAGTTAAAAGGTACCTAGAGCCTGTGCTGATGCTGAAATTTAGTCCTGCTCATGTGCACATATATCTCAGTGCTTTCTTGTAAACTCAGACACTATTCGGCTCTCAGCTCATTTCTTCTAGGCTCTTTTTGGTTTGTCTACAGTTTGTTGGAGCCAATGGAAAAATTTCTATTGATCTTTAGGGCCTTTCTAACAGAACCTGTGTTCTCTGGTGTACCGTTATTCTGTTTTAGTTACTTAGCCATCCCCATTGTTGTAGTGTCTGTATTTATCCTCACCGTTCTCATGGGAGATTGACCAGTGCTCTTCTCTCCATGCTACAGAAAGGGAACAGGAAGGTTATGTGACTTGCCTAAGCTTAAACAAGTAATCGGTGGCAGAACAAAGACCTGAATGCACACTTCTAAGTCTTAAGGTACTGCACTCCCCCTCTGAAAGACGTGTAATCGGCTCTTTCTGCGAGGTACGGGCTTTGTGGGTGCCAGAGGTGTTCTCAGATCTGAGAACCCAGCAAACAGAAGAAATGCACCCACTCCATGCCAAGACTTCATGGTGTCCAGTCAAAGAAAGTGCAGGCTTTGGACTAAGTGCTCCTTGTCAGGAGGGCTGAGAAGGGACTTGAGGAACAAGAGGAAATTGGTGAAGATGGTTCCCAGGCTCGTCAGAGCCAAACTCATCCAAAGAAACAAATGCTGTGGCAGCTGAGACAGCTAGGTCCTTTTTCTGAAAATGTCACTACCAAGGAGAGCCATTAGACATGTTTAAAAGCAGAGAAAGCTTCCATTAAATCGGTATTTAAGATTAAAAACTGCTGCCAATAGCTATACTATTTAATACTAAGGTGAGCATGGGGATACTCAGATCACCTTCTCCCCTAGTGACTCTACAAGCAGCAGCCAGATATACCCATCCTTCATGGTCATGTCACAAGAAACCATAACTCAGTGGAGAATGGTGTCAATAGGTCAGCCACATCTTAATGCGGCAAGAAAGAGATGAATCTCAGGGTGGGAATGGTGTGAAGACAAACTTCAGTGAATTAGGATTGTGGTCTGTTCCCAGCTACACTGGTGTGAACTCCATCCCCAGAACCCCAATGAAATCTGAAGCAGCGGTGGCCTTAGGGTTGCTGGGGCCCAGGGCAAGAGAGTCATTTGGGGCCCCTTAGAGGCTTACTTTTAATGACCTACAATCTTTTTAATATTGTTTGGGGGAATTAGATAAATAGGCGAGTGTTAAAATGCAAATAGAGTCACTTCCTTGCAAAAATGTCACCCCACAAAAATCGGTTGCAAAATTTTGGGGGCCCCTAAAGTGTGGGGCCCCGGGCGGTCTCCCGGTTTGCCCTCCCCTACTATACCCAAGGGCCTAACCTCAGAAAAAATGACTTCAAGCTGCTTCATCCCAGCAATCGTGAAGTTATGTGGCATCAAATCTGGCCCAGTGGACCGTACAAGAGACTAAGGAAGATAAAGGACCTGAACCTCCTGCCTCCCTTCTTTTGCTTTCATTGCAGAATCACCTTCCATTTCATCTCTCATCAGTCACTATAGGAGTGACGGGATGGATTTGATTCATTTTATATCTATTCAGAGTTAAATAACAAGGGAGGAAAAAATGAGTGCATAAGAAATAATTTGGGCGTGCCCCAAAAAGTAAGCTAGTTACAATCTTACCATCTGCACTTTTGTATTTAATACCTTGCAGCTTTTTGCAGTGACCATCTCTCGCTATCCCTGTCTGTCCCTCTTCTGGCACCAATGATTTTTGTTTCAGTTCTTACTAATTGGATACATCAGTCTCCTCTGGGACAGGATGTTCCAGCTCTCCAAGGCTCTTGGGGCTTGTCGGAGGCTAGTTTCTCTGCCTGGAAACTGACGATGAAGGTGAATGAAATATGACCAGACAACCGATGAATAGATGCAGCTTGATTTCCTGCTTCTCCCCTGGTGCCATCAAAGCAACTGAGTTTTCTAATCATTGTTATTATTGCTAGCGATGCTGTTGGAGGTTTGAAGCATTTCTAATTTCTGTGCAGGACCATCAGTGTTTCCACAGGTTAATAGCTCATCTATAATGGAGGTGCCGGGCTAACTTCTCGGGGGGCACAAGCATTGTAAAATCATTACTAAGCTGAATTTGTGCAGCTGTGTGTAAAGGGCTGCTTTTCCTTTGTGCCACTGCCTAGGGATTTTGTGTCTCCGAGAAATTATGCTGTGGTGGAGAGTAGGCGGGTATTTTAGTCTTTAATGAAATCTCAACTGAAGCAACACACTGATGTAAAGTGGACCCATTTGTCTCTCTGGTTTTGCATGCTGGGAATCTGCTCCATCGCAGCTTCAGCTTGAACTGTACACTAAATAATTGCAGGGTGAATGTATAGGCAAGCAGGGCCAGTATTATTTTGCAGTTGGGAAATACCAGTTTTCCTTGAACTGTTTTCTATGGGTCTAGAAGTTTGGATCTTGATTTGCCTAAGCTCATGGAAAAGTAGGTACCTCATGAGGTCACCTAGTCCAGACGCTGACTAAAACCATCCCAGTTGAGTGTTTGCCCAACCTGCTATTGAAAATGTCCAGGGATGGAGATTATACAGCTTTCCTAGGCTAGCCTGTTCCAATGCTTCACCACCCTCATAACCAAAAACTTCCTCCTAATTTCCAACTTACATTTTCTCTATTGCTGTTTGAGTCCCTTGTTCCTGTCCCCTATGCCACAGAGCAAAGCCCATCTGCATCTTCTTTATAGTCTCCTGTCAGGTTTTTGAAGACTGTTATCAAATCTCTTCTTTTCTCCAGGCTAAGAGGTCTGAGAAACCCAGAAGGTTTGCTACCACCTGTATCTGTTTTGACAATAACCACAGCTGTTGGTTGGTTCTTTACCCTCTGTGTTTACAGTGAATTTAAATCCAGTTGTGTCCATAAGTAACTCCATCTTTGTCACTGTGCATTTGTGACAGGTTCTGCCTTTGCCACAAAGGCACAAAGAGGAACTGAAAGAGGAACTGAAGTGGGGCCCTCCAGAGCTAAGAGTTTGAACAGCTACAGCTTGAGCTAAAGGTCTGGACTCTGCAACCAGGGATTTAGCGACTGGGTGTGCAAGGGGGAGGACGACACATTTGCTACAGGTTATATAACACTTGGCACTTATTCATGCTAACAGCATGTAGGCTGGTTATTCAGAATTGTCACAAGCTTTTGATTTCCCATATGACTCTTTCTCATTCCGTACAACTTAGTTGTTCACTACCATCTGCAAATGTTGCTCCTTATTGTTCACATTGGCTGGCATGGTGTAACACGTCAAGGTCTCGGGGGTGGCCATGACAGTCCCTGGTGGCTCTGTGACGATGTCCCGCTCTGCCTCTAGGGTGCCTTCTCTTCTCTCCTGCCATGCCTTGTTGGTATAATAATAATAACGGGAAGGCTGCCCACAGGCCTTTGCATGGCCCCAGTTTAACTAAACCCCCGCTGGGGTTCCCCAGCATCCTACTGCTCCGTACTATTCCCCAAAGCCTTAGGGGCTAATTACATGGCTCCAATCCTCCCCTACACCATGCCCCAAGCCTCACAGGTGTCATTGTATTGTAGTCTCCTGTCCGGACTTCAGCCTTCCTGGCCTCTGCCCTTTTACTCTCAGCTAGGCCTTCTAGCCTGGACCCACTGCATCGGACATAGCTTTTAGGTACCAGCTCTGGTCTAGATCATTTGGGCACTGGGCCTCTGGCCCCTGTCTGGCTCTGTTCCCTTGCTCTCTGCCCACTCAGGACTCATCAGTCACTTGAGCCTTGATCTTGCATCTGGTAGGGCTCAAGGCAATCATGTGCCCCTCGGGCAATGATAGGACCCCTATCGTCCCAACCTAAATTGCTGGTTTAACTATAACAGGAACACAAGCCCCTGGGCTATAACACAAACATAAAGGGGAAACATCTCTCTGCCCTTTTATGAGGGAAAACCTTGCCTCACCCTTCACCTAGGATAGCCTCCCAGCCCTGGGCTATAACCCAGTGAGCTCCTCACTGGGGATCCGCACGTAACATCACAGTCCCATCAGGAGCCCTGCTGCCAGGAGCTCTTCACCCTATGGAAGCCAAGGAGCGACTAGCTTGCCATCTCAGGCTCTGGGCTTAAATCTCCCCAGGGCCCTGTTCCCTTCCAGTCATCGGACTACCCCAGGCCTGTCTGCAGGTACCTGCTGATCAACCTATGGCCTGTTGCCCCATCAACCTACACCCTGCCTAGCCTGCAGTGCTCTCTCACTGCTGCTTCTTTTCAAGGAACAGGGAGCCTCAGGATCTATGTTACATATGGCCAGAAATGTTAAGGGCAGAAAGGACCATTTTCAGCATCTAGTCTGACCTCTTGCATAGCATATGGCAAAGAATGTCACCTGGTAATTTTTGCATCGTGCCCAACAATTTATTCTCAGACTAGAGGAACATCTCTTAGAAAGGCAGCTGACTAGGATTTTAAAGATTAAGTGCTGAAGAATCCACCACAACCGCTTGGTATATTGTCCCAGTGTCTAATTATCTTACTGCTCCTACAAACCTATTCATTGTACATTTTCAACAGTAAGGTAATCAGACACTGTATCACATCATATGTTACATCCTACTACAGTAGAATCTAGATTTTACATACCTGGGTGGTTTTCAACCTATTTATTTCACAGTGGGTGTTTTTACATGTGCGCTTTAATGTGCATTAGCCTATTTTAATGCACATTAAAACATCACAAAAAAACCCTGCGCTCTTTCGCTAATGAGCATTAAAGTAGGCTGATGCACATTTTTTCTAGTACCTTACAATGGAAGTACTAGATTTAATGTGCACTACATGTTCATTAATGCACTTTAGGTAGGTATTCCCGTTGCCAAATTAGGGACAAGCCATTTTTTGAGGTGCCACAGCAATCTCTTGGAACACGTCCATGGCACTGCACAGCTGTTTACTTCAGCAGTATGTACTTCCAGTTTGCATGCCTTCACCCACGCAGGAGGGTTAGAAAGATTCTGGGTTCTACTATACTAACTGCCTTCTATTGTATTAAAAAAAAAAGTAGTGAAATTTTCATTTTCTACTTTTAAATAAGTTTGTATTCCAAGACATTACCTCCTATCTCATGACTCAAGTTTTCTTGACGGTATTTTATCAAAAGCGTTGTCTGGCTTTCGTCCCTCCTGAGTCTGTCACCACTAACGTCCTCGCACTGTGTTCCTTGTTGTTCCTCATGGGGAGGAAGGAGGGTCAACTTTTCAACACTTCTGAGTAATTTCTCATGGACATGCTTCTGAACATCACAATAACCCTGGGCACCAGCCAAGATTCTGTTTATTTAGTGCCTGGTGCACTGTGCAGCTGGGCTATCAATATTATTAATTCAAGGTTAGGCTTTTTAATGAATTCGAACCTCATGTATTTCAAGACCAGAAGGGACCATGTGACCTAATCTGACTTCCTGTCATAACACAGATAGAATTGCACTTGTGACTTCTGGCTTTAAGTCTGTAACCTCTAGTTTAGTTGGTAACAGGTACCAGAAGTTGGCCTTGGCAACTGAAATCCTCTATCATTGGAATGGGAATAGTGATGTAAAGATCTCTACATCTAGCCATTCTTGGTGCTTATAAGATTTTGACAATACTCTGTCCAAAAGAGGGTGGCATAGTCCACACAAGGAACTAGTACCTTAGCATGGCAGCAGGCTTGCCTGAATAGCTCTGGATATTCCCTTGTGGTTTTTGGTCAAGATGGAAACCCCACAGGGACAGGCAGAGTAGTACAGAAGCTTTGAACTGGGAAGAGCGATGAGTTCAGAATGAACGGGGTAGTGTGCACCTTTAAATAGGTTTACCTATTCCCCGGCCTGACAAAGGGTGCTTGTACCTGAAAGCTTGCAAAGAAGAATTTTTCCAACTATTTGAGTTGGTCTAATAAATGATATCAGATTTACCCAAAGAACCTTGTCTGCAATATGTTCACTTAAATACTTCATAGATTTCATAGACACTAGGGCTGAAAGGGACCTTGCAACATCATTGGGTCCAGCCCTCTGCCCAAAGGGCAGGAAGTCAGCTAGGGTCACATGACCCCAGCAAGGTAAGCATCCAGGTGTTTCCTGAATGTATCCAGAGTAGGTGCTTGCACCACATCTGGGGGAAGTCTATTCCAGACTCGGACAGTAAAGAAGTTTTTCCTTACGTCCTGTCTAAAATGGTCTTCCAGCAGTTTGTGACCATTAGACCTTGTCTTCCCTTGGGGTGCCTTGGTGAACAGCTGTTCTTCCAGTCCTGATGCAAACCCCTTTATATACTCATAGGCTGCCACCATGTCCCCCCTGAGCCTTCTCTTCTCAAGTCCAATGCCTCTCAGCCTCTCCTCATCAGGCCTGCTCTCCTGGCCTCTAATCATGCACACGGCTCTCCTCTGGACTCTCTCAAGCTACTCCACATCCTTTCTAAAGTGTGGGGCCCAGAATTGGACGCAGTACTCTACTTGGACAAATATCCTGGGTCAGAAGATTTGGGGTGCATCTGTATTATTCAGACATCCTGAGAAATATGCAAATGCATGCTACTTCTGGATGAGCATCTTAGATGCTGTATAGCAAGCGATTACTGAAAAGGAAACAATAGAACCATTTCCTACCATTAATGCACTGGTGTTAAACAAACTATGCTCCTCAGGATAGGAGTTCAAGCCACAGGGCTTTTCTTTTAAAATCTACCACAGGTTACAATGAAGCATGTTCTGATGCAGTCTATTAAAGTCTCTATTTTTAGTCTTGTCATTCTCGGCTGGCTCCAAACTGCCCAGGCTTCGCACACTGTGAGTTTTAGACTGTCAACAGAAAGACTCGTTAATCAAAGAAGAAAAAGCCGTCGCTATATTGTGTAGCCAACCCCCACTGCGTTCCACTTGTTAAATGCACAGTGGAAACAACCACAGTAACAGTTGCATTGTTGTGAACAGAGTGCACGTGAAGCTAGTTCTCCATCATGGCTTTGTTTAATGTGGGCAGGGGGCAGTGGGAAGAAAGGACACGTGAGGACAGAAATCTGTTTCTCCTTGGAGTAGAGAATAAGCCACTGGCCGCCAATGATTGTAGTCTATGATTCTGAGAGAGCTTGTGAACCATTAGTTCAGACTGGAGCTGAGTAATGGATTCCTTTCTAGCTGCCAGATTAAAAGAAAAACCTGGAGGAAAAAAGATCGGTTGGGTTAAACTGAAACGGAATTGTACCATGTCCACCCCCAACCAAATTTATAAGAAAAAATTCATTTTAGATCTCAGGGGGAGGAGCAGGGGGGATGGGGGACTTCTCTGAAACTTTAAAAAAATTAATTGTCAGGTTGTTTAGCCCCTTGTTGCCTTTCCTCCCCCTCCCACTCTCTCCCCCTTTCTATTTTAGGTCAATTTTGAAATGAAAAATGCCATTTCTAAATTGAAAGTCAATACGTTTCATGGAGTGAAGTGTTGAAATAAAACTCTGAATTTTTTTTCTAAAGGCATTGAAATGTTTCAGTTTAGATTTTTCAGAATATATTGACATTTGCAAAACTTTGTTTCCTGGCTTTTCTTTTCAGCCCAAATTGTGTTTTTCAGTGATTTTACTATTGGCGGTATATATATATATATTGCCCATCTCTGTTCCATACCTGCTTACCCCACCATCTGTATCTCTTAGTTGTTTCCTTCCCATGTCTTTACACCATATTTGACCATTCTGTTACACATGCTTGCACTCGTTTATTGTACTTTATGAGGTCTTTCATTGCACGTGTGCCTTCAAGCAGTGGCCATTGCAGCAGGTGTTGCATAGTTTGCGGTTCTGTACCACAGACACGCGTGGTTGACCAATGGCATAGCCCCACTTCATTAGTTCCTTGGAGCATCTGACTCTGGTACGGAGGTGATAGAGACATCACCACCTTTCCCATGGTCCATCAGTTCCTGGAGGTAAGGACTCGGCTTCTGGAACGTCCATTTTTCCACTGTCAGGTATTTGGTTCAGCTGCTTGTTCCACATCTGTAGTCATGTCTCCTTGGGTGTAGCACTGAGAGGTTGGGTGCTGATGAGGAAGCTCCTGCGTGACTTCAGATGTTTGTCTGATGGTCATAAAGTGGGTGTCTCGCATCTTCAGTTTTTCTTGATCTTTGTCTATCCTCTCTCTCAGTGAGCTACCAACTCCTTGAGACTAGTAATTATCCCTATTACTATGAAGTCAGGCAGGGTGGCGCCTTCAAAACTAACTAGTTTGGAGAGGCATGAACTTTTATAAGCAAGAGCCTACTTCATCAGATGGTATGGCTGGACCATTAGAAGGAAAGGATTTAACATAGAAAGTGGACAGGGGAAGAGGAGACAGCTGAGAGAGGTGAAATCTGGATTGATTAGACCAAAAGGGATAAACAAGGCAGCTGACACATTGTAGTTAAGAAGTAGTCTAGGTAAAGAGAGGCAGTGGATGATTTTTTGCTCCTCAATTTTGGGTGTAGCTGGAGTTATCAGCTAGTTCAGGTGATGGGTTGAATAAAAATCCATAGTCTATTGAGACCATTTCTCTAGGCTGTGTCCCCTTCCCCTGTTTTAACCCCTTTCTTCATGCAAGTCCAGTCATAGCTTCTCTGAACCAGTTAGCTGTGAAGGTGTTACCCTGCCCTATTTCTCCTTGGGACACTACATTTCCATTGTCCAAAAAGCAGAGGCAGAGAGGTGTTTCACTTCTGCACTCATGCCAGGTCTAAATTTGACGGGGGAATACCCACGTGGGAATCTTGGCAAGCTAGACAGCATCTGGAATTAGGCACATCGGCAGCATAGGGCTAAATGACACACAAGACTGAGAGGAACTGCACTAATGACACTATACTTGAAGCAGATTCATCCATCAGTGATGCCACAGTGAGCACCGTCTCTTTTTAACATGTGCTCTTCTTCTGTGACAGCTGAAGATTAGTTCCCGCTATAGAACCAAGGACCATAATGTGAAGGACATAAATTAGCATTTCATAATGCTTACCTGCCATCCCTCACTTCATAAAAGCTCCATTTCTTTGTACGCTTCCCTTTATTTTAGCAGCGTTCTTCCCTTTCAACAGGTTAGGCACTGTGTTTTTCATTGCCATATTGCATCTTATTCCCTTGAGTATTCATAGAGCAGGTGTCACAAGTTTAATAGATTGGGAACACAATTATTCTTATCCTATTAAATCTTTGAGTGACAACCCCAAGCCATTTTCTCTTTTTCTTTCTTTCTTTATTTTTGTTTTTTGCAATACACGAGATCTTTTAAAAATCATTGAAAAACCGACAGGGAGGAATTCTCCTTTCAGCACCTCAGGCGCGACTGACATTGAAATTTCTGCTGTGAGAGAGAGGCCTCAAGCACATTGGAAATATCACGACAAAAAAGGGCCAATTCCCATATGGGACTTAAAATCTGTATTAGATTATGCAGTAGTAGATTAAGACCAAAAAATCTGTGTGTGCATGTACAGCAAAGACAAGTCTCAGATACCCACACGTCAGAAGTTCTGGGTAGTAGGAAAAGAAACTATTTCTATTAATTTGTACAAAGATGAGGCCAAACTAAGCACTCATTTCATCATACAATCTGTAAGGATTTTTTTTTAAATAGATCTGGGCAATTTTTTTCTTTCAGTGAATGCTTTATTTGTCAAAAACTGCATTTGCGGAGGGGGGAGAAGGGGAGGAAGAGGCGCTTGAAAGTAGCTCTGAACTTGAGTCCAATGTGGCAAATAGTTTTGGCCAGAAAGTGAGTCAAATGAGATAATTCAAAATACTTTAAATATAAAAAAAAAAAAATAAAAAAAAAAGATTTTCAAGTGATGCTTCTTTCAAAGTTTTAAAGATGTATCTTTAAAAAGCAATTATCAAGGGTTAAAACCACCTTTCCCCCACCCTCACCCCTGAAAGTGGGGGAAGTATCTTAAAATGTTCATTTAAGTGACTACATCTTTTTTGTTCAGCCACTAAAGAAAAAAATGATTTGTGCAGTTTTTCTTGTGAGATCCCTTGTGGTTGCAGCCTTGTGGTATTGCTGCAGTGATGACATATTCCCTATTAAATAAAATGAATAACCATGCTCTGACATGCAGGGTAGGGACAGAGTTACATATGAACCAATATTAGTGATGATCATAAACTGGTTCAGATCTGTAACACAACAGAAGTTCAGTGCACATAAGCCACTTTCAAAATAGTCAAAAGTGGTTTAAAATAAACCTGGATGGATGTAGTGTCAGACTGAACTGATTTAGGTTAAATCGGTTTATTAAACTTCCGTCCCAAATCCCCTCCAGATTCAAGTTAACACACAGTCCCCCAGCATGCTTTTGCACCTCCCCCACAAACTGCCCCTTGAAGGGTGGATAGGCTAGCCTTGGCCCAAGCTGTCTGCTCCAGCTGAGCAGGGAGGGGTGCCCCAGCACCCCTTGGCTTCTGGCCTGGGCCACCACAGGCATGTGGCTTCATTTCTGGAATCAAAATGAATGTCTGTTCACTTGCTTCAATCTATGTAGCTTAAATTAAACTGCAAGGATTGAATCAATTCAGCCTCAGGCTTTTTGAGTGTCTGTACTTAGCCAATGAGATTTTCTTTAAGGGGACAGTCTCACATTATTTCCTCTGTTCTGTCTTTCTAGCAATGCTTCATGGCCAAGGGTTACAGTGGTCTTGAGGGGTAAAGGGATGAAGTCAAATATGAATGATGAATATGCCAGATAAATTGTGGATTAAGGTGGTATTTTACTACCTGAGCTTGGTCTTTCTATGACTTTGGGATTTAGCAGCTTGAAGCAGTAAGCCAAGCTCAGACAAAACCAGCAAAAGAAAAGTTCCATAACCATAAGCTATATGCCTGGGGATAATCATGTCCCCCGAATGCCAACTAATGCAATTCAGAGAGGCATTTGATCCCACTAACACATCATAGCTGATTGCCTGATGGGCTTAGCAGACTAATGACTGAAAACTCACTGTGCCTCATCACTACATCTTGCAAAGACGTGAGTGGGGACGAAGAAGGAACTAAAAATTCATCCATGGCTGCAAATACAGGTTGTGCGGGTGGGGAGGAAACCAGCCTGTTTTTTGTACCAAATGCAAATGATTCTGGCAATTTGATCAGTTTTAATTTTTCTCAGGCATACTGAGGCCTCCTGACCTTTCCTGTCTCACCCTAAGGAAAGTGAGTGTAAATGTGGTACAACGTGTTATACAAACCAAGCAGCATTAATTCAGCCGGGATGATTTAATGCACCAAGGTGTATTAATGAGCTCAAAGAGATTAAGGATGGAAAAAATGGGGAATCAGAAGAGAGTGACTCCCCCAGGCTCAACATAATTTCCATTCATGGGCTCTCCATTTCACCCTCCCCAGTTGCCTGCCTAAGTAGGAAAAGATAGGCAGCATTGTGCTTCTCACATGCCTTTTAAGGTTCTGAAAGTACCTTATTCTTCCCCAGCAAGGTACACAGAATGATGGTCTCTAAGGAGATCTGAACTGCTGTGAACCCCAGCATGTACTTCCTCGCTTAGTTGGGAGCTTGCATCCTATACTTGTCAGTGTAGGCTTTGATCCCCTTCTAGTGGTTGAACCAAGTTAGTGGTTTCTGTATCTGCTGCTGCTTTCAAGAATAGTTGACTTTTGCCTTTCTCTCAAACAAGTGATACCAGTGGCTTTAGATCCAGAAGTCCCAGGTTCAGTCCAGCCAGTGGGGTGCATCAACAGAATAGGACCCTGTATTGCTGCTGAAGTGATTTATCTTGTCATTACACAGCTATATACACCACCCTTTGCTCGGTGATGAACCCTGGGCACGTCTACATGTGCATTCATGAGCTTTAGTTAATACGCATTAAATCTAGTACTTCATTGTAAAGTATTAGGAAAATATGCATTATCCTGTCTTAATGCACATTAACTAAAGCGCACTTTTTAAAGTGACGCTTGATGCGCAGTAGGCTATTTCAGTGTGCATTAACTAAATAGCACAGGTTTTTTTTAGTAACACTTTAATACACATTAGCCTATTTTACGGTGCATTAAAGTCCACGTGTGGTCACACCCCCCCCTCACCCCTCCCAAGAACAAACTAGTCCTATTTCAGTTTTTTGTGGCAGGTTTTCAATTCATTGCTGGTCTGAGAACCTAATCCAGCTCTTCTTATGACAATATTTGTACAGACCTTTTTAATTCTCCAGCGTAAAGGCAGCTCTTTATCTTTGGTTTAGATCTTCAGTGTTACATCCCACATGGATGAGCTTTATGTGAATGCTGCAAAGGATAGATGGATGATAAATCCTTACGAGAAAATGGAGATTATCCGGTTACTTATATGAAAATCTGAGAGATTTGGAAGATGCAAAATGGATCTATAATGTTTTTAACCCTTAATATTTGGCTCTATGAGCAACAGCGACTTGGGCATTTCTTAGTAAAATCTGCTGAGAAATAGTATTTCTGTCCTGTGGCAGATTCTGAGATCTCAACATTTCATTTTGTTTCAAACTGTGAAGGAAAATGAAAATCTCAATCTTTTCCAAAACCAAACGTTCCAAAATATCTCCGGTATAAAGCAGGACCAATGGCCACCTTCATTTGATCCCACTGGAGCAGTATACTCCAATTAGGTTAAAAACATGTTGAAAGCAAACAATCACATCATATCATCAGTGTGCTCAGTTCAAGTGCGTTGCCCCAAACCGACATGATTACATATTTCCTGAAGTATATGAACCTATGCACTTATTCAAACTTCACATAAGAACTGCTTGTTGAGTACACAGAGATGTCTGTACTGTGGCATTAGGACCCCCAAAATGGACAGCCATTTTCAAATAGTTTCACATTCACAATCTCCCTTCATTTTGAAGGTTTCCAGTGGCAGTTCTGGTGAAGACTAACTTCCACCATGAAATTGTGGCAGAAGCTCTTTGACAGCTGTTTCCTCTTCTCTAGGCGTGCCTACATGAGAGTAGGCTGATTGACTCTGCATTACAGCGTCATGGCCAAAACCAAGCTATTAAACTAATATTAGTCTACTGCACATTAACCATCACAAAAAAGCATGTGATTGCACTAAGGCAGCCTACTGCACATTTTATGCAGTAGTTCCCTTTGTAAGTCCTACATTTAATGTGAATTAGGCACTATGCATTAATGAATATGTAGACATGGCCATTGTTTCTTGTGCCAGGCAGTAGGTAGCTAAATAAAGCCCGATTATATTCCAAAGTAAGCAGTGGCGCCAAAAGATGCTATGTACATCAGTGATTTATGCACTTAACTGCATGACCCAATGCCAACCCCAGCTTCTTTTTTTTTGCCTATTACTTAGGTTGTAACAAGACACTTGGTTAGCTTTATGCTGGTTAAGTGAATTATACCCTTATCCAGTACGCATTAAATGGAGTACACTAGAAACACACAAACAGTGAAGTGATAAAATCCAAATGAAAATCTTCTGTAGTTTCTCAGAGACAGTTTCACCATAATTGATATTTCCAGCAAAAGCTGTTATTGAATCAGCATGTGCTGATAGGAAAAATTGTTCCATCTGAAGATTTTTTAATTAAATCTAGTTCAGAGTTTGTCATTTCCTTTGTCTGTTAAAGACGCAAATGGCTGTGTATAATATGACTCACAAAGATGATAACCCAAAACACTTGTAATCATTACCCACCTGAATTGCAATATTTATTGTCAATCCTGGGACTGCTTTTCTGCTCAGTGCTGCTACTCTTACTACAATAGCTTTCTGCTGTCCCTACCCTATTTTTTCTGTTTTGTTTCTGGTTGTGTTTGTCAAGGAGATAGTGGGCTCTGTAGTTTGAGAGCAATGCTCTGTTTCATGATGGTAAAGCAGGAAGCCCAACAGGTATGGCTGTGCATGGATATCCTAAACTAGCTGTAAATGCTCTACCTCTCACACAGTGGGATCCACTGGGCATCCGTGGGTTCCACGGGGGTGGTGCAGGCACAACCTGACCCAGCAGGTCCCCACCCACCCCTGCCTCCTTCCACCTGCCCTCCCTTCCCCTGTGAAGAATTTTTGGGTGCAGCAGGGGCAATGCGGGCTTGATCCAGGTCTATGAGAAGCTGCCAGGCCCACATGCCTCGCGAAACGAGCGTTAAGCGAAACTGAAAGTTTTTACCATCCAAGATGATGACCACAAGTGTTTTTAATGACACAAGATGGCAATCGTGAGTGTTATAATGAAACTCGCTGAGTGCTAAGTGGAATCAGGTATCAATTTAAAATGAGCATTATAGAGAAACAGTGTTAAGCAGGGGTTGCCTGTATAATGATTTAAGATGAGCAGCAGGAGTTAATTGATTTCTAAAGAGCTTGGGTGTCACACACAAAGTGCCTCACGGCCCTAGAAGCAGACAGGCTGTTTAACACAACAAGGCCAATGGATGGATACAACCTAAAAATTAAGGGGGGGGGGAATGCCATACATGAGATCACAGCCTTCAAGGCAGACACGTTGTCTAACACATCAAGGACAAAGAGTACAGAAAATAGTCTGGGAACTGGGAGTATATGCCATACTGCCCCATAACATGAGATAACTGGAACCAGCTAACAAGGCCCCAGAGTGGGGAGGGCTGAGTCCCAGTTTGTACCCCACCTCCAGACTGCTGACATGCTGATACCTAAGAGAGAGACCCTCAGAGTGAACCCTTGTCCTGTCCAGATGTACTTTGACTCTGATGACAGCCCTAAGATTTGGTAGAGATATAGAATTGCTTGATTGTTTGTATTGCTTGTTGTTGATGTTGTTATCACTGTGTATCAATAAATTTACCTATTATCAAATGGAAAGTTCATGGTCTGGCTGAGGGTGGGTCTTCCCCCTAGAACAAGGTGCCTGGGTCCTAAATCCAGAGCCAAAACAAGGTCATAGAGTTCTGGATGATAGCTAGTCCTTGATGAGAGCAGTGCCTCCTGGGATGCTGGATGACTAAATTTGGTCATTTTATCTAAGCAGAGCAGCCAGAAGTTAAGGTTGCTTGAGCTAGGTTCAAAGATAATTCTTGCTCGAAGTGGTGTGACTTTAAGACTCCTGGGGGGCACTTAAAACATGAGTCTCTGCATGTTAAAGCTTCTTAACAAGTGCTAAGTGCCTTTAATACTGTCTAATTGTAGTGTGTAACCGCCCCCTAATAGACTATATCACTACAGTATTCATTGTTCTGTTGAACTCCCACAAACATCGTACTGAAAAATTACTCAAGCTCCTCTTCAAGCAAGCTCCAAAAGGCACCACAAGGGCTGCATATAAAACTCTCCAGCACTGAAGCAAAGTTTCTCAAAGGCAAAAGTGGGAAAAGGTATGTCGGCTGAAGTATATGAGCGGTACTGTAGCAGACTTGTTGGAATACAATTCATAAATGGTCTCTTCCACAAATGTACCTAAAAGCTGGTGTTAAATTATGCAAAAGTTAAGTTTTTCAACTACCCAATGGAAGCGAGTCAAACAGCATTCATCTGACATGCAAGCTGTGACTTCCTCCTCCTCTTCAGTCAGTGACACTTTATCTAAGAATATTTTTTTCCCCAACTATCTCCTGACCAGCTTGGTACAGTAGTGATGAAGCAGGAGCAATGGTTCATGTTACAGCCAGCAGATCTGCTGTATTGAGCATTATCTCTAGGGGCTACACGGGAATTCAAAGTCTCTCTTGTTCAACTTAAACATTCATGGAAGAGTGACTTCTTAAATGAAAGTAGCAAATAAGCAGCTTAAACTTTCCCAGGGCTCTTTCCTAAAAATGCACTTAATCTTGCATCTTTTAGGTTAGTGGTGTTACATTTAAAATCGAACCTTGCTTTTCCACAAGTAAGGAGCAGTGCAGGGTTGCGATGGCTTCTAGTGGGGCCGATGTGCCCAGGGTAGAGCTGGGAAGCTGCAGAACTCAAAACCAGCCCATCAATGCTTGAGCTTAAAGACCCAGTCTTGGTTGCTGGGGCTTGTATCTGCCTCTTTTCTCTGTGGACTGGGCAAAGAAGGGGGAACTCAACCCATTTACCAGCAAACTAAAGACTCCAAGAATAGAACGGAGCCAGAGTAGTCGAATGATTTGTTCGCAGTATGGAGAAAGCTGCTAAGAATTAACCATTGATCTCTCTCTGCTAACTGCAGCTTCACAAGATTTAAAAACTGGCTCCCTGATTGAGCTTTCTGATCAGACCCTGGTCATTGCATTGCAATATAACATTGCACTCAGTCAAATTCAAGCATCCCGAACCCAGCACAATTGCCCTGCTGTCCACCAGAGCTGTAGGACAAAGAATCTGTTTGACAAGAGCTACATTCAGGGTAAAGTAGCTTATCGATACTGATGACCTTTTTAGTGTTTAATTCTTTCCTGATCATCCTGAATTAACCATTCCATTTCTTTTTAATTTAGTTAACTCAGGTGAACTGGGCTATCACTACATCCCACCTTTTTTAAATATCACAAGTGTGTTGTCATTTTATTGTCCTTTGGATATTCCCAGGATTCCAAGAATTGCTAATTAACACCACTGCTTCACAGTATGTCTTGCCTAGTTCCTTTAAGACTCTTGAATTTGATTATCTAGGCCTGTTAATCTGCACATGGTTTATATATAAGACGATGCTACCTCATATTCTTCTTTACAAAAAGTAAAGTTTCTCTTCCATCCAAACCAACCTATATCCTCTTGCCTCTTTAAAAATATACTGAATACTGTAGCCTTTTCTACACTGCTGTTAATAAGGTTACTGTCTGCCTTTAGCAATGGGCCTATACCTAACCTAGGGGTTTGGGTCTGAGCGATTTTTCTTACACTGGACTTACCCTGATTGTTTTACTGCAGTATCTAGTCAATTAGTAGCTGGTCTGTTTTATGATACTTTGCTTCTAGTCTCATTACATTATGCTAATCTGCAGTAAAAATCTGCATCTTGCTGAATCTGCTGCCTTTTAGACCACATGCTGAAATAATCAAAATCCCCCTGCATCCAATTGCCTTTTTCTTTTTCATCTCTGTTTTTTATTAATTTCTCTGAATGGGTGTATGTGGGTGTGTGCCTCTCAATTGAAAGCAATTGAAATCTTAATTTCACTGCCAGCCAGTGCTCATCCAAATAATATAAGATTATAACTCTCTGAATGGAGTTGCATGAAATTACCAAGTTCTGCTTCCCAAGAATTCGTGCATGAAATCTGCTATTTTTGATGTATTTGTAAATCTGATGTAAGGTGGGGTTGTTTCTTTTTTTTTTTCTGCCATCTCTCCTTGTGATAGTGGCTGAAATTTTCTGCAGACAAAAATCACACACAGCCAAAGTTTCTTTGGAGTCTGTAGATTTAATATTAACCTGCAATATAAAGCTGAAAGAAAAGCCTCTTGAAAAGTAGGTATTTATTCCTGCTCCATCACATACATAAAATCATCATGCTCATCATTGGTATTTTGAGTAGTGCCCACCATGTGCCAGAAATTCTGCAAGTACACAAGAAAAGCTCAGACAAACATACCAAAGGCAAGGAAGGACAAAAACAAAGGACATTTTCTATACAAAGCAACTAGATTAGCTGCCGTCAATACAGTCAAGTAAACAGACTGGTTCTGGGCAAAGGGTCTTTTGAAGGGTTGCGTGAAAAGGGGTTCTTCATCCCTTCACCAGCAAAATGTTGGTATTGGGAAAGCACCTGCATTAACAACACAAATGTCCATCAGCTCTAGCTGCAGGAAGGATCTTTCCAGCACCCTTGTATATGCCTCCATTCCCACTTCAAAGAATTATTTTGGGGAGTGGGTCGTCGTGCGGCATGTATTCCTGGCCATGGGTCTGGCTTCAGGCTGGTGCATAGCGAGCAGGCAGGAGGTAGGATGTCGCCCAAGGAAGGCAGCTGCTGCTGTTGGGTTTGCTCACTACCTCGCTAAGTATTCATTGCCTCTCCAGGGTTAGAACAAGGCAGCACAAGGCTCAAATCTCAGCATGGGCTTCAAACCTGACTACTGTGACAGCTACAGGCTGAAGCCATACATCTGGACTGCTCCTTTGTGACTGATGGCACTAATAGCCTTCCCCTTGAGGTGTGTGGAAATCAGAAAATGAAGCAAGCAGGTTAAGTACAGACAGTCAAAAAGCCTGAGGCTAAATCGATTCAATCTTTGCAGGTTGGTCTAAACTGCATAGATTGAACCAATAATCAAGTGACCAGACATTCACTTTTGATTCTGGAAATGCGGCCATATGCCTGCAGTGCCCCAGGCCAGAAGCTGAGGGACACTACAGCATGCCACCCTGCTCAGCTGGAGTAGACGGCTTGGGCCAGCTAGCCTGCCCATCCTGTGAGAGGGGAGTTTGCAGGCGAGGTGCAAAGCATCCTGGGATGCTGGGGGACTGTGGGTGAACTTGAATCTGGGGGGCATCTGGGACAGAAGTTTAATGACCGATTCAACGTAAATCAGTTCAATCCAGGTTGATCTTAAACTGGTTTTGGCCACTTTGAAAGCAGTTTATGTGCACTGAACATCTATTGTGTTACAAATTTGAACCAGTTTCTGATCACTTATATTGGTTTATGTGTAGCTGCTATCCCTCGCCTAACAGACCACTCCCCCTTCACGGACCAGAATCGAAGTCATGCAATTTCATGTTTTGGGCGTCACGTGAAATTACAACGCTGCTCTCTTGTTGACAAAAGTTTGGCTAACTTAACACTTCTCTGAGCAGGCATGTTTTGAAATGGATCCTGGAGTTACCCTTCCGTATTTGCATGGGGAGTTGGCAGGCAGAGAGGGGTCTGGAGGTGATTCTGAGGAAGACAAAGCAAGCAGCTGCCCATGCCTTTCCAAGGGACATTTAACATGAAGTAAGCTACTACAGTCAAGGAGCCCCAGACACACATGGCTAGCCTGAAGGAAAGGCTCTATGTATTCTGAATGGATGCCTGATCTCAAAGTAAAGCACTACTGTCTTCATAATTAAGCAGTTTTATGATGATAGACATGGGGCTGTGGATGAACCGGGGACTCCAGAGCTGGAACCAGGGGCCTAGGGCACTGGAGGTGAAGGAGTAACCCTTCTTATTTGCAACTGTAGTCCACTTATCTTTTGAGGAATTGACCCCCACCACCACCGCCCCTACCTCAGAAAGTTGCCCTCAACTGCAGCTACTACCATGCATTTTAGAGGTGACTTCATTGTAGAGACTGGCAAAGTCCTCCATTAGACTGACACCTATAAGAGCCCAAATCATTTTCCTGACTATATAGGCTGTCTTTTAGAGGAGATCAAGGATCAACTGTTCTTTTGTCCTCTCTATTCTTGTCTGCTGAACAACACATACTACTCCCAGACCCCAACCACGTCAAAGAATGGTTTCTCTCTCTCCGATATTGGAAGAGACAGACAACATTTAGAAGGCAAAGATCAAATAAAGGTTCGTTTCCATATTTGTATAATGAGAACATCTACAAACAGAATGGATCACATTGATAATTCTGATGTGACAGCTTGCATGGAGGGGTTAAAGAGAAGCCATTAGTCAGAGAGCATGAGACTTCCCCTGCCCCCATGTCCTGTTCCTAGGGGGAAGAAAGGCTATGCCTACACAAATAAAAGATCTCTAAATGTAAAGTAAAAAAAAAAAAAGGCAGAGAAAGATATGACCTATGGGAGTGCTGGGAAGTGACCAACAGCAGCAATTCCTAAACTTTTGGACCAGCCTTCAACATTTCTCATGGAGTATCATACACTGTCTATGCATCATCATGGACTATCATGCACCCTTTTCACTGAACTTGTAATTGTGCAAGTGCAATCCACATACAATTCACCATGACTTTCTAGAACACAAACCATAATTAGGGAACTGCTGCACTATAGCAATGTCCGCATAATGATTAGTGACTGTCAGACGAGAGCAGGAATATGACTTGCCAGTCCTTGGAACTGAAATGAGATGTTGCATTCCTCTGAGTATCTTAGTCAGTGAAGAGTTAATGCATTTGGTAACTGAACTGAGATCCAACTAGGACTCCCCAGGCTGCCCTTTCTAAAAATGAGGCTGTACAAACTTTTCCTAATGCACCTCAGTGAGCTACTGAGTGCCAGACTAAGCCATGCACAACGTGATGGTGTCCAGCAATGTTGGAGGAATTTAATTCTGATGTGAATTTGTACCAGATGTGTTGAGAGGTGTGAAGCACACCCATTTCTCTGAATGAGAGAGTGTTGATTCAGAAAGCTAATGGTGTTTAAATGACAGATTATGACCTGTTGATGTTCCTGTTTATTTGCAAAGTTTTGTTCTTTCCAGGACAGCTCTGAACCCAAGAAGTCAGAACCAAAGCCTCTGGGTTACCTTTACATGCCTAAGTGGCACTCACATGTCCACGAAGTGGAATTCATAGCATTTATCTGACTTTCTGGACTCTATGGCCACCTGTGGGACAATGGTAACACCCAAGTAAGTGTCTGACTACCTGATGTGGTCATTGTGGGCAGTGCTGTAGCAATGACGTTTGGCACCCAGGACAAAACCCACATCAACAGCCTGCCTTTGCCCTGCACACAGATCCAGGGGACACACGCCACCCCAGGAAGCCACACAGTGGCAGGAGCCACCCTTCCCCTCCAAAAAACGAGTTGCTCGTGGTTCCGTCCCATGCCCTGCCGTGGCTGGGCAGCAGCTGTTTGCACCCCTTCACTTCAGCACCTGGGGTGGTTGCCCGTCTACCCCCCCACCTTGCTACGTTACTGATGGGGGTGGGGAAGAGGGGACACCCCCCCACACCTTTTAGCCTAATGGTGTAGTGGTTAGGGCACTTGCCCAGGGAGATGGAGATACAGGTTATAAGCTTCTGTCATTGCAGGAGAAACAGATTTGCACCTCCCTTTTCCCTGAAAAGCTTTCTAACTACCTGCCATGGTAGGCATTGCTCCAGCCCTCCTTTTGAAGCTCTGCCACTCAGTAGCTAAGAATGGAAATCAGGTGGGACCAGGAGGAGGTGAACAAGTCCTATTTGGATCTCAGAGAAAGGGTGGCTCAGTGAAGTAGATGCTACCATGGAAAGGAGAGAGGGCTGTGTTCTGCTCCCTGCTCTTCCAGATTGTAGTTTTGCATTACACAGTAGCAATGATATGTATGGGGAAGAGCAGACAGTCCTACGAGTTAAAAAAAAAAAGCCCAAAAAGCATGGACCCTATTTATTTTTTTTAATTTATCCTCACTTTTACACATAAAATAGTATGTGCAGGGTATTTTTCTGGAATCACAGACACACTGAGTAAAACATCCAATCCTCAATGCTCAAATGCTTGTTCTCCTTTGCCATGTTACTGTTTTCAGACACCTGAATCTCTCTCTTCCATGTGTTTCATGCTTTGCTGGCAGAGGGCACAAAACCAACTAGCCTTGCTGTCGTCCCAGTTTTGAAGCTGCATGACCCATAGACCAAAGACGGGATCAGGGCACTAGAACTCCTCCCTTGTGTTCATAGCAAGCACAATGACTAGCTGTGTGTCCTTTCAAAGTTCAATTACCCATCCTGTGCCTCAGTTTACCCAGTTGTGAGCGCGATAAAATATGATCTTCTGCTTTTGTGAGGATTCAATAGAGCTTGTAAAATGTTTGAGATGCTCAGGCATTGTTTTTACTATCCTGCAGAACAAAAAAAAAAAAATAAAGACATTAAATCAATTTTTTCACCAGTGTTATTTTTCTGTGCTGAGGCACTGCAAGGCATGAGATTAATCCACTGCCTTAGAAAGCCTCTCTTTTGGCATAAAAAAAGCCTTGCATTGTGGACCTAAACAAGGATTTTTTTTCCCCTTTTTTATTTAATGAAGGAAGAGATGCTTTTTTCTCTTGCAGAAGTTAACCTGAGCCTGAGATGGTGGTTTCCATCGGCGATCAACACAAGTGTCGTAGGTCCTCGGCACTTTTCAAGCAAGGCTCGAAAATCAGGGTGTGATTCAACTCCCTTGCAGTCTTCTGCTGCTGTGCTTCCAAAAGACACACAAGGATCTCTCGTAGTAGAGTCATCAGAAAGTGTCCCTGTAGCAGCTGTGGAAGATTTCTGCTATAATGAACAATTTCCTATGTCTGGGAACGATTGAGCCGTGAAGTGGTGGGGTGGGGGGGAAAAACCAAATGGACGGTGGGCCAACACAACCCATGCTAAACAAAACAGCATTTTAATCCAGGGAATTAGACAAAGGCAATTAATTAGAAAATCATTTATAAGCCTGATTATCAGCTCTGCTTGCCTAAAAAACCACCACACACTACTTGTATTGTACCAAGTGGAACGTAACTTTAGTACACTTGTGTTGTCAATTATCTACCTAATAGGCTTATAATTGAAACTGCTATTATCATGTAGTTTTCATAATAAGCAATAAACACTGTACAGTAATGCATGAAGCCCCTCGGAGTCTACAGAGAGCATTTGTAACTCATGCAACCGGCTCCAGTTTGCTTTGTGCATCTTGAAAAAACAATTAAGAATAGTGTGGGGCCCCAATGGAGCTCTGTCTCGGAGCCTTTCCAGCGGTTTCACTGAGAATATGAGTGTGTATCTGATCAAAATACAAGGATTAAGTTTAGTGCTGGCAGACCTAGCCCTAAGCCTACTGACGTCAATGAATGAGAGGGCTCCATTGACTTCATTGAGGTTTGGAGCTGGCCTGTAAAGAAGAGCATGTGTGTAGCTTTTGTAGAGCATTTTACATCCCTGGGTCCCAAAACAAATAATAGCATGACCCCCAAATGTTTTGATTGAAAAAAAAAACAACAACCCATACAGGTAGGGGGATCTGCCCAAGAAAAACATGTCATGCCAATGGTGGAGACAACAAGCCAAGTCTCCCAACCCCTATCCCAAGGTCCAATTCACGGGGTCATACTGTCTTGCTCAAAGTGGAAAAAGATTTTCAGAGCAGCTTGGAAATCATGGAAAATTGTAGGAGGCATCACTCGATCTGCTTTTTCTTCCCTTGCTGACATGCAGCTAAAGATGGAGTGGAGTGAGGATTTCAGAAGCAGCAGATGTCAGGGCAGGAACACCGTATGGACCCACTCCATCCAGGTGATGGAGGGGGAAAAACTACTTTCAAAGAGATGAAGGGAAAAATGTGGGATTCTCTGAGGGAGCTGAACCAATCTGCTGACCACAGTCCCAATGAAAGCCGTGGGAGATTGATTGCTGCCTGCAATCAGTGCAAGAAGGGCATTGTTGAGGACGATGATATTGCAAGTGCCTGGGATCAGGCTGCTCTATGTAGTAACCCTCTAAAACTTTCCAATCCTGCATCTCAGAAAGAAACACACAATGGAGATTGATGGAGCAGCTCGCTATTACCATGGATTTAACTTAAGTAGCTCTGGTAGCACAAAGCCATCTGCCTTTCCACTGAACGTAGTGCTCTGCTACACTAATCAGCTTTGGCCAGGGACCACCTTCCTGTTTTGCTCTGTTAATTTACAAGTTCATACACCCTCAGCCCAACCATCAGCTTTTGGATCCTACTATCTTCTATGACTCTTCCTCCCTATTACTTTCCCCACCGTACTCTCCCATGTATCTAAGAAAGTCTCTTTTAGTGAGGATGGGGTAAGTACTTTCCATCTGTGGACACAATCTCTAGTCTATGCCACCAAACAGGGAAAGATGCCACTATCATTAAAAGCACACTTCAATAAAGCATTCCTGGGAACAGGGAAAGAAACATTTCAACTAATTAGACATCTGAACATGAACAAGGAGCCCTGACTTTTAATGTTTTAGGTAAGTCTGGTAATCAGCAGCTTCTGCCAATAGACAGTCAATTAATTTATCTTTTGCATGGGGAAACGTGAGCAGCTAATAGCTTTTGATAATTTTCTCATTATAAAATGCAGTTGTTTAGAGGCAGGCTCCTTCTGACAGCAGGCTTACTAGACCATTGTACTCTCTCTCAACTCTATATTAATGTATTCGTTTAAGAGAGAGGTTTTGACTTCATGGAATATTCAAACTGGCTCAAAAAGCCTAGGCCATTTCCCCTCCTTCTCCACTCCCTACCCCAAACTCTGTATGATTAAACAGAATGTGTTATTCTGCTTTGGTCTAATTTAGGTAATAAATTAGAAATCTCACTGTAGGTTCCTGCACACTGGTTGAGCTATCTAACAAGTTTTGCCTTCCATTTCTCTATTAATTCTCTTCAAAGAACTCCTGGCTGTGTCTATTAGACTTTGGTTCACAGAAGGCTGAGATAATGAATGAATATATACATATATTAAGGCTTATTTGCAGACAATCTGGCATTTTCTTTCTTGCCTCAGAAGTCTAAGCAGGATGATGTTCAGTAAACATACTGCATCATCTTCTCTTGCCTTGTATACACAACTTACAACAGAAATTTTGATGGCCACCTGCAGTTTGTGATGCTAGCCTTAATTTTATCACAAGCGTTCACAGAAGTTACAGACAGCAGACAAGAACTGTTATGCTATCTTAATATTATGTACTGTACACGGGTTTTTTTATTAGCTTGATGGGAAAAATTAGCTTGGTAATGGCCTGAGCCAGACCTCCTGAGCTCTGGGTTCAATTCCAAAACCCCTTTGACAGACTTCCTACGTCACCTTGGTATATGTCTTCCTTTTCCCCACTGTCTGTAAAGGGGAGAGCATTAACTTTTTCCTTCCTAGGCACTCAGTTTGTTCCTAGATATTTCCATATGAAGTGCAGCCTACAAAGAGCAGACAAGGTTCGTTGGGTAAATCTTTTGTTAGACCAACTCAAGATATCAGATTTACTCAAAGAACCTTGTCTGCCTATGTCCTTAGACCAACACAGCTACAACATCTTCCCCAGCCTACAAAGAGGGAAACTCATCTCTTGAGTTGCACCCGTTTCCAAATCAGCTGGATCTGAACGGGTCTAGTCACTGTTTCCAGCTCTGACATGGGATATACTTCCAGTGCTAAACCTGCTACCTCCGGTCTTCTCTGAGATGTCTAGATCCTACCCTAAATTTTAAAATCAAGCTTTGGAAACGCATACTCCTACCCAACTACAGTTACATGCTGTTAACATGTGCTTCCCCAAGCTCCACCAGCCTGAGTGCTCTAGACTTCTAATTTCACTCTTTTGGGAATGACATAAGAGAGAAAAAAAAATCAAAGAATAGTGTCTTACAAAAGGAATACATTAACTATGGAATTTCACTCTTAAAAACACTTGGGAGTTAGAGGAAATGGAAGGCAGATGGGCCTCAGTTCTGTCCATGTTTCAAGCTGTACAATCACATGACAAGAAGGGATGGGATAAAACCTACAGGATGAGGATTTTAGGAGTTTGGTTGCTGTATATGATATCTAAGTCCTCTTTACTTGAAGCCACGGTCAACCTCTTGGTCATGGCAGTGCCATGTTTTCTGTTACCATCATATGCAGAGCTGGAATACTCCAGTTGGCTCTTCCCAGAATCCCCTAATTAGGAAAAGCCAAGTTTCATGGGGAAGAGCCAATAGTTGACAAAGGAACTTGACTGCCACGGTCATTATTTTTCAATCAGAGCCCCTTTGCTCAGGCAAGGTGTCGGACACCTCATTGAAAGGCTATCTGTAATTCAGTTCAGTAGGTGGTCTCGGGATCAATGCATAAAGAAATGAGTTTATAATTTAATACAAACTCTCTATTATGGGATGTCTGTATAAACAAAGCAGTTTGACAGCTGCGCTGTGTGTTCATAGCAGGGGTACAACATAGTCCTGATCTTGGTGGAGACTGGCTCGCACTGCCATAATACAAATGGTCATAATCATGGTTAATGCCAAGCCATTTTTTAGCTCTCTTCTACATGTTGCTACTTAATAAAATTGATTTATTGGCATCAGGTTTCCAAGGATTTACAGATAGCACTAGATGGAAACTCTCAGGTAACATTTCCCCATAAACGTAGGAGAGTTAAACTGGAAAGGGTTGATTTTGACATTAGGGGCTGAACTTAGTGACCCCAGAGACCATGTCATAGAATCATAAAATCACAGAAAATGAGGGTTCGAGGTACCTCAGGAAGTTTTCTAGTCCAACCTCCTGCTCAAAGCAGGACCAGCCCCCAACTAGATCATCCCAGCCATGGCTTTGTCTAGCCAGGGCTTCAAAACCTCCAAGGATGGAGACTCTTCCACCTCTCTGGGTAACCTGCTCCAGTGCTTTACTACCCTCCTAGTGAGAAAAGTCTTCCCAATATCTAACCTAAACTTCCCTTCCTGCAACTTGAGCCCATTGTTCCTTGTCCTGTCATCTGCCACCGCTGAGAACAGCCCAACTCCATCCTCTTTGAAACCCCCCTGCAGGAAGCTGAAGTTATTAAGTCCCTTCTTAGTCTTCTCATCTCTAAGCAAAATAATCCCAGTTCCCTCAGACTCTCCTCATAAGTCATGTGCCCCAGCCCCCTAACCATTTGTGTTGCATCATGCAGGTATCAAATTTACACTCAAGTCATTGTAAGTCATATTTACCATGCAGTACGGGCATGCACATGTAGATGTGCGCCCATACTCTGCACTAATTGCAATACATTGCAGTACATGTGCATGTGTAGACCTACCCTCTAAGCAGAAAACAAGACCTGAGCTCAGTATTAGTCCATCTAACTACGGTTTTTATGCTGCTACCCACCCCTATAGTATCTGAGTGCATTTTATGTTAAAGCAACAGTCCCTAATGGACTTTACAGAATTTCTTCTTGGGGAAGGTTGCTTTTCATTTTTTTATTCTTTTGGTGGGCTATGGGATTGATTGATTTTATTTCAGAGGGTCCTTTGTCAGAAGGAAGGAGGTTGGGGGGGGTAGCAGTTTTCTGTGTAATTCTTACTACAGCAGAAACCTTTTTTCAAAGGGCTTTGCAGCGTCTCCTAGAGAACACAGCCTCTGGGTTTATCTGTCACCCTCCGGAAGATTGTTCCAGATCCCTTTAACAGAGAATGTCAGTTCCTCTGCTCACATATACTTCTTCCCAGGCTTTGTGAACTGCATTGTCCTGAGGAGCACAGCTGTTGAATCTCATTGAGCTGTTGAGCTGTTTAGCTCATTGAATCTTCCCCTGTCAATTGGTCCCTACAGCACTGTTCTCTGAACATTGTCCAGTTTGTCGATATTTCAGTGGTGCTGGGGACTTACTGTAATATTCCAAGTGCAGACACAGCAAAGTGATGCAGAGAAGGATTATTGGGGGGGGGTTTCCCTCCATAATGTAATCTCCCCCTGCCTGCAGCTTCAAATTTAACTGCTCCTCTATTTTTTGCCAAATCACATAGCAAACTCAGTTATGATTTGCTGCCTGTTACCAGATCTGGTTCTCTTTCAGTATGTCTGCTCCATTCTAGTGAATGTGATGGTAATTTGTTAGCATCCATACAAGAGGAGATATTATTGTATCTCCTCTTGTATGTATTATACATACATATGTATTATACATACATTATTGTATCTCCTCTTGTATTATTGTATCTTTCCTCTTTATTGTTGGAAAGAGGTAGGAATAGACCATATAGAGACAATGAAATATAGAAGGTTATGGAGACAGAAGAGAAGGCGGCTGGAGGTGGCTGAATAATATTCTTCCGTTCCATGGTCAACCAAAAGCAGATCAGAAAAAAATAGTTTGGGTTGAACCCAAAGAGATTTGATTTTGAGTTTTTCAGGCAAACCCTTTTTTTCTGACTCATTGAAACATTGTGTTTAGTCTCAGAGTGTTTTCCTTTACTTATAGGAAATTTAATCATTTTATAAATATCCATTTTTTTTCATTTTGGTCAGTTTTGCAACAGAACATGCTGTTCTTGAATCACAAAGTCAAAACCTTTCACTTTTAAAATGTTGAACTGGAACCTTTTGATCTTTTCAACCTCACCTTAGCCCCCCCCCCCCCCCCCCCTTTTTTGTCTCTCTTTTTCACTAT
>NW_005842251.1:527184-532303 GCF_000455745.1 Alligator sinensis
CTCCAATATTATTCACTGATTCTCGTCTAAATTTATTAATAGTTTCAGACCTCCTGGAGCTTATGTTTTTTGGCAAATTTGTCCCCCCAAAAAGCCACCCATTTTTAACGACAGCATTATGGGAAAAAACAAAGATCTGGGCAATGCAGAACAATGAGAATGTGAAACCACAAATTGAGAGGAAAAGAACTGTTGTAGCGAGAAAGAGGAAAAATGTAGAAAAATAGAAAGCATTTGAAGATCAGATGTGTTGGATGCAAGGAGAGCAAATAAGGGAAGCAAATGAAAGGGAAGAGAGATGACTCTGAAGTAAGCAAGAAGATGCATGGTGACTTTTGGACAGTATAATGCATTCGTGCTCATTCCTTTAACTATACCTTATATGATAACACTGAGCATGAAAGAAAGGATGTCATGTATTCTACTGATGTGACACTGTTATTATCCTACAACTATATGATACAACTGTGGAACCAAAGTGTACAGAGAAACCCTTCAGTGGACAAGAGTCCAGCTATCTCCAGACTTCGGTGAATTGTCCTTTGAAGAACACATTGATAAATCACTCAAAGGCCTCCAGCATGGAAAACTGGTCCCTGCTTTGGTTGTAGCAGAAGCATGTGATGCTGGCCTAAGGAACCTTACGTGGGATGAATTGATAGTAGATCAAGGTGCCCCAGAGCATCATGTCCTGTAAGTCTTCAGGCCATGTAAGTTGGATCATGGCTAGACAAGGGAATGAGACAGGAGAATTATTTAGCTGGCCTATATCACCAAGGCTAGCCACGCACGGCTAGTTGTGGCCAGCGAAGCCTTGAAGAAGAGCAGCCACCAGTTAAGCAGCCTCCATTACTTAGACTTGGGCTTCAGTGGGGGACCTAGATTAGGCTCCCAATCCTTGTGACTGCACCTAGACAATCCTAGGTATATCTCCTGCCCTCTTCCTCCTTACCAACCCACATATGAACTGTGACGGCAGCCCTCTGGAAACGTGCTTTCAAAATCATTGTAGCACTTTCCCCTTCCAAGAAAAAACATGTGGAAATTAATGTTGACCTTTACGATGTGATTTTTCCTTTGTTAAGATGATGAAGCTAGCAAGGAAGATCAAATGATGGCTGTTGTCAAGCTGTTGTTTCTGGCCACATTTCTGTTCTTGCTAATATGTCGTTACGGTAACTGCTATGGCCTAGCCATTTCCAATAGAAAAGTGACTGTTCCAAGATGATCTATTCATGTTATTCTAACAAATTTCCGTTCCAACCATCTACCAGAAAGGACCAGCATTTCCTACTCTGAAAACCCCACGTTATCTTACCACTTGGAGGTTCTAAAACTTTGTTTTTGCATGGCTGAAACAGGACTAAACTCATCTGGTTTTCCAAGATGTAATAGGTATTAAACCCAACATCGGTACACTTTGGGTATAAAGCCAGAACTCTGCTGACCTGTTTAGAACATGCACGCACATGCTGCACATACCTCGATTCATGCCTGAAAGACATTGGCTGCAAAAAAAATGCAGGTGGCAGTTTTGTAGGGACAAGTTACACCCCTGCAAAGGGAAAATAAAAAACATTGCAACATGCACATACATCACCAGCTAATTCTTTGGCCTCAGCTGCTGCACTGAAACTCTCCAGTTGCGTACTACCATAATGTGGAGAGTGCTTTCCTCTAATTGCTGTCAGGCCTGGATAGCTAAAAATTCCCCTCCTGCGTCTGTTCTGTGACTCCATTGATGAGTCGCCAGGAAGAATGACCTTGCCAACAGATATCAAACTAGCTGATGCAGAAGCTCTTGATTAAAATGAACATAACAAGAAGTAACTATAATAACCAAACAGCTATTTTAGTGGCTATAGGATCTTTTCTGAGACTCTAAAATGTACACAATCTGGTTCCAAATGCAGAGACTGAAGACCCTTTTTTTCAGGCGGTATTTAACATCTTTGCTTCTTAGCTGCTCCAGAGGATATAGATGTGGAGACATTTCTCTTGTGAAGGAGGCATTTGGAGACGAAATTTCTTGTCCGCCTGCTCCAGCTGTTCTCAGCATATGTCTTCTGAATCACCATAACCGATACCTGATGTGGGAAAATCAGCTTGTTTCTTGGCTGCAGAGAAGCGTATTAATGCTCTCAGTAGTGTTGGATGCTTGGCTGGGATAGTTGTAGACCTGAAGAAGAAAGCTTGCCTATGTTTATTCCAACCATGCAGTTGGTCCCATAAAAGATAGCACCCACAAAAAAGCCTCACCTCCCTTAATGCCTCTAGATTATCCCTAAGCTCATGCCAAGTTATGCAGATGTTTAATATAAAACACCCCTAAAATATTTAGGGCAGGGTGGCAATTTAGGTAAGATACCATCCTGTCCTGACTTCAGCCAAATTACTAAATGAAATAGGCAGCGGAATAACTTGCATTTAGACTCCAGAATATAATCTCTAGAAACTATCTTTTTGTATTGAAATGGTTTCATGCCAAAAAGATCTTCTCATCTAAATGGAAACTTCTACAGAACATTTCTGATTTCAGTGAGATTCTTGTATTATCGCTATATGACACTGCAGAAGTCCGCATGGCAGGGCTGCTTGAAAACTGGCAGGGAACCAGTGTGGATTTTATCAGAGGTCCATCAGAACCGACCATTTTCCTACAAAACAATTTGGTTTGTACATATTAATGTTTTCTGGTACAAACTTGCTTCGCTGGAAAATTCCTAATGAGGCCTACAGGTTTCACATTGACTGCCATGACTGAGAGCGAGGGCTGAAATTTGTGAGCAAACATGGTCTTCTAGTCCCATTAATTAATAGTGGAGACATTCAGGCAGTGCTGGATTTAGGTTTAAGATACTTAAACTACATCTTAGGGCCTCATAATATAAGGGACCACTAAATAAGAAAAAAAAAAAGACTTTTTCATTCTAATATGACAAAAATATACATATATATGGCTCCACAGTTATTATTCATATTGAGTTCATACATTTGTGCAGAAATACCAATAATTCATCTTAGAATTTAATGGAAAAACTATTTTTGTGGATTATTTTTTATCGTATGGGGCCTCTTAAGCTGGACATAGTTTAGGGCAGAGGTTCCCAACCACTGGGCCACAGACCAGTACAGGGCCACGGTGGGTTGGCTGTGGGCTCACTGCATGAGCTCCCCGCTCGGAGCCCCATCTCCGGGCAAGTGGCTTCTGAGGTCACAACCGAGCACCCAGGGCTAAGGCCAGGTGGTGGGGGAGCCCTGGAAGGGAGGCAACTGGCTCCACATGCCCCGTCCCGCTCCTGCTGGGCCACGGTAAAAAAAAAAGGTTGGGAACCACTGGCTTAGGGACTCAGCATGTCATAATCCAGCAGTGCATTCAGGGTGCCCAAGGAAGCATCAGCACATATGTAAGTGCTGATGTGTCCCTGGCTTAAGCTGCACCTAAGTATGTCTATTTTCCTACAGTATTGGGAAAAAAACCTCCAAAACTGCAAACAGATACGATGAGCAGTCTGAAGCAGAAAAGCTCCCTCTGAAGATAAGGTCCAATTCTCTTTCAGTTGCATGTTTTAAACGACAGCATTCACATGTTACCAGCTGGCGACTTCATGCAGGGTTTGGCACTAAAAGCTGTGTCATCTTTAAAAACACAAGTCAGTTCTTCCCCTATCCTTACAAAATGATAGTGCAGGAAGGATGTAGGGATTTCAGAGGGGGCTCAATCCAAAGTCTTCCCCCGACTTCACCAGGTTCTGAATCTGGCACAGAGTTAGCAGAACAAGCTGGGACTAGAAACTACAAGTCTGGACACTCATATCCCAGAAACAGTTTTAAAAGGCAATGTATTATCATGAGTACAAGTTGGGACTAAGGTTAGAGAGAGTGAACCCAAAAATCCTTATGTGACAGAACCCTGAAGCTGTCGTGGTCTAGAAAAGTATTCCAAGTCCTCATAAATCATTCTTTCCCTTGATAAGAATTCTTCTGATATTTTTTGCAAGGTGCTAAAACTCTAGCCGATCCTTGGATCAAATGCAGCACAAGCTGCACCTTTCTCGCCTGGCACTTCAGATCTCCATGCTAAATAATGGATCTGAGGAATACAAGCGTCTCTCTCGCATGGCTATTGAAATTAGACACGGTCCCTCATGGTTCATGTTCAAGCAAACCTTAATGGCAGCAGAAAGGTAATATTGAAATAAACTTAAATGAGCAGAGTTTAATCTATATATTTATATCTGCTAAGCTGGTTCCCTCTGCAGCGACTGGAAAGAAACCAGACCCTATGCTAATGCTTTTCTTACATTTCTAGTCTTTATAATCAAATGTCAATATGCAATGTTGCAAGATGGATATTTATAATTACTGTGATTTCATTAGCTAAAAAGCCAGAATTAGATGGTAAAAATTAGATTTTAATGAACAATTCAACTGGAGGAAGTTATGAATTGGTGTCTTGAGGATATCATCATGACTTAGAAATGAGGCAAATTAGATGAATCCAAAAGAAAGGGGGGGAGGGGGAAAGATGGCAAGATTGAAAGGAGATTAAAATAACTTCAAACATAGCAGAAGGGGGAGGCAAAAGGAATTTGGAATTAGTCGTAAAATCTTAATGCACATTTTAATATTGCAAAACAATTCTGAATGGTGTTGTCAGCAATTGTGGCAGTAGATCTCAATGCGTGTTTTTCAATAGCAGATAAACTTTGGACCATTAGGACTGGATTGAAATCAGTATAGCTTTGCAATGCGTTCCTCTACTCTATGCTTTCTTGTTCTGGAAGCAATGAAGTTGCATGGACTTATACAAGTGGATTCTTCCCTTTGAATTTCCATACACAACACTTGTTGGCTCTTAAAGATACGACCTCTCATTGCCTTGACTCTAAGCTGGCTGGTTCCAAGTAGTGTTGTGTCTGGCCAGTACGTAGATGGGATATTTTTTACCATGTGAAATCTTGAAAAGATTTGGAACCAGCACCTCAACACCGAGAGAAGAAAGGTTATTATTTATCATGTGTAGCAGGCTACGAATGACCCCCATTGTGCTTGGCTCTGTGTACACACATTCTGAAAGCCAGTCATTGCCCTGAAGAGTATCACCAAGCAAAGGGAA
>NW_005842251.1:532334-532940 GCF_000455745.1 Alligator sinensis
GAGTGGCACAATGTGGGGAAGCCAATTATTTTACATATCAAATCTCCATCTGTGGAGGTTTTTAAGACCCAGCAAGACAAAGCTTTGGCTGAGATGATGTAGTTGGGGCTGCTCTTGGTTTGAGCAAGGGGTTGGACTAGATGTGACCTCCCGAAGTCCCTTCACACCCTCATTGTCTATGATTCTATAAAACATTAAATCAGCAGAAGAGCAAAGAATAGACCTCCCACATCTCTCTATTCTTAAACCAGCATCCACTTTGCTAGAACATGCAATGTAGATAAGTCAAACACTGAGATAATTATATTGGTACCATGGCTCTTTTTTAAGATGACACCTCTTGTGACATTTTCGTGTCTCGGTGTTTTATAGATAATCGCCTAAGCCATGTCGCTGATAGTTAATGACACCGTCTCTCCACCCCAGGTATTAAGTAAACTCAGAATTACAGTTACATTAAAAATACCTCTAGCTATTTTATGCGATCGTTAAGCCAGAATATTCTACTCTAGAGTTTTGTGTTATTGAGGAGCCTTGAAATTACTTAGATCAATTAACTGCATTGTATTTTATACAGGTTATAGAAATGCTTTTGTTGTGACTGTA
>NW_005842251.1:532971-546732 GCF_000455745.1 Alligator sinensis
TTCTCGAGAAAACCCCTCTTCCTTGCTGAGTTTTCTCATATGATTTCTTTTCATTTGTGTAGAATGTCTTTATCCTTCTGTGGCCATATACCGATATGGGTTCATAGTCTGAGAATCTGACTTCAGTTGAAGACTGGGCACTTAAAAACCAGTTTCTTTTGCTAGGCTGCACCTCTCAGGCAATACAGAAAGTGAAGTCTATTTAGAGATTATCTATGGTTGTTTTCAGTGTGCTTATGACATGTCAACATATAAGACACTTCTCTTTTGGCTAATGCACATGGTTGGGACGTAAGACGTGCCTTCACTTCTAATGCCATTGGCTTGCAATGTGAGTTCAGAAAAATCAGTTAGTCTGTATCTATAGTCAGGATTTCTGCTGGCAGTACTATTTTAGCAAGGAGGGATTGGGATCACTGACCAACATAAATGCACAGGCAAGAGCACCAAGGGTAGAAGCAGTTACATGAATAAAACTGCACTTTCACCAGTATTGTGTCACTTGTATTGATGGGGGACAAGGAGGTGGTTACTACATGCTGGTTTCACCAATTTATCTGTGTTCCTAAAGTCCAGGAACAGCAATACGGTATCTGTGCAGTGGGTGCATCTCCATGACCCTGGAGGTCCGTCCCCACTCTGTGGTTTCATAACAATATCCCTGTAATGATAGGGAGCTTCTACTGTACACAGAGTCTTTGTTCCCTAAAAAATGGAAGATCATCTCCACTTCCTTTCTCCCACCCTTTGTCTGTCTTGTCTATGGAGATTGCAAGCTATTCTGGCCATGGACTGCATCTCATTATGGGAGAACGGATCCCTAGAATAGAACCTAATTGTTAGCATTTACCTAAGAGGTAGGAGACCCACAGTCAAAGCCCTGCACCCAGTCAGACGAGGAGAAGAAGCTACAGTTTGGGTCTCCATTTCCAACATCCCAGTGGCTAATGCATTCACCTGACACGTTGGAGGTTGGGACGGACTTTGTCCTGGATGTCTTTTGTGGGGTATCACCATACCCAGAGGACCATTACAGGATCAGGGGGGAGTATGCAGCTTGGATTTGAGAGGATTTGGGAGTGAGTTTGGGGTCCTGGCAGCTGACCCATGAGAGGATTAGACTAGTTCTACTGATACATGGATGCAGAGACGAGGTAACTAGAGGAAATGTAGGTGCTTTCAAGGTTAGATGGAAACAGAAAGTGGGGTTTTAGGGCCTCAGTGGTTATGAAAGTATGGATTTACATGCCTAAAGTGATAGTTAGGCACCTCAGTCTTTTATGGGCTAAGCCCTTCCCCATTATGTTTCCAACTCTGATGATCTCTAGTTCAGTCCCACTGGGTCAACCAAGATGGAGGCATTCATGCTTCAACTTAGAGTGTGATTTAAGTAGTAACCTACCTGTATCAAAGGTGCACTGGTCTAATCTCAAATCACTTTAAAAATGGATCTAGCTACCTCATTATGAAATGCTCTTAATTCAATTCTAATGCATCCAATACCCATTTAGATGAACTCAGAAAGAAAAGATTTGGGGTTACATTAACATATATGAGTTTAAAATCAGAATAAAAATGCCTTACAGGATTTTGTACTAGTATAAAGTCACAGCTTTAGTGAAACCAGTGACATTTGGGGGTAAGCAGGACTGAGGAATACGTGCTGTGTAAAATTCCATCATTAGAGGGAACACATGCGACAAGATGTCATTATTCACTCCCCCTACATCTCCCCTTATACTTTTTTTTTCCTTTCAACAGAAAACAAGTCATAAAACAAGCACTTCCAAGTTTTCATTTCTTGCAGTTCATTTCTCTAATGAGAAACAAGAATTAAAAATAATCATACATACTGAGTACTGCATCTTATTAAAACCCATGAATAAAATATAGCCTCCTTCTTATGAGGGGGAGTAGTTATATGCCTTTGTTGCTGGTTACATTACAATAATTCTCCATTATTATTTGCACTCTAGTAGTATCGAGCAGCCCCAGCCATGTTAGGGGCTGCATAAACACAGAATAAAAAGTGTCCCTGACTTTGCCACTGCTGTGTATGACCTTGCACAAGTTATTTCATCTTCCCTCTACTCCTATTTCTTTGTCTGCCTTGGCTGAGAGGAAAATCCAGGTCTCCTAGTGGATGACAGTGACTTGTTGCTATGAAGAGGAGTGGATGCTGGGTTCAAGCCCAGAATCCTACCCATAATGGAGTAGAAACTCCTCCACCAGGTTTTGTCCAGTGGTTACTAAATGCAAGAAGGAGTGGGCCAACTTCAAGGGTAGGGCTGGAGACGGTAGCAATAGGAATTAGTCTGTTGCCTGGTTGTTAGAATAGGTTACAAAGAAGCTGGATGAATGGTTCAGATACTCACTGGGCAAGAGTTGGCCTCAAACATGAGTCTTCTCCCTGCATGAATGCCCTAGCTATTAAGCAGAGGTAGGACATCATTCATTTTCTGTTTTACTTCATGAAGCACAGTGACTTTGCTAGCAAGAGGGAAGCATGTTATAGGTCTGAAACCCTGTAGATTGGTTTATAGCTTCAGCAAGGTGAGCTCTTCCCTCATCGGTGTTAACACTCATTGTTTTCTTTCCATAACTTCTTGGTTGTGTTGTGCCAGCTTGGCCATCTTCTGTCCATACCTGGTTTTGTTTTATTTTACCACTGTTCAAATAAAATAAGTGGGCATCACATCCAGCCTGCATGTAGAGGCAAGATTTCATTTTGGATGCCTGGGGGTTGTGGGTAGAGGAGCTGTCTCCTGGAAAACCCATGCTCACTCCTGTAACCTCATCCTGAGACAAGTTCTGCAAGTCAGAAATCATGGTTACCATACAGGGTCCAACACCAGACTTGTCTGAGGCTCCAGGGACCATTTACTATGTGCTCCGTACAGAATTTGCACACATGCCAGCTGGCTACTAGCACTACTACAACTACAATTGCTATTGTTGTTATTAATAATACTTAGGCCTGCATTGCAATGCCAATTACCTTATTCTTTATGGCTATTAATTATAACTTTATGAGGACATTCACAGCCCCAGGTGTTATCTTGGGACATGACCTCATGAGCAAGGTCATTACTGATTAGCCTCTGGTAATGATTAGTGTCCAAGGAGAATGATTTAGTTGGCCAAGCAGAATGTAAATCTGACTGCAGAGAAAGACTTACTCTCTGCAAAGAAATAGGGATAAAGGGTGGTTTTGTAGCGGAGAAGAAAGTCGACTGAGAGGCGGTATAATTAAATTCATTGTGTGCTGCATCTGTCCTGCAGAACATAATAGGACTAAGCCAGAAATTGGATCTGATAGCCTTGCTTTCCATTGCCATGTTAATTGTTATGCTGCTGTATTACCCAGCCACCAAATTATATTTATGCGGGATTAATTAGTACCATTCTCCATAAAGCTAATATTCAGTGTAAATGAGGAGGATTAGCACAGAGTTATATGGTGGCTTATAAAAAAAAGAAACCCATTTTTTAAAAGGGAATATTATGAAGTATTAATTATAAAGTTGGGGGTTTAAGTGCACATGTCGACGGCTTTCTACAGCATCAAATGCTCTCCTCCGCTGCGGTGCTGAAATGCATTTGGAAAGAGAGAGCTGTGCTGCAGTGGGGGCTGCCTGGCATCCTTGGGTACAGTTGGAGGTCATTGAGTAATAGATTAGAGAGCTGGAAGGGACAAGTGTGACCATCTCATCTGTGGCCTCCTGGGATTTCCCTGCATTCATTCCTGTTTTGAACACAGGCACCCCTTTTGCAAAATAACAGCCTGTCTGGAGTCAAGTGTCCAGTGATGGATAATATACATCTCCTGCTGAGTTGTTCCAATGATTAATTGCCTTCACTGCTGAAAATTAGCACTTTCATTTCAGGCTGAATTTGTCTAGCTTCGGTTTCCAACCACTCAGTTGCACTGTGCCTGTGTCTGCAACATGGTCGTCTCCCCTCTTACAAATTTTTGTTTCCCATGTAGGTTCTCATAGACCGTCCTTGTGTGGTCGTCTTTGAGAAGCTAAATAGACTGCACACCGACAAAGCATGTTTTCCAAGTCTTCACTCACTCCTCTGGCTCTTCTCTGAACCCTTTGCTTTCTCAACATCCTGCTTGAATTGTAGACACTAGAACTGGGCACACAGTACCAGTTACAATTGCAATATTATCAAATCCTGATGTGCTATAATCTCTGAACTGCTGCTCAGCATGCCCCTGTTTCTATGGCCAAAGGTGGAGCTCATCAGTTCTTTTTTGTAGAACTGAGAGCTCACAGGAAGCTGCTTATCCCCCTATAACCCCACATCCTTTTCCAACTTCACCCCTGAAGAGAGGCCCCCATCCTTTCTGTCCGACCTCTATGGGTTCCTTACCTTTGACTATAGTTAAACACCTATTGTTTGACAGCATCTAGCTTATCGTGATCCAGATGGCTTTGTACCAGTGACTGGATCCATTCATTCCTTTTAGGGAGAGATCCAGATCGGCTTTGTGGGTGCTTTCACTGACATTACAATGCCTGTGAAATAAGCACTTTGTCCTTGGGCTATTATCCAAATAGGCAAGTTCAGGAATGCAGGGTCCCTTTAGCAATATAGGGCAATGGAGGCAATGGAGAAAGAAAGTGTCTGAACATCCAAGCTGTTAACATTGATACATGTGTGCACTTATATGTTTTTGGACCCAAAAGCTTGCTTAATAACTATTCTCCAACTATTTGGGTTGGTCTAATAAAAGCTATCAAATTCACCCAAGGAACCTTGTCTGCCTATGCACTTATATGTGACGCCTGCTATTTTGACTAACACAGGGGGATTCAACAAAAGATCTGCAAGGCTGAAAGCATGAGACATTAGAGGCTCTAGATCCAGTGTCAGTGAGAGACTCATTCTCTGTGGTTCAGGAATGAACAGGAAAGCACAACCTACCCCCAGTGGTGAGCTGCTTATCAGGAAGCACATTTATACCCATTAATCCCGAAGAGTTGAATACTCTGGAACATACTATCTCTTAATATTAAATGAAAGAATGAGTAAAATGAGCCCCAGCAGCTTCTGGGACCACTTCTTAGTAGGAAAAAAAGGTAGAAATTTTACAATACAGAGCTGTCCACTGAAACTGCTCCAGATCCATCTGGATTATATGGTTATTTTCCAACCCACTTCAGAACAATTGGAATAAGCTCCAAAAACAAACCTCTTTCCCCACTTAAGAAGATCAGTAATTATTCTGAAAAAGGAATTATTGGATTAAGACATGTTTTCCTAATAGGCAGAATCAATGGCGTCGTTTTGTTTTTGAGGATTTTTAACATAGTGTGTCTATGTGGGTATTTAAAAGTTTCTTTAAAATAACATTATACCCACCGTCCCTCCAGGGCATATCTGTGGATCAATCCAGTTTTGTGTTTAATGCATGTTATCAATCATCTTTTCGTGAGCAAATGGCTTCATGTTAAGGAGGAGGAAGCATTCCAGTGTATCGGTGCTGTTATTGTTGCTTGGAAAAAAGCCAGATCTACAATAAACGAGTCATTGGAAATGCACAATGTACTTTACTATCATAATTATTTTGATTTAGCTTCCTCTAATAGTTCAGATTGATACCAAATTTATTTAGAAGCCTTTAGAGAGGGGTTGGTTTGGTTTTCCCCCCCCCCCCCTGCTTTTTTTTTTTATTCAATTTGTCAACAGATCATAAACACAGACTCAATAACAGGAGCAAAATCAATTATTCATGTTACAAACAGCCAGTGAACTTTTTAGGAGCAAAATAAAGAAATACCCACACGCAAAGAAGCACACCCCACATGCCTTCAGTGATCATTTTAATTTTTAGCCCCATTTCAGGAAGTTCATCCTGATGGCAATTCTTCTGTCTTTAGCGGTTGATAATCAGACGCCCACAGGCTGCCTATACTGTTGCATTAAAACAGGTTTGACAAAGTGAAAGTATCTATTCAGAATTGCATTTCTCTGCTTATGTCTCCTTCAGTTTGACTGTGCATAAGCATCCTTTCTTTCTTCTCTGTTGTTATTACAGCTGCACTTTGCTCTTCTCTTGTGCCTTTCATCAGAGGATCTCTAGAGTCTTGGTTCTTTCAGGTTCGTATTTATTGGTGGCATTAAAATAGCATTTTGTGGCTCCGCAGGATAACAGGGAGCCTGTTGTGCTAGCGGTATTGCAAGGTTTAATCATAGACTTGTCAGTTTGGAGGGACTTCAAGAGTCACCGGGTCCAACCCCCAGCACGAAGGCAGGGCTAATAACTACTTCTAGATCACCCCTGACCAATGCTTATTCAACCTCTTCTTGAAAACCTCCAGTGAAGGAGATACATCAACACTGAACTGTCACCCAGGGGATGTCTAAGACCCAGATACACAAAGGGTATCTGTGCATCACTTCCCCAGTGCTTTTAGGAAGAGAAGCCCTGAAGCATGCTCTGCCCATCCACGCTTACTCTCCTCTACCAAACCCAGGCATGCAGGGCTGAAACTGCTTCGGGGTACCCTGCATGAGAACTGGAGAGAGAGGTGTTACAGCCAAGAGTGGAGCAAACTAAATTCTTCCTACACCCCAGCAAAGTCGCTCTAAGTGTTGGCCTTAAGTCACAGAAAAAAGTTTTTGTCACAGTTGGTCACTTAATCCACATCTCCTAAATTACAGCCCAGTGCCTTAACCACAAGACCACCCGTCCTTCCCAAATAGGTCAGTTGTGAATTATGAATCCTGGTTCACCTTATCTTTTTTATGGTAACACCTTGCAGTAGTTTGTTGCTTAGCAGGGAATATTTTGTATGTACGTGCTGAACTGCTGCACTTGTATACTTGGTCTGCAATGGCATTACATGGGAATCAAGCAAGAGTAATGCAAGACTGAAGGAGGTTGCACATGAACAGGGTGTCTGTAATCAGTGGCGAATTTGTGCCTGATAATTATTTTGCAAATACTGGGGCTTGAGAATATCTGCCTCCCAGAGACTGACATAACTGCCCTGTTCCCAAAGAGGTTTCCAAGCAGGTTGGCAAAGCCCTGTTCATAAAATAAGTGTTGAAGTGCTAAGTTGGTTCTTTTTTTATGCCTAACTTCAATCTGTAACCATTTTTCTAGATCTTTCAAGCTTTCTAATCAGCATTGGAAAATCAGTTTGAGAAACAGACTTAATTAGGTAGCTAGGAAACAGACTTAATTAAGTAGCTAGACTTAGGTAGCTAGGATGAGAACCCATGAGTGAAGAAGACAGGCATTGCCCATTATGTCAGGTTATCAGTGATTATGAAGCACTCTTATGAAGCCATTGGGTTTGACATGCACATCCGGTCTCAGGCTTGTGGGCCATGTCTGCATTATGGCAGCAGCTTGTCTTGCCCATCCCACCCTACTCGCATGCTTAATTGGGAAATACACCAGTGAAGACATTCAAGGGTCACCTCTTCAGTGCACTGAATACCAATATTTCAAGAGCATCTTCATAGGTACATTTCTAAAACTGAAGCATGCAAATAGGAACCATGGGTAGAGCAAGCTTGGGGCAGTGCCTGCCAGACACACCACATCCCTGAAGTCCGATTCCTCAGTGCCCTGAGCTTTACGTGGTCACTAATCACCCAAAAGTGTATGATGCTACTGTTCTGATCTAGGGGTGCTGCGTGAATCAGCAGAGAAACATCAGACCTGTTGCACGGGAAGGGAATTTGGTCTGGCAATGACAACATTGGGTTTAAATCCAGGATGCCATTTGTACCTCTGACATCTTTGCTTAGCTAAAAAAATCTATCATTAGCAACTTATCTTCTTAGATCTTATACTGATCGGTGTATCTAATAATTTCTTCCCTAAACTCCTCCAATATAATGTGGTTGTTGGTAGTCTTTTAAAGGTCCCATGAATACAGCCTCACAGCACCAAAGTCTTTGCTGTGCCAAGGGACAAGAGGAGGCTATTCATGGTGCTTCTGCTTGGGTTTCTGGAAAGTGGCTATCACAGTTGCATCATTTTCTTCCAGCGATCAGATCTGACAAGGGTAGCGCATCCACCCAGAACATTCATTCAAGCAGTCTGCCAGCACAAATGTCACCATCTCTTTCTCCTCTCAATCCACGATCTACCCAGTCATGTTGGTAGATGCACTCACATTACACATCAGGCTGAACTGCCTACAGCCTGATCTAAAACCCATGAAAGTCAATACAAGGACTCCCACTGACTTCACTGGTCTTTGGCAATCCGGCAATTACACTGGACGCAGGAGGTGCATCATCATCCAATATCTGTGACTCGGTGGGAGGCTCTGCCTCATGGCATTGATTTACACAGAGCGCTACTAGCATCATGGTGCAGGCTGGAGCATCTCAGAAAGTGATGCTTGAACAGCATTTGCAAGTGCCTGCATCTGGAGTCAGCCACAAGTATGATCTACAGTGAAATCCTGGCCCTATGGAAGTCAATGGGACTTTAGTCATTGTCTAAAATGGATTCAGAATTTCTCATTACTTTCCTTGTGTTATAAAGAACCCTAGAAATGACACTCGTGAACCTGAACTTTTGCATTCATTCACAAACATTTTATATATATATAATTGTTATGCTGCTGTATCACCCAGCCACCAAATTATATTTATATACACACACACACACACACACATATATATATATATATATATAGAGAGAGAGAGAGAGAGAGAGATAAAAATAAAATCTTTTCTTTTCTCTGCTAATGATGGAATCAATCTGCTTCATAAGTCACACAAAGCAGATTCTCTTCCTTCAGCCTGATAACAAGGAAATGATGTTACAAAGCAAATAAAGGGAACAAACGGTGCATGAACTACTGCCATCTTTTGGTTACATTTCTCAGGCCAAGAATTTAAGGATGCATTCATCTAAATCAAGAACATTAGGGAGGGTTGGTTTTTTTTTGAGAGGCTTCTCCCACTCACCGCACATAAAACCTTGCAAACACAAACCAGAGGCTATTTATGTTGTTCTGGGCACCGCTAAAATTCTCGGTTGCAAGCATGAATATAATGTTTAAAAGACTGTATCTATTAATATTTTGAGATGTATGGCTTATTCTGTTTCTTTTAATCTGTACTTCTGTTAAAAATATTATGCATATTCAAATAATACACTGCTGCAATTACTGTATGAAGAGTATTAACGTTATTACACTGACATTTTGATAGCGACGCAAAAATAAATGAAGGGGAAGAAAAAAAAACGCTTGAATGAAACAAAGCAAAATTAGATTCAAACCTTTACCAGCCCCTGGAATAACATTCTCTCATCTTAGCTTTGCTTTTTTGGGTTTTTTTAACTAGACCTCAAGCCTAATCAAAAACTCATTGAAAGGAAGAGTAACAATCGGAAGGGGGTTGGTTTAGATCCAGCAGGGCCAGATCTATCTGGAGGTCTCTATGGAAGTTTGCTGCTGCTTGAAATCAGTGTAGCTCCATTGACATAACAGAGATATTGCCCATAAATCATGCAACCCTATATACAACTCTGGTCATCTCCTGTTGACATCAGTGGGAGTCGGGTACATCTACCTGAAGCCATCCACAGGTCTAAAAGTCCCTTTAAAATCTTCTTGTCTCCTTTGAATACTGATTCTTTTTAGGGAGATTTGGATTAGTTGTCCTTTGGGAATTTCACACAGAGGCTACATTGACAGACCTGAGCTGATTTGCTGAACCCTAAAACTGAATCCAGAGACCCAGCATAAATATAGAAACAGGATCAATGATGAACCCTATTTCATATCAAGAAGGGAACAATGTCAATACATATGCATGAGATGCAATGTGTTTTTCTGATCCTCCTATGTCGTTAATCATCTGGGGTCTTGGAGCCTGCTTCTTAAAAGGAACGGAAAATTCCAGTTGGAATAATCACCAGACAGAGTGAGCCATGACAAAAAATAGAAATTATGGAAATGAAGAATGCAACTGCTTTTACAGAGCTAAGCTTGGGCTTGAGAGACCTGCGGGAGGGATCGAGGCCTTGCTCCACCACAGACTCCATGTGTTTCTAGGCTAAATCACTTAGCCTTTGTGTGCCTCACTTCCCCTTTCATACCATGGAGATAGCACAGCCCAATATTATGGAGGTGTAGTGAGGACAAACACATTAAAAACTTCTCAGATATTATGGGGTTATTTATTGCAGGTTCAGAAAACAGAAACTCTTACCCTAAAGGAGGAAGTCTGGGCTAGGAATCAGGTGGCGGGACTTTTGACTTCTTTTGCTGAGAAAGTGCTCAAAGAAATACTTTTGTCAAGATCAAACTGATGTTCAGGAGAATTGCCAGTGACAGAAATCACTGAAAGGTGTAGGCATTTGATTTTATCCCTTAATATCCTGGACGTCAAAGCATTGGGGATTCAGATATACCTGCAGGCTCAGAGACATCCTCTATCTGAAGCAGCAGAGAGTAGAGTCTCCTTCACTTTTATTGGATCTGGGTGCTAATACCCAAGGGGATACTCTAACCTGTTATAACCAGATTACCTTGCATCTAGTGTGGATTAAGCAGGATCCTCCATTGCATGGTGTCAACATAGAATTGACACCCCTTCCTTCCATGCTAGAAACTCCAGGAACATTGAGGAGCCAAAGTCTGTAAATCAGCGGTTAGAGATGAACTTTGTGTGACCATCCTGCATTTACACTGTTTGTGAGAAGCCTCAGGGCTCCAACTCTTATTCTGAAGACTTCTTGCACATGATTTAGCAGCGGCAAACCACAGTATATTAAATGCCTGTGTATTTGGCATTGGCACTGTCTGCTTGGAACATGCATCCCAAAGGGTCTGCCTTCTCTCTTCCACCTTAGTAAGATTCCCAAGGTCATCAGAGACCAACCTCCTGCAAGTACCATCAATGAACCAAGTCTACTTGGTGAATTCACATGGGAGGTCATTCTCAGAGGTTGATCCTCAGCTTTGCAACTCTTTCTCCACTCCAAAGACCAAGCCTTGCCATCTTCCAGAACTTCACTCGCACGTTCCTATCAGGACGGGTGTTTTTTAAACAAGGCTAAGCTGGATCAGGAATTTACATTTTATTTTTGATACTCTAGTTGCTTTTTGAGTTGTTTTGTTTTGTGTTGCATTCCCCTGTTTTATAAGTTGCTTTGGTCTCTTAATGGAAGTTGTCCTGACAAGCAATGTATATATCAAACTAGCCAACTGCCTGTCAAGGATGATGGTGGGAGGAGGGAGGGCAGGGATGGGGGTGGTGCTTGCTAAACCTAACCCTAACCCTAACCCTAACCCTTGCTCCCTCCCCTGCCTCCGCACCACTGCCACCTCCCAGGAGCAGGGTGGGGGGGAACTTGCCCCGCTGTCCCCTCCACCAGCACACCATGCCACTGCCACCACCATCAAGGAGCAGGGCCAAGGGGATGGGCAAGGCTAGAGGCACTGGCTGCACCGCCGCTACCGCCTCCTGTCCGTAACACTCTTGGAGCACTCTGATCGGTTGTTTCAGTAGCCAATCAGAGTGATCAAAGAGTGTTAGAGACAGAAAGATGTACTAAGCCCTTCATTATATTAGAATTAATGAATAAATAAGTAAAGGGCCCCACTGACTTATGTCCAGGGTCCTGTGTTCACTTATTGGCAATGACATTTGCCATGGATTCATCTTTCATTGTCATCTTCTAAAGCGCAGCTTGGCTTCATTTCAAGACCCATGGTAGGAATGTGTGACCCCCTGAAAACACTGCCAAAGACTCTTTCTATGGACAGCCATAAGAATTCACAATTTATATGGAGCGCAAGCATCCATGGGCCTCCAAAAGCAACCTAATAACATAGCATTTGGTCTAAATTGGGGATTCTTTTAACAGCCCTGCTATAATTAGCAGATCCTCACAGTTTGCTGAGATAGATTATATATGTTCCCTCCTGCCGAAGCAGAAGCAATTAGGCCCTATTGTCAAGATGATTGGCATCTGCTTGTCTTGTGTTATGCTGAAGTCCCTGTAGGAACAAGCCCTTCCAGGAAGGCTTCTTTATATAATCCTTATTCTTTCACATAAACTCGCCATAGTTTGTCAACGATTGTAATCCAGTGCGTGAAGCCCTCCTTTCCCATGGGACGACACACCATTCATCGCACTTGGGCCAGTGACTCATTTACCTTCTTTCTTATTGTTATGACTAAGCAAGCAGCCTAATTAGACACAAACTTAAAAAAAAATGCTAGGTATTGGCTTGGAAAAGTTCTTACATAAATGAACAGTATTTTTCTGTGTACTAAGTTTTGCTTCACTGATTTTTACTCATGAGCTGCGGATATGACAACTTACTGCAGCCTGATTTTCTTACTCAGTGAAGTGATTAAAACAATATCACCCCAGAGACTTTGTGTTTGTCTGCACATATCACCCTGCCTGTCTCAACGGCATCTAAAGCAAGGAGAGAACACTGGTACTCAGCAAAGTCAGCCAAAGGGAGTTACTCCTCTTTGGATAAAAAAAGCTTTCTTTTTTGGTATTGTTTTCTCTCTCAGCCATGCCGAGCTCTCTTTTTTTTTTGCTGACTTGGTCAAGAGAGAACGGGAACAAACTTGGATGTATAAGACTGTTCTTCAGAGAAAATGCAAGTTGTGCTCTTTTCGGTCCAAGCTTCAAAAGCAGCAAGCTGAAGGCTATGAGCCGTGAATGGAGCCACGGTAGGTGATCCCCTTAGCCATTTTCAAGTTGCAGATGTATGGCTATAGCAGAAGGCCCCGAAGCCTGTTCTTGAATGAACCTTTACAGATGTGACAAGAAGCCTGATCTGGAAAGTTTAGAAAGCAATTAACACTAAGCCAGTAGTAAGGTCCAATCAAACTGAAAAAAGGCCTGGAAGGAGCCAGCATTCAAGAAGGCTTTAAAACAGATATACAGAACACATAAGCCAAAAACAAAAGCTTTAAAATGCTATTATTAGTGATATATTCGATGTAGCTTCTTGTTACAGACATGTGTGTGCAGTTTCTGAGATGAGCTGCAAAAGCAAGTGAGAAGCAAGGTTTAGGTTGGGGACGGGTTGTTTTGTCCGTCTGACAAGATCTTTTATTGGCCCAACTGTATCATTGGGAGGGATACCAGACAAGCTTTCAGACATGATATGCCTCATGCTTGTCTAATATCCTTCCCAATGCCACAGCTGGTCCTGTAAAGACAGCACAGAAAAACCCCACAACGCTTGCTTCTCACATATTTCCTGGATCAGCATAGCTATAACCACAATCTAATCCTACTAGTAGTAAAAACTAAGCAGCCTTGTCAGGAAAGACCATCAATCAAGGGAGCAGAACACTTGCAACTCCAAACCATACTCTCTTCCTCTAATATTTCCAATAGGGATAATGGTTGCTTTGTTCATCTTGGAGACACTATCAACTAATGCATTTATTGCCTTTTGAGGTTGAGGGATTTTTATTTAATCATTAGTTTTTGTCATATCCACGTATCCACCAGGGATTCTGTGATGTTAAATGGGCAGAAACAATTGGTGACGGACAGAGGGGACAAGGCTGAACTCCTCAACGAGTTCTTTGCCTCAGTGTTCCTAAGTGAGGGGCATGACAAGTCTCTCACTGGGGTTGTAGAGAGGCAGCAGCAAGGCGACAGACTACCATGCGTAGACCCTGAGATGGTGCAGAGTCATTTGGAAGAACTGGATGCCTTTAAGTCGGCAGGCCCGGATGAGCTCCATCCGAGGGTGCTGAAGGCACTGGCCGACATCATTGCAGAGCCAC
>NW_005842251.1:547818-556992 GCF_000455745.1 Alligator sinensis
GCCACCCATCATGGCCCCTGCAGCTGCTGCTGTGCTGATGAGCCCCAAGTCACCTCCATGTGCCCAGTGCCCATTCAGGAAGCTGTGCGGCTTTTAGATAGGCATCTAGCTGGGGTCATCTAAACCCAGAACTCTTTCCTGCTTATGCAGGGGGTTGGACTCGATGATCTATTGAGGCCCCTTCCGACCCTAACATCTATGAATCTATGAATCTATGACGTGGTAACCTGCCAGAGCAGAGCGTTGGGTTCAGTGATCCAAGATGGCCTGTCCACTGTTAGGTTCCCATGAAATGTCCAAGTCTTGTGCATGTCAAATATATGAGCAGGTATGTGAACACTGGAAGACTGCAAATAGGAGGATATAAATACCTAAGGCTTGGCTATAAAGCCATTCTTCCATTGATTTTTCCTGTTATTAAGCTAAACAAAAAACCCCTTCATTATGTCCTTGCCTCTTATATTGAAACCCAGACAAGTGTTGGGGTTTGCCAAGTCTTGAGGACTTTGTCTTCCTCGTATAGGTGTTAGAGTCTGTGAGGGGGGGGTGGGCCCAGCACTGCTCATCGCTATGCCATTGACTTTGATTCTGAGGACAAGAAGCCAATTTTCCAGACAAGGGATAAGAGATGTTTACTCTTTGAAACCAGTTCACCCTCTTCCTAATGCAAATCTTTAAGCCAAGGGGGTTGAACGCTTTAGTTAAGATTGGATGGAAAAAAAATGCTTTAGCTCAACTGGAAGTTATCAGGCCAGATGGAAAACTCATTGACTTGAATTGTTTGGAGGCATTAGGTACTCACAAGATAAATAACCTGATTGGGTCGTTCTGGTCTTAAAATGTATGAATCTACAGTAAGCAAAAAAAAGCAGTCTGAATATGAGCCATAAAACCACAGGGTTGAAATGGAGCTTGGGGGATTATGTAATGCACACAAGCAGGGATGCTATTCCTAAACCATCTCAGACAGGCGACTAAGGAAGAAGATGCTGTAAGCTCCCAGGTACCATCTCCCATTGGTCTACTGTTCTCACAGCTAGGAGATTGAACCAAAATATGGTTTGATGCAGTTTAAACCTGTTGTCTCCTGTCCTACCCTCTGTGGAAAGGGAGAACCGTTGTTCTCCTTTGTTGTTATAGGAGCCTTTCAAAGATTTTCAAACTGCTACCATGTCCGTCCTCCCGCTGCTCTTCAAGAGACTCTATAGACCCTAAGGTGCCAATTGAACTGTTCCACTGATCATTGTCTCAGAGCCACATAGATGCCTATTTTTGATTAATTTATTATACATCCAAAATGACCCCCTCCAAAGCCCCCCTACCACCCAGCTCATAGTACCCATGTGAATGATGTACTCTTATTTCTGAGGTCAAGGTCTAGATGCATTGCTTGATGATGCAGAAAGCAACCCTACTGCTCATGTTTATATTCTGTGGATAAATGGAGAACATCAGTTTCCAGACTGTCAAGCCAGCGATGTTCATCAGCACTGAATTCACATTAAGATTTTTTTTTTTAAGATTTTTTTTTTCCCGACAGCAGAGGGAAGGTGGGAAACATTTCCCTAGATGATAGAATAACAATTCAACTGCAGCTCCCCAGGGAGACAGAATAATTTCCAACCCTGAGTAACGTATTCAATTGGAAATTAGTTAAGTGGTTATTTGGCTGAAAGGGATTTAACAAACAAGATCTACCTATGAGTCTTCAGGTAAAAGAAATACTCAGTTGAATTTAATTAGGAAAGGGATTCAACGCTACCTCCCATCCAGTGGTAACCTGCAGGTATTTCTAACAGTAATTAAAAAGGTTTCCAGTTAGTGGTGAAGATAATCACAACATTCTGGGAGGGAAAACACAGAAACCAAACTGCAAATCCTCATCCCAACTGTTCCCAAAGATCTTTCTTGGAAATTCCAACCAGCATTCAAGTTGCACTAAAAACAATCCATTATTATTAATACTGACCGTAATCAGTTCATTTTAAATATAAAAAAACATGGCACACGGTATTTTAAGGATAGCAGAACAGATACACTGAGCTACTCTGGAAACGGTTACTTTTCCATGAAAACTTTCATTAAAAAGGATATGCTTTTCATTTTTGTTGAAATTCCATTCTATAAGATTTCAGGATTTATTGACCCCTATGGCTCCCGGGCATGACTTGTCCTGTTCTTTGGCCCACAAGAAGTTGTATGGTTCAGATCCAGGGAGGGGGTTTTGGTGAGTTTGAGACTCCCTGCTAGGTCTTTGGACTCCATGAGTGCCTCAGTTTCCCTGGTTCATGCCAGTCAAATGTTTTACCTAGGCATAGAGACCTTCTAAGCCAAATTGGAGGAAGAGGCAAGGATGAGTTCTTTAGATGATATTTTTATTGGCCTATCTTCACATCCAGGCAAGACGCATCTGGCAAGTCAAAGGGGTCGCTATTAAGTTAGTGGAGTTGCCAATGGTGAGCAAGAAAAATTGTTTTCCAATGCTAATCCTTTCAATCCACTCTCCATGCCATTTTGCCTCCAGCAGGGTCATGTATGCAAACAGCAGGGAGCAGCAGAAAAGTAGAGTTCTTCAGGTTTTTCATTACTGAATTCAAATACCTGGTACCAGGTTATAAGTTAATGGCATCCACTGAGGCAAGAGGGATCAGAAGTGAGCTCTCAATCACTCTCTCCAGGTAAAAGTCCTCATCTTTCATATCTGCTGCTGAGTTCCACAAAAAAATAAAAATTCCCTGCAACTTTCTCATGGTATTTCATAAACTGATGCTCATATCTAACCTTTTAGAGTCACCTGCCCTGCAAGAAGGGCCCCCTTTCTGTTCCTTTGAAAGGACAATGAGCATTTAGCCAAATCTCTTCAGCCTTTTAGCTGTGCATTTTTCTGTCCAGCATGAAAGTACAAAAATATTCAAACCGGCCAAAGTCAAAGGCTAGTTTAAGTCCAGTTAATCCCACCAGCAGGTGTGTGTAGATAACTGATGAGCCTCTTTTGTAGCCTCAATGGTAATGCTATTTCATGCACCGTCTAGTAGAAAAGAAAAAGAGCCCTTTTTTTCCCCCCAGTGCTCAAGTGCTAACTTCTTTGTCACTTCAACTTGCACATGGTTTTCAGGAGCGCCAGGGAGGGGGGTGGAAAAAAGATAGTACGATCTTAAGCAGAATCTAATTCCAGAGCCAGAAGTACTCACCGCTTGACTTCTTCTGTTCTGCATTTGCTTGTCAGAAGCTGAGCTTTCCTTTTTCTTTAAGGCTTGGAGGGAAAAAAAATCTGCCCTCAAATCCTGGCATGTACAATGCGGAAATCAGAATTTCAATTGTGAACTAAGGTGACAGTGCCTATTTTTAAAGACTAGCACAGAAGCGAACAAGTCAACAAAATGAGGCAATCTTCCTTTTGCATGGCCCCTCCGTGAATTGTACAGGTTTCCATAAAAGAAAAATCGGAGCTGAACTTTCACTCCCGAAACCCCTTGAAAGACATTTTTTTGAAGCTGAAAAGGTGCAGGAATTAAGAAGAAAAATATATTGAGGGTTTATGTAATGAATGGAAGTGAATGGCGAACACCAAGGCAAAACAGATATTAAGGAGACCGATGTTTCTGTTCATTGTCCATATACCTGGTTCTCCTGACTTGCCCTATAGAGGCAGCATTTGTGAAGTTTCACCAACAGGCCTTAATGGTTCATTTCCCTTAAAATTAACCGTAGTAACCCTGACAGTTGTTCCAAATAAAAGATCCATGCTATAAAAGTTTCTTGTAATTGTATCAAAGTGCTCTGGGATATGATGTGCTTTAAAACTATCGTAAAGGAAATATCTGCTTCTGTGGTATGGGACAAACAGTGGGGCCAACTGACAGCTCTGAGTTAAGTCTCAGGGTATTCATAGAAACTAAGAAAGAAAACCCACTCAGCCAGCAAAAGCTACGAGTGTCAGGCTGATTGACTTGCAGCACTCAAACACCCTCTGAGGTCAATGTAGTTTTAGTACATGGTAAGAGCCTCAGAAGAACTATGGTCTCAACACTGTGTCAAGGAGGATGCTCATTTTCAGGCTGTTTGACTTGGGTTGGTTGATAGGGGAAATCTGCCACTCTCCTTGGCCATCAAATCAATGCTGAGAAGGTCATGCTGGACCTAACTGTGACCTCGGTTACTGTAAAGATTCATAGATGTTAGGGGCTAGAAGGGACCTTATAAGATTATCGGGTCCAGCCTCCCTGCACTTCGGCAGGAAAGACCGCTGGGGTCAGATGAGTCCTGAAAAGGGATGGAGCAACTCCACTGAGATCAGTAGTCTTTCCTTCTACACACACACATGCGCACACACACATGTGCACACCGCGCTGTCAGAATGCTAAACCTTCAAGGTCAAGCATGGTCTTATTCATGGTCAAATTGGGAAATGTGAGAAGAAATGTTGATTTTACAGTCTTAGTTTGCCCCCTTTGTGAATACATTGAATGACAGAGAGAATTTCATACAGTGTTTTTCTCCCTCCCCTCTCCTATCCCATTCCAAGCCCTTGGACCTCTCAGTCTTTCCCCCCATCTACTCTGCCCTGGATCCTCTCTTCCCCTGTTCCTACCATCCTGCCTCTTGAGACTAACATCCTCTTCCTCCCATGTAACCGTCCCCATTCACTGATTCCTGTCTCCCCCTTTTATTACCAGTCATTCTCCCCTCTGCTTTCATGCAAGTGCCCAGACAGGTCGGTCGAAAAGGTGGTGCTACCTGGGAGAAGTGGAGCATGGAGTGGAGAGCACAGGAGAAATGGTCTCACTGCTCTCAGCTCCTGTGTCCAGTGTCATAGGAGGGAACAACAATTACAGGAGACTTCCTGCTTAGTCCCAGCATGACTGACAGTGAGCATGCTCCAGTGGTTTATGGGGCTGGGCCATACATAGTTTTGTCAACATGTGGAACGTGCTGGTTGGTGGTGTTCAGATCATGTATATGCCAAACTCTGGAGGGTAGAAGGCTCTGCTGAGCATGCCCAATAGGGGAAAATTTGGGGAAGGCTAAAGATTGGCCAAAATTGGCTTAATTTATGTTTAGGGATATCTATCTATCTATCTATCTATCTATCTATGTGTGTGTGTGTGTGTATGTGTGTACATATACCTACCTATCTACCTATACATAGATATATATATAAACCGGGGCAACAAAAGGCATATCACAGATTCATAGACGTTAAGGGCTAGCACCTTAAATTCCCTCCCCAATTTCTACACCTTGTTTCAAAGCATGGAGGAACTAGAGTCTATAAGTAAATAAAAGCAATGTTGCTTTTATACATGGACAAAATAATGTATTTTCTCTAATTCTTATTCTCAGGAATGGCAGATGCAGGTCCTCCCATAGCTGTAGCAGATCTGGACTTGGGCATAGCTCCATACATAAGGATAGGCTGAGTTTTCATTTGCAGCAGAAAATCCAAGCACTTTATTACACAGGAAAGCTATGAAGTACTGCTCAAAAAATGACAGCGCTACTGGAATACAGAATTTATTTTGTGGATTAAAATGAATTAATTAGTTTATTAATTAAAAAGTATTTAAAATGGGCCTTTTAAATAATTTAGCACTTTGTTCCAGATTTCTTTCTTTCTTTTTAATTTTTTTTTTTTTGGCCTCAATTGATCTTAGGAATAAAATTAATTGGCCTTTACAAATTTCCAATAGAGTTAAAAGTGACTGAGTTAAAAACTATGACTATACTCGGAGGGTTTGGAAATCTTATTTCCTTTTTTGATCCATTGTTAAGTTTTATGCATCATGAATATAAATTTCCTTTCAAGCAGAGGCTGATAAATAGCATAGAGTGTTTCCCAGGAGGAACTGCCCTCTTACAAAATGGTTCCTGACTGAATTTAAAAATCTCCCCCTCAGACACAGCCCATCTCTTATACAATGAGCAGCACTCAGAGGCCGTCGCCTGCCTTGGCTGTCTGGAAGGACTGGCAAAGCAGACAGCCCCGAGCCCATCTGAGACGACCGCATTGTGAACTTTGCAAGCATTACAAATGGCATGTTCAGCAGAGTGGTTGAAGCAATTAGCAAACCCAGCTAAGCAAAATGGTAAAATCCTTCATTTGGGCTGAGCAAGGAAGGCAGAACAGGAACCAGCTTGCTAGAAGGCCTTAAGGTTCAATGGCTAATAGTCTAATTACTTTTGCTAAGTTTTCTTAATCGCACTGCTACAATCTTGAGAACTAAATAACGAGGGAGGGAGCTTGGTGCGTGCGATCGTGAAACAAGGAGAGAGATGAGCAGACGTTCCAGGCCAGTATGCGCATATCTTCCTCTGATCAAAGCCATATATATGCGAGGGGTATAAGAGAAAACCAGGGAGTCCCGGAAAAGATGTGTTCCTGATAAGACCCCATTTTTCTGTCTTCTGTCCCACTGCTTCTGGCTGCCTATTACTGCAGAGCAATGAGGGAGGAAGAAGGGCAGGCTATCGACTTGTCTTCTACCTCTATTCTCAGTAGCCAACCCACCCACACAACTATAATTCAGGGAATAAGACCCTGATACTGCTGATGGACTCTAAAGAGTCATCATCAAAAGCTGCCAATCCTGGTTGACTTGCAATCCTGGATTGAGCATGTAGTATCTTGAACTCTCAGAGGAGGAGGATTTCCTATATGCCAACTGCAAACCTGACTGCTCATGTTGTAACTAGTTCAAGAAATAAATACAAGTTCTTTCTTAGACAGTCTTACCCCCACCTCCCTTTTGCAGGCCTTTCAAATGAGGTCAAAAGCATTCTTCCTTCAGTTTTGTGATCTCTCCATGGGGTTTAAAGGAGACTTTTTGTACCTTCGGAGGTATTTTCTGAGTCCCTTGAGCAAGCTCCTTGCAAAGACACAGACACAACTAACCTCTATGCACTTTTCCTGAACACTTGCTACTCTGGGGCATGTATGTGCAGCCAGCTTGAAAAAAAAAGAAGGCTGGGATGTCAGAAGCTGCAAAGCAGGCTACAAATGTATGAACTGATAAAGCCTCAAACAGGATGATAGGATGTGCCGGACTACTTCAACCTTGTCTAAGAGGAATGTAACATAAGCACTAGCTGAGACTTTGGACACAGCGCTGGGTACAGAAGATTCCCTGAAATCATAATAAAATTAAACCTTTAAAAAAAATAATATACATTTTATTTTGAGGGCAGTTTCAAGGAAGGGTGGAAATATTTCAGACTTCTATGAGGGTACACGTGGGTTTTGATGTCCAAGGCAAATTCTCTATGGCCTTTTATATCCCATTTTCAAACCAATGTTCTCTGGTATTTTGTCCCAGGAGCTTGATTCTGTGATCCGAATTCAGTGATCTGAATTCCCAGTGCTCAATGATTGGCATCCAGGGGGCTATAGATGTGGTCAATCTTATTTGCTTATCTTCAGTGGGTTTTGGATCAAGACTGAAGTGGGATGAGAGCACCCAGCACATCGCTATTTATTATACAGTTCTTTCCAAAATGAAAGTGAAAGGCAAATGGTTAAAAAGATCCATGCATTTAGACCAACACACACCTAGGAGAAATATACTGGGAAGCATCATTTAAAAAAAAATGGGATGCATTGGGAATTTCAGGTGCTTTGGAAAGCTAATGAAATCTTTTGTGTTTCAGAGGCCCTGCTGAAACCTATCTCCAATTATGCGCAGATGGAGAGCATGATTGGCATTCGTAGAAACTGGTATGACTCCTGTTTAGCTCTCCTTGTGAAATTAGAGTTTTTTGTGGTTTTTTGTGTTTGCTTTTTTTTACTCGTTTGTTTTTTTACTCTTGATTCCTAGGTCAGAGGTCTCCAGGAGAGAAGTTTCATTTCGCATTTCCGCTCTTCAAAGAGCATGAATTCAGCAATTATTTATGGTACAAGTCACTTTGATCTGACTTAACAGTTAGGTGACTTTGCATTTGTTTGGCTTGGTATTTGTACATCTCTGGTTATCCATGGAACATTTCCAAAGATTTTTCGATGAAGTGTCTGTCTCCAGATGTAATATTTCCTACTTGTAGCTGAGACCAGGAAACTTCCTAGGGACTGCATTGGGTTTATAGGGAGTATATTGAACATCTTGGAAAAAATGGATATCCTGAACAAAACAGCTTGCTACAAACTGCCCAGATGTTCCCTTCCTTTATTTAGGATGCTTTTCATGGTTCTTGTCTTTGTGTGTGCGTGCTGTTCTATCAGTGGGGAAATCTTCAGATTTCATAGATTTCATAGACATCAGGGCTGGAAGGGACCTCAAAAGATCATCAGGTCCAGCCCCCTGCCCCAGGGTCAGGAAGTCAGCTAGGGTCGAAGGATCCCAGCAAGATAAGTGTCCAAATGTTTTTTAAAAGAGTCCAGAGTAGATGCTTGCCCCACCACTGAAGGGAGTCTACTGTCCAAGCCCCCAAGGCCTGGAATAAAGAAGTTTTTTTTTTATGTCCAGCCTAAAATGGTCTTGGAGGAGTTGGTAACTGTTTAACCTTGTCATCCCTTGGGGTGCTCTGGTGAACAGGTGTTCCCCCAGATCCTGATGAGCACCCCTGATGTACTTATAGGCAGCCACCAGGTCACCCCTCAGCCCGCACTCTTCCAGGCTGAAGAGTCCCATGGCTCTCAGCCTCTCATCACAAGGCCTGTTCTCCTGCCCTCTGATCATGCGCATGGCTCTCCTCTGGACTCTCTCAAGCTTCTCCACATCCTTCTTGAATTGTGGAGCCCAGAACTGGACGCAGTACTCCAGCTGTGGCCTCACCAAGGCCGAGTACACCGGGAGGATGACATCCTGAGATTTACTTGAGAAGCATCTATGGATGCAAGCCAGAGTTTTGCTCACTTTACCAGCTACAAAATTGCATTGGTGGCTCATGTTCATCTTGTAGTCAATCATGACCCTCGAGTCCAGTTTGGGTCTCCACATACCTAGATGTCCACCCTAGGCTATGACACAAATGACTAGGTATGGATTAGGACCTCCAGCCTCAGCAGGGAGAAGCCAAGTGAAGAATCAGCCCCTGAGACTCAAGGGACCGAGAGATGACCCTTTCAGGTCAGATGGTGTAGGAGAGCTGGGAAAGGCATACAGACCACAGCAGCCCCTGCCACGGCCCTTTGGTGTAAGCAAGATTTCAGGCCCCAGAACTTCCCATTCTGTATTCAGCAGG
>NW_005842251.1:557002-577811 GCF_000455745.1 Alligator sinensis
AAGACAAAGCTCCTTTTAATGCCAATTTCATAATCTAAAACGTTCTCCCACGGTGCCTTAAACGCCATTATATATGGATGTGCCGTCTACATTATTAACCTTTATGCAGGTAGCAAAAAGCATTGAGAGGGCCGTTAGCCCCATTTGCATTTCACAGCTCTAACCTCTGGCTACCCATGGGGACACGATCAAAAATAACACGAGCAATGAGATGCTGTGTCACACGCGCAGGGGCTGTTGGAGCACCCGCAGCGAGCGCAGCAGAACTGCAGCAGATGCCACCCTGTGGAGCAAATGCCTCTGCCTGGGGCGTCGGAGCGAGGGCTGTCTCTTGTCGTGATGCTGTAGCAGCATTGTGCAGTCTCACCTCCTGCCTCTGATGTTGGCAAAGCCTGCCGTGTCTCTCCACTCCCCCCACACATATCGCCTACCATTCTGCTTTTTCATTCCTTGTGCATTTACATGGTAAGCTCTAGGGCAGGAACTGTCTCTGAATCCAAATCTGGACTGTGACTTGCACAATAACAAGCTTGTGTAGGGTGTTTATATGCTATTCTAATTAAATAACAACCTGACTACTGATGATGAAACCTTTGTCACCGATGGGGAGGGCTGACACTATCCCAAACACTTTTGTTACAGACTCATTAAGGTGCATATTTAGCGCCTGAGTTTTAGACCAAACTTCACTTGGGACATCTGTGGGCTAACTACTCGGAGCACAGCGCTACAGGGGGATATGCAGACAGTTCTTCTCCGCAGACTCATCTGCCAAATCGATCTGTGCATCCCTGGGAGGGGAGGGCACTGCAACCTGGCAGGAGTTGCTAATGGTGGAAGCTTTGGGCAAGCAATCCTTCTTGGAGAACGCCCCGGCTGCACGAAGCGGTAGCCTTTATTACATCTTCTGCAGCCCTCCCTTGTGTCTTGAAAATCTAAAACGTGGGCAAGGGTTTTTTTTCCCCCATGATACTGGCTTTCCAATGATGGTGTCTTACTCATTCAAGGGCAGCAAAGAATAGGAAGGAAGGTTGAGACTCTGGACCTTCAAATCGTCAGCCTGGTTTTAATGCAGATGGGGCCGAGTCACTTCATCAGATCTGGATCTGCTTTCTTGCCCCTAACATGGTGATGATGCTTATGATATACGATGATATTATCATATATGGCGGGCACGAGAGCATTCAGTATTTGTAGGATAGGCAGGGAGAGGTACAGCTAAGTGGTCTTGATTCGCCCATACCGTTCAGATGAGCAGGGATCTAGGGCAGGCACGGGTACATTGGCTCACTAGAGACTTTAATCAAGTCATTCATCCCCATTCAGCCAATCATCTGGGCCCAGCCCCTCACAATTATTTTGGCTCCTTATTCCCTGCAAAATCAAAGGAAGTTCAGAGCAGAGTTCAGATTAATTTTAAGCATGTACCTAAATCTCATTGACCGTGGGGCATGTCCACATAGCACTACACCGGGCTGTTCAGAGGTCCCCCAGCACAACGCTCAATAGCCTAGCTCTGGGACCAGGAGCGGTATCGCTGTGTTAGTGCTGAGTTGCACCCTCTTTAATCAGTCTGGCTGCTCAGCAGAGCTGATTTGCTTGGGAAACCTGCCAGGCTACCGCAGCCCAGTTGCTTCCGTTATTGGAGCTTGCCTGGACAGAGCTAGTTCTACTATCTCTAGAAACTCTGCCACGCACCTTATACACCTACCTACCTTTAAACACTTGGCTGGCAAGGAATGATCTTACACACTTAGAATAAGAGAATTGTAGAAAATTCAGGGTAGAAGGGACCTCAGGAGGTCGCATCTAGTCCAACCCCCTGCTCCAAGCGGGACCAGCCCCAACTACATCATCCCAGCCCAGGCTTTGTCTAGCCAGTCTTAAACACCTCCAAGGATGGAGAGTTCACCATGTTTCTGGCTAACCTGTTCCAGTGCTTTACTACCCTCCTGGTGAGAGTGCTTCCTAATATCTAACCTAAACTTCCCTTGCTGCAACCTGAGCCCATTGCTCCTTGTCCTGTATCTGCCCCCACTGAGAACAGTCCAGCTCCATCCTCTTTGTAACCCCGCTGCAGGGAATTGAAGGCTGCTATTCAATCCCCTTCGGTCTTCTCTTTTTCAGACTTGATCAACCGCTTTGAGGAAACAGGGTATGAACTCCTAGTGCATCCAAATAAATCTGTCTTTTTTCCCCCTTAACACTCTAGGAATTCTGCATATAATTTCTGATGGCCGATTTATCTTTGCTACCCAATAACATATAACAAAAGATTCGTATTTTACCTTTGCCCTGTTGTCCTTAATTGATCGCGTGGAATATTACCTCACAGTCATTAGCATCTCTTGATGCACTGGGTGTTTAAAACACCAGCCAGGGCTGCAGATATATAAAAAGAAATGTTTCTCTTTCTTCTGCTAATGAGATGCTGTCCCTGCCTTTGCCGATGAAACAGAATAATAAAGCATGTGCATAAATAATACTTGCAGCCGAACAGATACATTGAGACTAGAGCATTGTTTCAAATCCTACCTTAATACCCAGAGGAAAAAAAATACTGAAGTCAAGTTGTTTCCTGCTTGGAAAGATCACAATGTTGCCGTGTACCAAGTCATTAGCCTAAGAGAGAAGCCCCATACATAGCACTTTAGGTTTTGCTTTTCTCTTCTGTTGCAGTTATCTGTGGCTGTTCATGAGACTGAATATGAGACCTAGAGGAAGTAGCTTAGCTCTACGTGTTTTCAATGCTGCAATATTAAAGCTTTCCATGCTTCCTTTTTTATACCGGGGCAGTCCCTCATGTTACTCTCTTCGTGTTACTAGGCACTGCACTCACACAGGGCAAGGCACAGTTCCTGCCCCAAGTAGGTAACAACTTAACTAACAAACAAAGCCATTTTTTCTCTATTTTCCAGGCTGGGAGCTGAGCCTCCGTTTTCCAGGGTGGGGCAGCTCCCGGGGGTGCAGTAGTGTGGTTGCGCCTCCAACCTTTCCATGGTGAAAGTCATGTGCCAGCAGCTCCATTTCTCCAAGGCCCTGCATGCCTGGTCCCCTGTGGTGTCTAAGGCAAGGCTGGAGCCCCAGGTTGGAGTGGGACACCCAGGGGACCAGAAGGGGAGCAGGTAAAGAAGGGGGGACTGTCTTGCAGCCGCTGCTGTCCCCAGATGACCTGAGGTAGGGGAAGCCCCAGGACCACTCCTGCCCTGCTCTAGCTAGGGGCTGCAGATGGCAGCCTCAGTGGGTGATCCCCCACCCCAGGGTCTGCTCCTGGACGTTGGGGACACCCAGGGAGTGGGCAGGGAGGAGGAGTACCTGGAAGTGGGGGATTGTTCATTGATGCTACTGTCCCCAGCCCTGCCTGGCCCTCTGCAGAGCTGCCTGCCACAGCTGCAGCCCTCGGGCTAGTGGGGGAAGTGCAATGATGGTGGAAGGGGAGGGAGCAGGGACCCAGCCCTTTGTGCAGCCCCAAGTTGGAGCAGTTCAGTAGTGGTCTTGGGGCTTCCCCTGCCCCCGGGTCAGCTGGAGATGGCAATGGCAGCAGCACTTCTGCTCCCTGCCCACCCCTTGGATGCCCCCGCTAGTCTGGGAGCAGATGATGGAAGGGGCGACCCACCTGTCACTGCTTATTGAAGGCCCTGGGACCCCCTCCCACCCGCAGGTGAGCTGGGACAGTGGTGGCAGCAGCAGGTCCCCCTTTCTTACACCCAGGGGCAATCTCCTGTCCCCCTGCTGAAGAGGTGGAGAAGGGAGTAAGAGAGGAGATGCCTACTGCAGAGGAGGGGTGCTGAGGAAGGAGTCTTACCTGCTTTGGGGACTGCAAAACATCCATGGCACCTGCTGCCATGGTGCAGCCACCCCAACGGCACTGCCAACATCTCCTGCTGCCCCATTTTGGATTCCTGAATCCACCCATGTCCAAAGCCAACTTTTCAATCATGATTTAGGGACCTAAGAGACTTTTGAAAATGGGATTTCAAATGGGAATCCTTAAATTTTTGCAAGTTGTGAGCCATGCACCTACCTTTTGAGCTCATGGGCTCAGGTGCCTTTGTTGCAACACAGTCAGGAATTGAACTCAGAGCTTCAGAGTCACAGGTCAAAGACTTACCACAAAACCAGCCTCTTTTTTTTTTTAAGGATAAATGCTTCCTGAAACAAATATATTAGGTGTAGTTGAACCAATCCTCCAACTCTGAACTCTAGGGAGTCTAACCCTGGCTGTATGTATAGCATGGGATGGCTTGAGCTGTTTATGCTTGACCTGGTTCCAGCAGATTCTGGACTGAGCTTCTGTTTTGTGTTGCTGAACTATTCAGCAGCTGTCATGCTCCGCTCCAGAGACACTATAAAAGGCAGGGCATCTACTGTCCATCAGAGGCCGGACATCTGCTGGTTAGGTTGTAGGTCAGTAGGAGATCTGGCTTCTCTTCTCAGTTAGCCATAGACTTGTATGTGATCTGGCTAGTCGCCTTAACCCTTCTGTGCCTCCATTTCTTCACACATAACATGTGGCTAATTGGAAATACATGAACTTTCAGGCATGCCACAAGTCTTAATCAATTAATAATCAGAAAGTACTTTGAGCTACACCTATTGTAAGATATTAGTATTTTAAAGAAAACTGTAAAGGCAAAACATGTCACAGCCTTAGGGTGGTGTCACATGTTCAACTTAATGCTTAGTGGCCAAGTACAGATGGGCAAAAGCCCTAAGGCTGAATTGATTCAATGTAGAAAAGTTTTTTCTAAGCTGTGTAGATTGAACCAATAAGCAAGCGAACAGACTTTCACTTTTGATTCCAGAAATGCAGCCACGTGTCTGCACACCTCCCTACTCAGCTGGAGCAGACAGCTTGGGCCAAGGCTAGCCCACCCACCCTGAGAGGGGAGCTTTGCGGGGGAGGTGCAAAGCATCCTGGGACTGTGAGTTAATTTGAATCTGGAGGGGATCTCAGACAGAAGGTCAATAAACCTATTTAACCTAAATCAGTTAAGTCTGATACGACATCCATCCAGGTTTACCTTAAACCAGTTTCAGCCATTTTGAGAGTGGTTTATGCACACTGAACGTCTGTTGTGTTAAAGATTTGAACTGGTTTCTGATCACTTATACCGGTTTATATGTAATTTCTGTCTCTAGCCAGGAAGTGCAGTGAAATATGAGCAGATGTACATTCAAGCAGCTTAACAGGTGTTAAATGCCATCATGTCATAAAAAAGTCATTCCCTTTCAAGAGAGGGTTATCTTCTAACACGTACTAACTTTTAATACCCCACAACTTTCCAACAATTTTCAAGTTTCAAGTCAACATGTAACAAGGCAAGTGTTGCAAGGAACATGTGGCATAGCTTATTGGGTTGGGATGAAGTAAATCTATTCACATTTCCTTAACTGGCCTGCTTGGAGACCTCAGGGGCATCACCCCTATTCCTCCCTGACCGAATGAAGGGGGGAATGGAACTTTCTTCATATTTTCAAGTGTTTTGACACTAATGGATAATTGTGCTAAGAGCAAAGAAGTGGTTTCTCATGTTGGGCAGCAGTTTTAAAAGTATCTAAGTTAAACACCTCCCTCCCTTGTGCTTGCCAAAATCTCACCTGATGATCTTCTTGTGTCTCACCTTCTCATTAATTTTAATCCTTCTGAGCCTGTGAGCATAATCGGGGACTGTGAGCTCAATGCGCAACAAACACACGCACGCAAATTCCTTTAGAGACATAATCCGTTTAATAAATATGACTGTAAAAGCAATAAACAATAGCAATTATACCTTACGCTACGTTGTCTTTAACCAAGAAAAGAAAAGTACATCAAAAAGTCATTTTAAAATTAGCAGTAGTTCGAATACTATAAGAAAACTTTTTTATTTTATTTTATTTTATTTTAATTGGCTCACTATAAAAATAAGTTGGCTAACATTGGACTTCAGTGGGGAATACTGTACAGGCACTGCCAGAACCTTCCCATCTTTCTTAAAACTGTAATTGCAAACACAACAGCAAAGCCATGCAAGCTCTTGTGATAAAAGGATATTTTGTGGGCTCTCCACCATTGGATGTTTTGAAGGAGATGGGTGCGGACTAGTGCATCCTACATCTGTGCAGGGGGCTGGGCTAGATGCCCCTTGAGGCTCCTTCCCATCCCGTGATTCCACAATTGCTATCACGTGTCTCCAGAAAGATTAGGATAAAGGACAGAGAAATCTGTGAGGCACTGAGCCATCGATTGGAGGAAGACTGACATTCTCCCTTTTGACGTCACCTTTTCTTAGAAAATAGGGCCAAATCCTGATTTTTCATCAAGAAATTCAAGCTGCCTCCAGCTTGTAATTCCAACTTAGTTGAGCGCTCTGAATGCCTTTCCCTCGTGGTGCTATGTGCAATGCCTTTCAGGCAAAATCCTGTTACTAGGAAAGTAGAATGAATACAGACAGGGTCTGGTCATGCTCGCTTGGATGGCAGCCCTGATTGTTGGGGTATCTTCCAAAAATTATCCCCTTGCTAGGAAATGAAGGACATGTCTGCATTGCAATCAGCATGGGTAAGCAATACCCACCCTAGCTTCAATCTAGCTGGTGTGGATCCTGACAGCAGCAAAGACGCATGGCATGGGCTACACTAAATTTTCCGAGTCCCGCGTGGGCTTGTACAGCCCAAGTTTCTGCAGCGTCATCGCTCTCATTACCCCAACTGGGCCCTACTGTAATTGCACCTCCTGGATGCAGGGCAGCTGGGACAAATAAGAATGAACTATGCCTGTTGTTCAGCGTAATAGCTGTTTGCTACTGGCTAACCAGAGGCCAGACATCTACTGGTTGCATCGTAGGCCATTCACCGATCTGGTCAGGGTGGTCAGGGCAGTAGGGTGGGAGTCTAGGTCACTACTCTGGCTCAGTGGTAGAAGCTATCTAGGGTCAGGTCCTGCTTTTGTCTATCCCTGCGTCACCTCATGAACACAGTACACTATCTGGGTGTAAGAGGGCATAGTCGCCAATGCTGGGCCCACAAGGAGACACACCGGGCTCTCTCCACCGATATTTTACCGTGAGGCTCTGGATGGTGGCAAACCTCAGTTTGATCACCTCCTGCAGAGACCTTTGAGCAACTGAAACATGGCTGAGATCAGCCGGAGGGCGAGTCATCTGAGTGCCTTGTTCATCTTTGTCTAGACCAAGAGGGATAGTGCGATGCTACCTCCTGAATACATCTTAGTTAAACGCTTTTAAAATCCCAGGGTAGCCACAGCACCTGGCCTATGACACATACCTGGTCAAGCCAAAGCCTAGGAGAAAGATCAGGCTGTCAGCCTGAAGAGGATTCTGGGTGTTTGCCCCCCAGCAGCTCCCTACCTATGCAAGTAGGCTGAACAGTCCTCTCCGAAAGAACTTGGCTTTGCCACTTAGGATATCAATATCTAGCTTCATTATAAGCTGCAGCGAGCAGTTCCAGACCGAGGAAGGAGGACGAGAAAAGTGAAAGGCCAAACAAAGCCATTAAAACAAACCAACCCAGAAGCACCGTGGTGTCTTTAGACTCCCATGTATGTTCTCGTGTGTCTTAGGAAAGTTGGCTGGGGTTGCTAATCTACCCGCAGACTGAAGTGCTAAAAGAGTAATTGAATCTAAAGCCAAGAACCCTTAACCCCCCCCCGACCCCTAAAAAGACCCCATGCATATTCTTGGCATATATCTTCATGAATCTTCTACAAATAAGAGACATCAGAAAAACAAAGAAGTTTGGAGGGGAGAAGGGAACGGGGTACAAGAAGGGAATTGTGATTTAATTTCTTCCCCCGTTAAAATAGAGCACCTGTACAATGCAGTTCCAAATATGGTCTCAGTATAATGTCCACATGCACAGGATTAAAGCTAAAAACCCTTTGTCTGAAGAATTAAAAAGTCCAAATGCGGTGAGTTTTCCTTTTTTTTATATATATATATATATGTATATATATATATTTATACTGGCGTCCTCAATTCAAACATTTACATAGGTAGGGATTTCTTTTGTGCTTTGAGTCTCAGCAGCTATGGAAATACTTCCTGTGGCAAAACAAAACAAAAGCAAGAGTTAAACAACACAGCGTTACTCACAAATGAAATGTTTGAAGGTATCACAATTGTTTGCTTTATTTTATTTTTTTGCATTCAATTCGTTCCAGATTGACACGTTCTTCTCCAAAACTTTCTCTTGCCACTTAGAAGGCTGTCTTTTTCTTTTCCGAACGAAAAGGATTCACCCACGTCAAAGACAAGAGAGGCAGAGCAGGGAAGGCAGGGGTGGGAAGGAAGCCGTGCCCTTATGAGCAAGTCCTGACTCATTTAGTGGCATTTGAACTGAAAAGGTATTGGAGACATGACAACCCGCTGTAAGATCTGCCTCTGCAAAAGTCGGGACCTGCTGCTCAAATGCAGCATGGAGACGCTCGGCTTTGTGCAACCAGAGGTAAGGAAGAGAAGAGAATGAACCCAGTGATGTTCACGTGGAGTCTTGCAGGGCAGAAAGATTGGATGATACTCTTCGTTTGTGAAAGCAAGTGTATATTTGAAAATAAAACACAAGCAAGAGAAAGACCCAATTACCTACGTTGCCTTCTTTTCCCCACAAGAAAGACAACTCATCAGAAAAAACGCCTAATCCTGGAGAGGTTTACTGTCCATGTCTAGTATAAGCCTCTGGGCTTTGCATACCCCAACATCCACCTCTAGATCATTGCACTTTCTCAAATATTTGGTTTCCTTACTCACCCCCTTGAAAATGCTTCCATTTTTTGGCACTGGGTAATTAAAGGGTTGCTTCTTCCCCACCGTGACCTGCTCCTCCCTCATGTGCATGCACTCTGCAACCCTAGTGACTTCAAGGAGGGTCTGCAATGCCTGTATCAGGACAATGCATGAGACATATGGTGCAGGGATAATGCAGCAGATCGAGCTGGGGAAGAACCGTTGCAAAATTTGGACGTCTATGTCAAAACAAGAGCTTCTGTAGCCAAACTGAATAAAGTTGGGCTGCGTCCCCCAGAGCAGCTGAGGTAGGCTCAGATGACCCACAGAAAGGTGGTATATTTAGTTGGCTTTCTGCTGTTAGGGCCTTCCAGGGATGAAAATGGCCTCCAGCCTAAGTTTAGCTGCCTCAGGGCAGTTCTGTCTTCTTCTGGCAGGTGACAGCTTTGAAACTGCTTTCTTGGCCAAAATCTTAGCACGCTGCACTTTGAACTTGTCCCCTCCTTCCTTTAGTTTACCTCCTCCCTTACTCTCTCTAGGGTAGCCCATGCCAATGCTCCTCCATAATGAAGGATTCTCCTCCTAGGAACTCCTTAGCGGGTGCCTTAAAACAGCTTTATGCCCGCTTTAGGCCAGCAGAGCAGGGCAAGGCAAGCAACTTGGTTTCTTTTTGTTTAAAAGGGCGATTTATCTGTGCTCCTGCCAATGCAACAAAAAAATGTTATATTGCTCTAAAATTAGTCCCCATCCTTACTCCTATGGGTCAGTCCTTACTTGTGCAAACCTCTTGGACGTCCTTGGTGGGACACCCGTCACGTGGCTGAACGCTACTCGAATGGGTGCAGGGCTGACACTTGAGACGCCTCATCTAAATGGCCATGCACAGAAGGTACATGGCAGCCTCCTTTGGTGGAAATCACCAGCCTCACAAATAAAGGGAAACACTGAATTTAACTTCCCCCTGCACCCATACAGGCTCCCCAGTTTAGCAAAATACTTCAACGTGCACTTGAATCTTTTTGATCCTCTCTTTGTGCCATGAAACAACTGCAGGGACTTCCTCAGCCTGATGAAGGGTTTTTAAACCCGAAAGCTTGCTAAAAAATGTGTTCCAACTATTTAAGTTGGTTTCATAAAAGGTATCAGATTCACCCAAAGAACCTTGTCTGCCTGTGAAACAAAGGTGGCATTTTCCATCGTTTCTGCTTTCTAGCCTCGCTCTTCTATCCCAGTTACCCCAGTGTTACTGAAGTGAGGTTAATGGGGACTGCACCAGAGTAAATGAGAGTGATTTGTATCATTGGCAATCTCTTTATTATGGTGCTAACTAAACCCTGGCGCTGCATTTCCAGTCTCACCAGTCTGCAACCACTGCTGGTTCTTCCTCTGACAGAAGTCAGCTTGATGGCTAACCATGCAGTCTAACACAGAGGTCCATATTTCTCACTGGTCCCCGGGGGTTAGCTATCGTGTTTTCATGCGTTGCCCTGCCATTTGAAGCAGCTTGATGCCCCAATACATGTCCCCCTTTTCTGCCATTCGCAACCTTGTCCTCCAGTATCTACCACCCCTGTTCCTTATCTTGTACCTTTTGGATGGGAGACAAGGCTCTTGTTGCAAGGTGTTTGTGAAACTACTCAGTGAACCCTCATATGGCTCTTCACAATACCGCACGCAGAGGAGTCGTATAAGGCAAGATCCCCAAAGCCTGAGCTTTCAGGTTTTACTTACCAAGTCTCCCTCCTGTCCCCACAGACCAGAAATAGGAGCTGGGCCCTCTTGCCTTAAGTGCTCTGATCTAGTCCTTAACCCCACAATTACCCAGAAACTAGATAACGTCCTCCCTGGCAGCACAAGTGAATGACGACGAGATTACAGAGCCCTCAAAAGGAGAGAGCTCTGCATGGAAAAGCTACACAGAGGGGTGGGATGGGGAGGGAGAGGACTCAGGCACTTAATTTCTCTTTCATCCTGAGTAGGTGGGGGAGGAGAAGCAGTTAGCTCGGTGTCTTTCAGAGGAGTTAAAAAAGCAGCAGAAAAGGGAGTGCTCTTGGAGAGGAAGGGAAAGGTTTCGCCAATTAGAAGCTGACCAGCTGTTGGCCGCTGGAGGTTATTTACCTATGGCCTGGGTATCCAGCTTCTCAGCTACTAGTTGCTCTGGGCTCATCAGTCCATTTTGAGGGACATTAGGCATGCTTTCCCTTGGACTGACTGGACTGACCATCTCTTGATCTTTCTCATTCTGCATCTGTGCATAAACATTAATGCCCGGGATCTTCCTAAAACATTAACAGAAACTGTCATTGCCGTGAGCGCTACAGACCGCGGTGCAATTACGCTTCTTCGACCAGAGTCCAAGATGACAATGGGGAGAAGGTGAGGGGAAGGGGAGGGAGGGGTAGGCCGTACCTTTTGAACTTGTAAATGACAAACACGGCTAGGCCCACAAACACCACGGAGAGCAGCATCAGCATGGCCGAACCACTGTGACTGGGAGTGAGGTCCACCAGAGGAGCTATGAGAGAGGAGGAGAACTTTAGAGCATCCACCCTCATGACCACTCGTCCGCAACGGTGCCGTGACCATCCTTTCATGGTCTAAAACCTGGGGATGCACATCCCCAGGCTGTCCAAGGGGTGGGAAACCTCTATTCAGGAGGCAGGCAACCTGCAGTGCTCATTGCACCTCTACACGTGCAGAGGGGCTGCTCTGATGCATCATAATTACAATGTGACAGAGCAGACTCGATTAATCGTGGTAATTGCCGTTCTCCAGCAGACTCCAGCGTCATGTGTATCGGCTTCCCCACACTGAAATATGATGGCAGGGGTGCTTTAACTAAAGCTCATTCGATGAGAGCCCTCGCCACCGTTTTTTAGCATGGGGACGCTGATACATGTGATGTTTCAGGTGCTTTAATTAGAGCAGTTCTTGGAGCCGCTGCAATTAAAGCACCCCCTTTCCACCTCCCAGAGCACGTCTATAAATGCCCATAACTATTCCTACAGTCTCCTTTAAGCTTCTGTTCAACTTTCAGATAGAGGGCAACTTTATTAATTCATTTAAAGTTTTACTGGATGTCTGGGTACCTAGTTAGAGAGATTTTAACTGCTTTCTGTCAAAGCCAGAGTGACTGAAGCCAAATGTGTGTTAATGTGATGTTATAGGCTCAGGTGCGTTGCTCAGTTGTGTCCCTTACTCTCATGAAGCCTCCCTCTCCCCCTTTGACACTGCCTTCATATCTTCACAGTGTTTCTTTTAATACCCTTTGCTTTGAAAATCCTGACATGGGGAGTATGGGACATTTCCCCCTTTTCTGCCATTCGCAACCTCGTTCTCCAGTATCGACCACCCCTGTTCCTTATCTTGTGCTTTTTGGATGGGAGAGAAGGCTGTCATTGCAAGATGTTTGTAAAACTTCTGCGCAATCCCCCGTGAACCCTCGTATGGCTCTTCACAATACCACATGCAGGGGAGCCATATAAGGCAACATGATATATCCTGACAGTGACACAATGGCACCCCCCCAAAAAAAAGGTAAGTTAAGTACAAATAGGGACACAGACACCATACCCAGGTGCACACACCACAGACACATGAGGGTTACAGAGAGGTGCACTCACAGAGCAGACATGACCATTTCTGCAAACACACTGTTGTATATACTCTGGTACAAAACAGATCATGGTCACAGGAGCACAGGATATAGAGTAGTAGTATGCACAAAACACACACATGTACACACATGCTTGAGGGGCTTGCTTCTGCACAGAAAATTTGCACGCTGAGAGCCAACACATACACACACACACACACTGCAGAGCATTTGTTATTCACACACATGTGCACAAAACACATGTATGAGCGGACACACGCATGCACACACACTTATCTGCATGTCTTCCCAGACACAACTCACACACAGGCGCAGAGCAATCATATGCAGCTAGGCAGATGTGGAGCAATCTGAGTTTGGAGTGCCAGCCAAATAAGAATACATGGAAACCTTCACAGTGATGTTCCAGTTTTACCGAAGTTCCTCTCCCGCAGGATTAGCATCATTATTAGATAATACTTGAAGGCCGCACATTTCTGTATTCATGCCTTTGTGCCTCTCTGTGATGACAAAGTATCTTACTGACTACTTCAGGCTCAGCATTACTCAGTGTTCTGGTTATAATGCTGTGGTTGGAGTCTGGTAATAAACAGCTCTTTAACGGCCCAGTACAGAATATTGGCGTATTTTACTTTCCCTTATGCTAGTGGGTTCTTGTTGGTTTGTTTGCTTTGCAGAGAAGCGGCAATGAATGTGATGGATGGGCTGCAATCTGTTGTCCAGAATTACCATAAATTAATCCTTCCCCAGTTAAGGCCTAAACAAGAGAGACAGAGCTGCAAAAGTGCTGAGTCCTCTACCTGTCATTCTTCATGTGCATGAGAGCACGCACTCTGTAGCAATGAATGGGCAAATGTACTTCAATATGCAGAGTTAGTTTGGATAACACCACGTTTTGCTTCCAGCACCAGCAAAAGCAATCCAAGTTGTGTGCATGTATACACACACAAACATACACACACACACACGCACACATGCCCTCCCCCGTCACAGCTGACTTTCAGATGGCTTAATGTACTGCAAATAACTATCTATTGTACTGCAGAGGGCAGGGTAGGTATTGTACTGCTGAGGTAGGTTTGCAGAGCAATGCTTTTTCCTTGCAGCTGCAAGTATTCAGACCTCACTGAAGTCATAAGTGGGAATGACTGGAGATTTGGGATCAGGAAGGAATTTTACCCCGTGGTCAGACTGGTATGGCTTATTGGAGGTTTTGCCTTCCTCTGTAGCAGGGGACATGGTCCTCTTCCTTGGAGCTTTTGAGTACATGCTAATAACCTTTGCAGCAGCAAAACACTGATGGCTTCCCTCCCTCCGTTGCTTAATAAGTTAAGCTACATTTAGTGTCTTGGGCCAATATGCCTTGTAGTTTGGTGACAGCATTGATTGTGTAGTTTTAGGACTAAGTTAGACAAGGACTTGTATGGGATAGATGGATGGGGATGATCCTACCTCAAGCCAGGGGTTGGACCTCCAGGGGTCCCTTCCAGCCCCATTTTTCTCCATTTTCATTCTTTTGTTGGGAAGATTCCAGTGTTCTAGATATTCATCCAGGAAAGAAAAGCTGACCAAAATTACTTGTGTTTTCGTCCCACAGGCTAAATACAGACAGTCAAAAGCCTGAGGCTGAATCGATTCAATCTTTGCAGGTTAGCCTAAGCTGTGCAGATGGAACCGATAAGCAAGTGAACAGACATTCACTTTTGATTCTGGAAATGCAGCCACATGCCTGCAGTGACCTAAGCCAGAAGCTGGGGGGAGCTAGAGCACATCTCCCTGCTTGGCTGGAGTAAACAGCTTCGGCCCAGCCTAGCCCACCACTGTAAGATGCGAGGTTCATAGGAAAGCTGCAAAGCATCCTGGGATGCCGGGGGACTGTGAGTTAACTTGAATCTAGAGGGGATCTGGGGCAGAATTTCAATATACTGATTTAACCTAAATCCATGAAGTCTTATCCACCCAGGCTTATCTTAAACCAGTTTTCGCCATTTTGAAAGTAGTTCATGTGCACTGAACTTCTGTTGTGTTACAGATTTGAAACTGGTTTCCAATCACTTATATTGATTTATGTGTAATTTCTGTTTCTAGACTCCGGGTGCATCTACATGTCACCCTACAGTGACGTAGCAATCACGTGTGTCTACACGTGATTGCCACTACATCGCTGTAGCAGCCATCTCCCACAGTTTCGTGTGCCGCTACGGGGGCATTGCTGGGAAATGTACCTGTGCGCAGCACACACGTATGGCACGGCACCATAGCAATATCACTACATGGTAACGTGTAGGCACGCCCACTGTTTTCAATATGGATGGGAAGTGTCAGTTCCTGGATTATGGAAAACATCTACATTTTTAACAACCTGAAAGAGTTTCTTTGCTAGAATCTGGGAAACATTCAGTGCGCGTTGCAAACCTTAGATTCTCCTTGTATTTAAGGAAGTTTGGAAATAGGTCTTGTTTCTGATTGATGTCTAATATATACTCTGGGGAACAACAGCCCCTCTGTGGCCCAGAGATGAATATCTAATGTTCCTTTGTTAGCTCTGTTTTCTATGCTTCTCCCATATAATTTATCATTGGAAAACATGTCAAAAATTTTCAGGACCAGTGAAAGAAATGAGTCCCTAATAACTAAAAGCTAATGCCTTAAAGTTTAGAACCTGACCTTCCTTTAAATTTACTCTCACACATTCCCTGCAATCCTTTCTACTTGATACTTACACATACAACATTATCATTGGTTTCACTATACACTGGATGTGAACAGGGGCAGAATAAAGCCAAGACAAAGACATGTTGGGATGCCTTCCTTTTGCAAAGATTGGCCTGGAGGCTAAACCTGAGGTGCCTTTAAAAGTAGCCTTTTAACATTGTGAAAATCAGGGTCCTTTGGTAACGTAATGTTTAAACACTCAGGTTATTAATATTTGTTCCTACTAATAGCCAGTCTTAAGACCCAAACTATGCAGTGCCCTGAAGCATCCATGGAGCCTGCTTTTTTTTTCCTTTTTTTTTTTTTAACAGAGATCAAATTACATGTAATGCCTAGGAATTTTGGAGGGGAAAAATAACATATTAATTTCTCATTTAGAGATGAAGAATTTATGGAGTGTTTCCATTCAGAAGCGGTGGGTTTCTCAAAGCAGACAGAGGATGATCTGTTCTTTAGTTAATGGAGATACAAGGTCATATTCAAGGGGAAGTGATGAGCAACTGTTGCTTTGGAGACACAAAAAGTTGTAAACATAAAGTTCCTATTGATATTTAAACCTGGGATGAACTTTGCACTTTCCCTAGAACCCTTTGTCCTTCCTCTTCATGGGCACTTTAGCACTGCTCACTTGTCCTGCAGAGAGCTCTCCATAATGGACTTGCAAAACCATTTGCTGGAGTTGCTGCTTGCCTAGATGCCAATGAACTGGGCAAGTTGAATAGCCCAGAAGAGAAACCTGCTGTTGACAGATCAGCAATCAAATTGCATTCTCATTCTGGAGTCGACGGCTCCCTTTTCCCAGAAACGTTAGATAGGACCTAATAAAGAGATTTCAAGGTTAACCTCTCTGCCCAAATACCTGGTGGTGGTGAATTGACATTAGTTCAGCTAAGGTTCCTGACTGTGCAGTGGAATAATTGAAAGCCCAACTGCATGGGCAGGGTCCATTTAAGCCTTGATAGAATATTAAATGTCCTGTGAGTGGTGCTGAGCCTTTCCTATTTTCCACTGATTTCAGAGGACTAGTATGTGCCTAATATAGTGCTCTGCCCTGGTTATATGATAACTTTTGCAACACCTAACTCATGTTGAATGTACCATGTCCATCCATGTAAAATGCAATACTCAGTCAATGAATATTCCAGGAACATCCAAGGCGATTGTACTGGCCAAGGGGCTAGCTATGCCCGGCACATCCACATAAAATGTATCTGCTCAACTGATGGATGTGCCAGCTACATGCAGGTAGCACTCCCCTCATATACTGCTGATTAGACTGCAAGTCCATATCAATAGCAGACATTAGCACTACATGTGCAATGGAGGACCTGCTTCAAATATAAATAATGCAGTTGCAATGCCATATTTTATCCCATGCAGCAAGCACCTTTCCCCCTAAATTTCACTGTTGGGGTGGGCATTATAATCAAGGAAATAGGGCAGCAGTTTCTGCTGCTTAAGCCTCTACCAGAGGGAAGTGAAGTAGAGCTGCACATGGTACATGCAGGGCTCCCTCGAGCTGGCTATGAATACCGTCTCTTTCCTCCTTGGGAGAGACACTCATGAAAAGATAGATAGATAGATAGATATCTTTTCATGAGTGTCATTTAGCCTTTTGGAAAGGCTGAATGAAAAAATATATATATATATATATATTTTTTTTTTTTTTCATTTAGCCTTTCCAAAAGAAGGTGCATATTTTATTTAGGGGCATGTTGTATGTCAGAAAATATGGCAATGTAAGCAAATTCTATGGTGCGTGCATATAAATTGGGTGGTATCTACAGAAACAGCTGAGCTGTTATTGCTTATTGCAGTTCTAGGGTACTGGAAGTGTGATTGATAGCCGGCTGATCCCACTGATTCCTCCTATCAGGAAGTCTACAACTGATTATACTACCAAACAATGGACAGGGTTTTGAAGGGGTGAATACTGACCTGCTGTTAAGTGTGCAGCATGGACAAGGATTCGAACTCCTGGCTTCAACTCAAACTGGACGAAGTTTTGGTTCAGTTTGTGGATCAATATTTCCGAAATCTGGAAAAAAGGAGACCAACCCCCCCACAAAAACAGGTTTGTAATTTTTTTTTTAAACCCAATTACTTTAAATTAATGATTGCTATGTGGAAAACAAGGCCATCTGCAAGGCAAAGGTTTTACATAGGGAAAGCATGTTCCCAGCACTAGATAACAAGAAACTTGTTGTATCACCTTGTAAAGAAACACAATACAGCAGATACGAACAGCTGGTGGGGCTGTACAGATGTTTGGGTCCGAGTAGAAGTTATTAATAATGACAGGTTACATGAACAACTGTACTCATACAGGCAGGCCTGCTGATGTAAAGGGACTATTTCCACGTGAAATATTAGTCATGTGCCTAATTGTTTTGCTGGGTCAAGCTAAGAACAAGAAACTCAAGTACAACTTAAAGCTGCAATGGCTAAAACTCACTGGGTCATACTCACTATGTGGTGGGAAGTCAGATGAGATGATTACAATGGTCCCACATAACCTTAAAGATGTCCAAGTCACACTGAAGTTATTCTACTGAAGGCAATAATGATCTACCAGAAATAAACTGGGCTCCACGTTTTTCAGGCAATGCAGCAGACCTGGTATTTAAACAGTACTTTCCCACCCTTGTACCCATGCAGAATCTATTCATATCAAGGGTATCAAACTTCAGGGTCAAACTTGATGTAAAGGTTGCTTTCCTGAATCTTCCATCTTGTAGACTCTTCACGTGACCTACCTTAAAGAGCCTACAACATAGAAAAACAGAGTAGAGAGAATGAAGCTATATGAAAAAATTACGTATCGTACTCAGTCGCGTGTTCTCCTAGGACGCTTGCTTGCATCACTTCCTCCAGATGTCTCATCTATCGCATCTCTTTCTCAGAGTAGTGAGCAATTTTCCACTTTATTAGCATATACAAAATTAGGGGGGTGCATGTGTGGGAGAAGCAGCTGGAAAACTCTAAAATAACTTCAAGAACGAATGCTGAGAATGTTGTGTTTTCACCGCCAAGTTCAAGAATGGGTAGATACTTGTGCTCACCACTTAATTTAATTTGGCTTAAATACATCTTTATTCCTTTTTAGGATTAATGAAGAACCATCAGGGAAAAGTGCTTTTCCATAATTGTCATACCATTTTTTTCATGTTCTTCATTTTCATTGAGTTGGGTTATTTCAGTAATGCCACCCAGAAGCGATTAGATGTTCTGTGGTGCCTGTTCATCACAACAAAAGATTTATCTCGGGTTTTTAAATTCTTAATGATTCTTTCAATACTCTTGGCTCCTGCATTGCATTTTGGCAACTGCTTACTTGAACTGGTGCCCTTGGTCCAATATCAATTTGGCAACAGCTGACAATGAGCCTTTTATTTATATGTTTAATACATCTTTTTAATCCTTGTAATTCTTTTTGGTGGTACAAGAACGTGCTGAAAATGTATTTCTCCCAGTAGTCAGAATAAATACCATTAGCTTATAAAGATCCAGCTGCATGTGGTTGACTGGCTGAAGGCAAATCAACATGGTAGAGAGGGCAAGACTATCTATATGCAAAGAAAACATGGAGTGCAAGTTACTGTGGTCTTTAAGTACTCCAGCAGGTTAATACACAGGACTAACAACTCTTAGGTTACCTAATCTTCCACGAACAAGTGGCAGATGGCGATGGGAGTTCTTTACAACTATGTTCACTAACAGCAAAAGACTGTTTCTAGATAACACATTTGAGTGGGAACAATTTTCATAGCTCTAGAAAGATGTTCTTTGTCATCTGAGCTGCAGCCAAGACCAAGCAATGTTCAACCACAACGTAGTTTTCATACAAGCTGCAACAAATAGTGAAGTAGACCCATTAGGCCATCCATGCTACGAAGCCTTGCACTGGAGATTACCACCCAGGGGCACTGAATAGCCAGGGAGGTTGAAGGTTGCCAGGCAGGTTGTGGAGGGAGAAATATTGCAAATCTCAGTCCTGGTGAACAGTGGAGTTGGGCTGCAACTACTCTGACTATGCAACAGTGCCTCAAGGAGGAGAGAACATCATTGCTGACTTAGCAGTCAACAATGATTTGGTCAGTGATTGTGCACAGGATGGATGAGTTGCAGAAGCTGGCACAGGTCAACTTACAGAGCCCAGTGTCTGCCTGGCACAAGCACAGTTCAAAAGCATGAATATCTCACCTGTCCTGAGCAGGGATGCATGGTAGGTGGATTGAATAACACTGAACTCCAGTATAAAAGATACAGCCTTTGTCCAGAAGAGCCGGGATATTACAGTTCCAGGTCTGTAGCTAAACTCTTGCTGAAGGCAAGCAACATGAAAGACAAAGACCCAAAGCATGACCTTTGCCCTTGGATGGCTGACAACCACAGTGACAACGTCTCCTCCAAATGTAACTCAGACATCGCCTGACCCCCCCACAAAAAAGAGTTCATAGGATCGGAGGCATTCTCAGCTTTGAAACTTCAGCCATTATTGCCTGCCCTTGATTTCACTATTCCCTGGTTCTCCTGTGCTACAAGATCAAATGCCTCCTTCACTAGAGAGTTGTCTGTGGCAGCCTTCTGATACTGCACACCACTGCACACCTTTCAGACATGCATGCAAGAAAGGGAACGGCAAGGGGTGGCATCTTTCTCAAAGCCACCCTCCTGGTTTTTTGAAGCAAGCCTGGCTCTATTGTTTTGTTTCTCCACCTTACAAATCCCCTGCACACAGAGAAGCAGCATCACAGCACTATATTATCCCTTGCGTCTGCCTTCCTGCTTTGACCACATGACTTATAGGACTCTGGCATGAAGAACATCAGATGAGATGACAGGGCCCTGATCTCTGCTGGAAAATGCTTTGAGATCTGTTGATGAACACTGCTATGTGAGCACTAATATTAATGATTATAGCTACCAAGCCCTTTATGCTCTATCTGCAGATTAAGGAAAGTGATTCTTCTCCTCTATATGGCACTAGTGAGGCCACATCTGGAATCCTGTGTCCAGTTTTGGACCCCAGCACCGGAAAGGATGCGGACAAGTTGGAGAGAGTCCAATGGAGGTCAACCAAAATGGTTTGGGGACTGGGGAATGTGATTTAGGAGATGAAGCTGAGGGAGTGGAGCTTATTTAATCTGGGGAAGAGAAGACTGAGAGGGGATTTAATGGCAGCCTACAACTACGTAAAGAGCGTAGCAGCCTTCAACTACCTGAAGGGTGGTTCCAAAGAGGATGGAGCTGGACTGTTCTGAGCGGTGGCAGATGGCAGAACAAGGAGGAACAATCTCAAATTGCAGCAAGGGAAGTTGAGGTTAGATATCAGAAAAAAAACTTTCTCACTAGGAGAGTAGTAAAGCACTGGAACAGGTTATCCAGAGAGGTGGTGGACTCTCCATTCTTGGAGGTTTTTAAGACAAAGCCTTGGCTGAGATGATGTAGCTGGGGGTGGTCCTGCTTTGAGCAGGGGATTGGACTAGATGGCCTCCTGAGGTCCCTTCCAACTGTAATTTCCTATGATAAATAATAACATAATAGCATCATCCAAAGTTCCCACTTAGGTTCAGGACCCTGAGACACTGTGTGAACCATCTGTGAAGTCTATGTAGACAAAGAACAGACATGGGGCTGTAGCACTAAAGCAAACAAGGGGGTAACTGGTGCAATTTTTGTTACTTTTTTTGGTTAATTGAGACAGAGATAGGGTGAAAGGGAGGCTGGAATGGGGCAGCTGCTTTAAGTA
>NW_005842251.1:577821-586958 GCF_000455745.1 Alligator sinensis
GGAAAGAAATAAAGGAGGAGTGAGACAGGGCCAGCTGGCTATTATTAATATACGTAGCGCTATATCACAGCATTACTTAATCATAGACCATGACCTGATGATGCTGGATCTGATGCTGTGCATCAAAAAGATAGTCCCAGCCCCAAAGTCTTTCCAAGTTCACCTGGCTATCCTTAACATACTAGATTTACAGGCCTCACAACAGGAGTCTTATGGGATGAACTATGTTACAGGGGTGCTCTAAACCTGAAGCCTATATGAAGGGGTCAGCATGTGGCCCTCAGGTTCTTGGGTTTTATAGGACCCATAAAGCATGATCTTATGCCTAGTGAATGGCTTTGCATGGCCAACACTTCCCCCCCCCTGTAAGATCTATGGCTGAGATTTTCAAAGGGACTTGAATCCCTGTTCTTGGATATAGTCACCTTTCATTAGAGTATAAAGGGCACCTCAGAAAAAGTTGAATTTGAAAGTGTTCTGAAATTTTGTCTTTTGTCCTTTTTTTTTCATATCCCTGGGCACATAAAAATGGACTCCTACAGAAATCATCACTAGACAAGATTCAGAGAAAAGGAGATCTAACCAATCCCCTTAAGATATTTCTAAAACAATTCAAAAACAACAGACAGATGGCTATATAAAGATCTGGTATGTGGGGGTCTATCGCAAGGCAGGAAGCAGCATGAAGATACAACAATAACCTAAATTAGAACAGGACAACCTCTACCGATTCCCATAGCTCTTCTGATCTTACCGTTGCTTCTTATGTAGACCCAGCAGGATTTGCAGTGTAAAGTCCTACTCCACATGGAGTAAAAGTATCCAAATACCTCGCTGAATTTTTTGACTTTCTTATAGTATAACACACTAATTTCTATCCCTGATAAGTATTGGATATCAGACTCAAAACTTGACATGACTCCTGGCTCAAATGCTGTGAGGCCAGCACCTCAAACAAGTCCACTTTAAAGATAATTCCACATTCTGGATTTGCTCCAGCTGGCACTGAAGTCAGTGCAAGGGCTTTTATTGGCTTCAAGGGAGCTGGGTTGTGGCCTCATACTCTATTTTGTATTTTTTACTTGGGACCATGATGGGGATGCATTTTGCCTAAGACGTAAGTAAGGCAACATCCAAAAAAATTGCACCTTTCTCCAATCTATACAGCCCATACTTTTATTTGGGGGAAGTGCCAGGTGTTAAAAAAAAAAACCCTCCTTCTATATCTTTTGCTTTTAGAAGTGTAACAAACTGAAGTGCGGAAGAAGCTTTGCAGAATAGTAACCTCTTAATTTATAGTCTTCAGGAGTCTCCCTTGTGAAAATAATTAGCTTTCAGAATTAGTTTTGGTCCTTAACTGAGCCTCATTGACTTTATCTGCTTCATTTGCAGAATTAAGCATGATGTGCAGAAATAATTCAGTAACAGAAACCATTCTTCATGTATCATGCTTTCATCAAAGGACATATAATGAATAATAACAACAGGCAATTTGCAGGGCGGGGCGGGGGTGGGGGGGAAGTTCCAATTTACAAACAAAAATTCATTTATCTTCTCTTGGAGTTTTGTCAGCATTTGAACGAAGTGAGGACCACATGCAACAGTAACATGGATGAAAATAATTTAAAAGGATGCTGTTCTCTACAAAGACCCAGACATCGGGTGCGACATGTTTCAAGCCAGCTCTTCTGCATTGGTGCAGACTGCCTGAAGTCTGCGGAGCTATGCAGTTACATTGGGGCCTGGGAGTGATGGCTTAAGAATGGCATTTAAAGGTTTGCTTTTTGGGAATCGGCTTTGGGCAGTGAAATCATCTTGCTACCACTTCAGAAGCCTGAGCATCAGCCCTGATCTGGACTGACACCGAACCCTGTGTCTTGCTGACCAAGCTGCCAGTGGGTATTTGGGCATTGAGACTGGAAAGGGAAGAGAGGCCAAAGGCAGCGGGATGTAGTGCTAGCCACATCATTCCCTTGAGTGCCATCAGTTATACAAACTGGCATGCTTTGATCTCTCTAGCCTGATGGCCTATTAGCCTTGGGCAAACTTTGGACTCGATGCCAGTTTATAGCAGCTGAGGATCCAAAGCTTAACATAGATTTTGTGTCGGATTGTAGACTGTCACACGGCATGCTTCCACTCTTCCAAGTCACCAGATAATTTAGGATGCAATTAAAGAAAAATTAAACTTAACAGTCAGCAAGATGGCAGAATAGAGGAGCAGAATCAGGATGGCAAGGGTTTCCTTTCTGCTCTGAGAGATCTTCTTGGCCATATCATTTGTGGAGTGATCATAAAGCCCTGGTCCTCAGACCTAGCTGAGAGGGTGAGGGGGCTTTATTAGATAGACAGTAATAAAGATCAGAAGCCCTGCAGGAGGAGCAGATAACAACACACACAAGTGGTCTCTGGTCCGACCCAATACTGCACTTCTTATGAGGAAAAGGATGTGATGTGAGTGAAACAAGGTTCCAGCTAAGCCCAGTATCTTATCTCTGACAGGGGCAAAAGTAAATGCTTTCAAGCCAGTAGTCTTCAACTTGTGATCCATGGATTCCTTGGGGTCCTCAGACTGTGTCTAAGGGGTCCACAAAAGATGACTATGATCAATCAAAAGGGCACGAATACCCACACCTACAATTCAAAGGGGTCTGCACCCCCGCTCGAAACTATTTAGAAATGAAAATAGTTTGCAAGTCACTGCTTTAGAGAGAGAGCATTGAACTGGATATACCTAGAGTGGTCTATCCCCTATTCATTGCCCTGCCTGGTATCCACCATAATCCGTTTAGAGATGCCAAAGGAAACCTCTCCAACTGCTGTGTTCAACAGCTATTAATAAAGCGATCATCCCCAAATGTATCCAGTCCCTTTTTGAGTCTGGCCATGTTATCTGCCGCAGTGCTCATACTGTATTAACGTGCAGAGGTGTTACAAGGTGCTGTAAAGTGCTTCAAGACCCTTTAGTGAAAGGTGCTAGGAATGTGTCAGATATGATTAATGTAAGGGATTGCCATGAGACAGATGTTTCCAAAGCACATTCAAGCATGGCATTTGGACAGCAGAAAGCCATCTGGTGTGAACTTGAGAGGTGCTGTACGGTAATACTTTGGGTGGAAGACCCAAGGAGGACTTGACCACTGGAGGATGTTCTGTGCCAGGGGAAAGGGTGACACAGAGTTGGAGAACCTGGTGGTCATATGGCACAGTTAAGCTTGAGATACACACAAGGGCACTATGGCAAAGGGTACATCTGAGTTACCCGTCTTAGCACAGACCCGACCTTTAGTCCCTGACAAAATTAATTTGCCATCGTTTTGCTCAGGCCAGTGACAGTGAGAATATAAATCAAAACACCTCCCAGCCATAATAGCTGCTGCGGTGGTGCTGAGGGGTAGCCCTTTTATCAGGCAATTCTGGTTCATTTCATGACTCTTTTTTTCCCCCAAAAAAGCAAGTGCAATCTTGACTGAATGGCCAGTTCAGGAGCAAGGCTGCATTCAATGATGCTGATGTGAGAAAATCCCTGACTGATGGGCATGTACAAAAATGAATATACTCTACGGATGGTGTTTCTACTCTATGCCTTTAGTCTACACAGAGGAGATGCTCACTGCCTTCAGGTGCTCAAGCTTCTGAATATTAGGCTTTTCTGCCTAGAGGCTATGGTGACAGGCAGATCTGGACACACCTATAAGATGATGACTATTCCAGATGCTCTAAAAGGCCTGCATTTTTCCAAGAAATCTGTTAGAACGGGGACAAAAAAAAAGATAGACAAAGAAGGAACAAGTGCCATCTGCAAAGAGGAGGAGGCAGAATTAGATGCAGATTAGGGGAAAGACGCACAGGACATATCCATATGGTCAGAGCTCACTGCCCAAATCCCCACCTGCTCCACTTTGCCCTGCCTTGCTGGCCTGAGGTCTTTAATCTGCCCAGCTCATCAATGTGCTGTCATCTGTGCCATTTTCCATCTCTTTGGCTGGGAAAATACTGGACACAGCTGCAACACGATGATCCTGGTTGACAGGCTGGCACTGTCCTCCACCAATGGCTAGCAGGAAGCTGGCAAAGCTGACAGCACCTCTTTTCAAGGAAAGAGAGCCATGGCCTAACATATCAATAGCCATCTTTCCAGCCCTGTCAAGTGCCCTAACTGGTTTGGCACCCACTGTGTTAGGCTGTACACCAGTAACAGGTCTTATACTTGACAAAAAGTCCCACTATCTGGCATTGGGGACCCAACCCCAAGGATAAGTCAATCATTCTTTTAGGATGTGTCTCCACAGCAGGTTTATACCAGTGTAATTTGCATTCATATTTGTACACTCATGTAGAGTATATTGGCATCTGCATTGGATAAATGACCAACGTATCCCATCATAGTGGATGGTAGACAAGGTGCAGGTAACCACTTTTGCAAAGGGATGCCTACAGAGTGGTCCATTAGAGTGGGCTGTAGTTGTGCACACAGGATGCACGCACACTAGTGCATAATTACTGCAGTTTTTTTTACAGGGAAAAGGAGTAGCTTGCACTGGAGGGAGAGTTATACTTCATCCGCTCACCCCACTTTTACCCCAAGATAATAATATGTCATCTACCTGCACCTTTAGATACCCCGCTACATGCTGGAAAGGAATATCACTATGCCCTGGAGGGTGTATACCTGTGCACATGCATGTACATATATGTGTATGCATGTGCATCACTGCCTTACCTTCTGGCTGGCTTCAGACTAACACAGCTAACCACTTCTCTGTCCTTACTGCATTGAATCAAAGCTTTCGATGGGACTTTTGTGCCTAAATCACTCACATGCATTTGAAATGCCATTAATGACACCTTTTTCCCTGTTATTATTATTATTATTATTATTTCAGTTGTAGATTCTGCATCTTACATCTGTACAAAAGTGTGTTGTTGATATTTAGCATAATGACTAACATGACAAACCCAAAAATCCCATGGCTTTTTTTTTTTTAATGAACTGGAGCATTTAATGATGATGTTCTGACAAACTGCAGGTCAAATAGTAACATTGTACAAGCATAAATTATTCCTGCAGTTTCTACTGGGTAAAGCACCTATCCTAAATAATTATGGAATTATTCTGTATGTTAGTTGCCACGTTTAAATGAAGAAGTAACTGCATTTTACTGGTGAATGAAATGACCCCCCCTTGTCTAGTATGTCAAATGCTTTGGGGTCCTGTAGGGAACAACCTTGCATTGACTGCAGATGGTAGAAATGGTTTAAATCCCTTGAGGTCTTCAAAAGCTCTACTTATGTAATGCGTTTTTAATAGCTGGAATTGACCTGCACTGCATATTGAGAAAAAGTCCCCTGCAATTTTTGTGTCAGCTGTCAAGAGCTCTTAGACTGATTTAAAGGGACAGTCTCCTCCTCTAGGACATGTAATGAGTGCAGAACTGATGTTGGTGAATGTAACCCGCAAATGCAGCTAATGACAGCGGGACTGTACGTACAAGAGGAAACCGATGCGGCGCAGTTGAATGCAAGTGGGACGTCAAATGCAGAAAGACATCTAACATGCAGGCATGTGGTTGCAAGACAAACAGAAGAGATCGGTGCACTATTCTAGCGGGAAGCCTGGTATATACACATTATGTTTGTCTCATTTTTGATCCATGCCACCAGTACCGTACCTAGACTCATGGTGGCTCTGGGTGAATTTTTAGTATCAGGCCCCGCTCCATCAGAGATCATGATAATAATATTTGGACAATGGGGGGAAAAAGATACCATTTTTGGGCCCCCTTTCTGTCTGGGCCCCAGGCGGCTGCCTGGTTCGTCCATGCCCGTGTCTGGGTCTGACCACCACAGGGAGGCAGGGTAGTGTTATTATGCTTGTGGAACTGATAGCACAGATCTTCAAAGGTAGTTAGACAGCAAGTTTCCATTGAAATGGCTGGGAGGCAGGTAGTCAATACTGATGAGAGTCTGTCCAGACAGCAAAATGAAGGTGTGATTGCAGCATGTGCTGTCACCCGCGGGCCAGCTTAGTCTGGCTGCGTGGGTAACAGTAGCAGTGAAGACCTACAACATGGGCTTTATGTGCTAGCAATCGCATTGGAAAACTTCTGTGAACCCTGGATTAACCCGTGCAATCATTTATTCTCAGTTATTGTGCCTCTCGACAGGTATGCCGGGTCCTAGGCTAGGTCCTAAACCACTCAGGCACTTTACCTCTCCAGGCACACTGAATTAGTGTTTATAAGGATAGAGAAAATGTCAAGATCTCCTATTCAAAGCAAAAACCCCCCCAAAAACTTAACTAATATTTCCTATTCTTTGTTGATATTCGACGTGTGATCTTTCTGGCCAGAGAGGAGCAGTCCCTTGTGTCCTCCTCAGAGTCCTGGAAGGGACTTGCAGCAGCCAGGGAGTTTGGAAGATGAGGGGAAACTCAAGGAAGTGGAAACTAAAACTAGTCTGGAGCAGAACGTGGAGGTGGGAGCAGACAGGGCTTTATTAGAGCAGGAGCAGAGGGGCAGGATTAACTTCACACAGTGTGAAAGGAGGTTAGTGTGAGAGGGGGTGTCTTGACATCTCTTCTCCTATGTTGCTCTTGCTTCTATTATCCTATCTTCTGCCCCACGCATGGGTGTTTCCCCTTGCGCTCCTTGTTTAGCCAATCCCTAGTGTCCTCAAGCCTCCTCCTCTCCTACCCCACCCTGCCCTGTCTGCCCTAAATCTAAATCAAGCTGCTTCCCCCTCTCTCCTCCATGCTGCCAGAGCACCCACCCACTCTTCCTGACCTGCACCCATGCACCCAGCACTCATGCATGCGACCCTGGCCTGCACCCAGCACTCATGCATGCAACCCTGACCTACACCCAGCACTCATGCATGCGATCCTTTAACCAGGCTGGATGCGTGGAAGGAAGGGCACATTTGGGAGCAGACACAGCCAGTGTGTTTGCTTGTGGCATTTAACTCAGCTTGGCGAGTGGAAATAGCCTGGCTACTCTCAGTTTATTTAGGGTGAATTTGATTTTTCATTTCCCATACACTAAGGCAAGCACTTTTGATGAACAGGAGCATTCATTTCTCTTTTTTTATTAACTGTAGGCTCCTCAAGGCTTCCTTGCAATGTCTCTGCTGTGTTTCTGGACAGCTCCTAACAGTAAGAGAGTCTGACCTTGACTGAAGCTACTGTTCAACATGCAGCACCACAAAATAATAAACACAAGACATTCAATTCTCCCTTTGGACACTTTTTCCTTGAGTATCCTTTTATATGAGGCTGCTAACCACACGCTTGAGTGACATGACTTCTATTCATTTATCTCGAGGAGGCCTCTCAAGTCACAGAAAAATCCAAATATAAGCGTAATGTCTTTCTCCCTCTCTCTTTGACACACACGTACAAGGCTTTACTCGATTTGGAAACCTTTTGCAAAGTAAAGCCACAAGATCTGAGATATAAAAAGAAGCGTTAAACTGTGTGAAGCTTGAATGGAGCAAATTAGGCCTCGGTCAGCAAACATCTGCACCAGATGTTCTGACATGATTTTGGGGACGATCAAAAAGATGCAGGCTGGGCTGGATGCAGCTCAAAACACCAGAACTAGATGGCAGTGGAGGACCTGTGATCTGAAGCAGAGCATCAGGAACGCTGAATACACGGCCTGCATCAGGTGGATCCCTCTGACAGCAATGCCAGCTTTATGGATCCACTGGAAAGCAGAGTGGCTTCCCCAGCAAAACGCTGGCTTCATCCAGGCTGGGAGCAGGAAAAATGCTACTCTACAGAAAACAGCGGGCTATGAATTGAGAATAATTTCTATAACTTGCAATATTACAATTTGGACCCCAATCAACAGAGACGTCGCTGGACTCCTGTTGAAAGCGGTGTCTCGTGTCTCTCCTGAAAAAGCAGACGACAGCACGCCAGTGTTTACTTTCTTTATGACTGAAGAGGCTCTGTGATTACAAGGCAATATATATATATATATATATATATATAAAATAATAATAATAATAATTTGCAGAGTACAATAAGCAGCTAAATGCCAGGGGGGAGCCGGGCCGGCTGTAAATTTGATATTTTGTTCACTGCCTTGCTCGCCAATTTATGATGGAAGGAGGGAGGGGATTTTGCAGGGCACTCAATCTTCTATGCCACTGTAATTTTCCTCCCATCCAACTTCCAAACAGAGATGAGTAGTTTATCGAGGAGGAAGAAGGCTGAGGATGCTGAGCAAGGAGAATGTAGGGGGTGACCTAGCAGCTCTGTTAACAGGACTCAGTTATCGCAGGATTGCAAAGCAATAACGCCAGAGGCGAATGAATTACACACCAATCCGAGCAACAGCTTTTAAGGTGGACGTGAAAAGAGGTGTGGGAAAGCATGTGGATTTAGCTGCCAATTGAAGCGATTGGTTTATCTGTCCATTCACTGACAGCATTGTCCTGAGAGGTGTTGACTAACAACAGGAGATCAGCTGTGCTAAAGACTTGGCCTAACACTGGGGCTGATCCTATGGGGTGCTGAGTCCCTTTAGCTCATGCTGAGCCTCAGTCCCTGCAAAGCCCACACTTACAAGCATGCATACAGTGATAGTCATCTCCCAGATGGGCCGCTTCTCACATGCTAAAATAATACCCACAGTTTGCTCGTCGTCCGGTGTTTGTCATAGACTCATGCAACTTCTGTCCCAGATGAAAAAGCTGGTTGGACATAAATCTGTCTGATGCTACATCCATCCAGGTTAATCTAAAACCAGTTTGGGCCACTTTAACAGAACGGAAGTTCAGTGCACGTAAAGTACTTTCAAAGGTTTAAACTGGTTTCTGATCACTTAAACTGGTTTATATGCAACCTCTGTCCCTCGCCTTTCAGGCTATCATCATTCCACAATGACTCCATCCCCTATGCTTTGTGGAAATGATGTATTGGTTTCGTCAGGACTTCAAAGTCCATGAAGCTATGGTCCATCCAGCTTTGCTACCTATTTCCATCCTCCAGGGCCTGACCAGGCCCTCTTCCTCACTCTGCAGCTGGGTTTCCTTCAGGGCTGCTCTAACTCGCATCAAACCCATCCCCCAGGGACTTCCAACTTGCCTGCTCCTCTCCCTGCCTGACCTAGACTGCTGCCCACAGGGAA
>NW_005842251.1:586989-597157 GCF_000455745.1 Alligator sinensis
AAAGAGGAAATTATGCACATTTATGCCAGCATCATGTCATCACTGGAGGATTCCCCCAGTTCATGGGAGTGCCCAGCTGCCTCATTGAAGCAGCCTGCGTGGAGAAATCCCCCCCCCCCTTAAGCAGACAGCCCCCCACAAACCCCCATTTCATTGAACACTAAGGCTTGGGTGGCGGAAATTTCAGAGGGGGTGGGGGGAACTCACTCTTTCTTTGTCTTCAAAGTGCCCATCAAATGGCCAGGCCACCTCACCTGGTCCTTTAAAAGCATTGGTCATCATCCAATGGGCCTGCTTCTGGTTGGGACTTAGTTATGAGGTCACAAAAAGTTATGAAAAGGGGTCACCCCATCATGGAGGAGGGAGACATCTTTGGAAACACACACACAAAGCTGAAGCCTCCAGAGCAAGCTTGATCAAGTTACTGGCTAACTTCCAGATAGGTTACTCACAAGTTCATCCAGGGACTAAGATTCAGTGAACTAGAAGCATATCAAAAGGGCCAATCAGCCCGTTCTGCTTTGCTCAAGGTGTTTTTCTAATACTCTTCTATCTTGTACTCCTCCCACAATCCCTCTCTCTCCGATTAATAAAAGCTATCTGATACAGCAGACCTAGCTGAGAATACTTGAGAGGAGGGACAGGCCTTCTCGCTCCCAGGGGAGCTGGGCTGATTATTATCTGAAAGCAGCCTGGGTGGCTCCAGGCTATAAGGAGCACCCAAAAATATTACCGGTGAGCAAAGCACCCCAAGGTCAGCAGGGTCTGTGTACCCTGGGTGACACAGAGCTCTAACAGAGACCTAGGCCCGGGTGGTGGCAGCGATTGCCCCAGGCTTGCGAGTGTGCTTCAGGATGGGAGTCAGATGGATGCCCCAGAAGAGACACCCAAAGTGGGGTTTTCATCGGGCACAGTGAGGCGGGTAGGTCAGTGCAGGAGCACTCCCTATGGGCCCACCACAGCCTGGCCCTTATTGGGTTGCCAAAGCAAAGCAAAAGAAGACTTAGCTGGAACTAACACCATGGGATTGATTCCAGCAGACCCAAAAGAATGGCAACGTAGTGCCTCAGAAATCTACCCAGCACGTGAACACGTGAACATATTCAGGCATACCTATTGGAAATGGAAACAATACCTGCTCTAGGTCTTCTGCGGTCTTTTTGTTTTCTCCTGTGGTATCTTGATATGGTAAAATGAAGAGCTCAGCAGATGTGGGCAAGCCGGGGAGTACTGCAACCAGAACATGCTTGCTTGGAATCCCCGTAGCCTGGCATGGAGAGAGTCAGTGATAGGTGAAAAACTATCGCACCGAACACCAATGGCTTATTTGTTGAGCATCTCAGTCCACGTAGGTAGTATGTAGGGTATGTGTCTGTCTCTTGGTTAGAAAGAGTGTGGATATTACAGACCAACAGTGCAGCTTGAAGTCAGGGATAGTATCATTACATTGTAGCCTGTTATCTGCACGCAAAGTTATTCAGTAACTTCCTTTAGTATGTGGGATAATAATCTAAGCACCAGGGGACCATAATGAGGAGGTCACGGTGCACAAACAGAGCTGCTCTACTCCTCAGTTCTTACTGCTGTAGCAGCCTGGGGTCGCTTCAGAGCAGCATGTTCTAGATGTGCTGAAAGAGTTGGCGGTTTGGGGGGTGACACGAAGACAAAACAAATCCCAATTTACTTCAAGTTAGCTTAGCTGGCTTTGACTTCCTCTCTCTACTAACATGAGTACATTTGGGATGTAAAAGCTCATTATTATCATCTCTTTGCACCATTATCTCCTCTCAACAATAATCCAAAGTTTTTTAAAAAGAAGACCTACTGTCTCCTTCAGATCTCACTTCCATGGGAGTAAATCAGAAGGAATTCCATCCACCGCTATGGAGTTACAAAGTGAAAAACCAACGTGAGGGAGATCAGAACCAGACCCATTACTTTGAATCAGCAAATTGAATGACCCACCCACAGCAATTCACTCTCTTCTCTGTCTGTGCCTACACATTTCACTCCGTTTGATCTTGTTCTGCAATGAAGCAGCAGGGATTTATGAACCTCAATGGTGCATATATTTAGTCAATATTGCCACTTTGATTAATAAAAACAGAGTGCTTTGGACACAGTCTAACAACCAGGATTTGCACATGCTCAGGGTTAAAAATTCTAGATTGTTAACCCAGTAGTTAGTTATAGGGGCTGTGGCTCAGAATACCGGTTCCTTGAAGGAACAGACAGGTGGGGAACAGCAGTCAAAAAGGTTTTTTGTCACTGAGCTGAGGTATCTCAAATTATTAATGACCTCCACTGCCAAGGCTAAGCCAGGCGGTGGCCTGCAGCGACCCTGAAGCCTTCCTGGTGCTGCTGCATGTTGCTGGACACTGTGCTGGACAAGGCAATAGGTTAGGGATGGGAAAGTGAACATGTAGTTTTCCCCAGGCAAGAAAGCTGTGTTTTACGTGGTATTTTTAGCGGCAGTGATCCTGTTGCTTGGCGCCTGACGGGCAGCTGGAGTGTTGCTCCAGCTGGCCAGGCTCTGGTTTTGAGTGGCATGCACTGCCCCAACATGTGCCATGACATTTTTTGGATTTTTTTTTTTTTTTTGGGGGGGGGGGGGGGGGTTTGCATGTTTTTGATCTGTGGATATCCAGGGGTCAACCCCCCCACACTCCATGCTGTTCCCTTGCAGCACAGAGATCAACTGAATGTGCAATATGTGGTGCCGCAGACATGTCTGCAGCACCACATACCACATGGCCATGCTCATCTAGACATGACCTATGAGTACAGGAGTGACAGTGACCACCTGCAGCGGTCAGGAAAGAGTTTTTCTCTTTTAAAATTTTGGCTGATGATGCATTCTGGGTGCATTCTAATCTTTTGCAACAGCAGGTAGTAGACGTTGCTGGAAGCAGGATACAAGCCCCCAGAGACCCATGGGGTGGTAGCATGTTCATGATAAATTCAGTGTTGGGGTGATCTCCAGTTGAGAATATTATAATCTGATACACAGAACAGATTGGTAGAATTTAGTAAAGAAATCTCCTATGGGATGCCATAGTAAGGATAATACTTTTAGGTTGGTATAACAATTTTACATCAAGAATATCATTATCTATTGAGTTTTTCATTGTAGGCATGTTGGTCTGAGGACATGGGCAGGCACGATTTTTGGGGTAGATGTGATATCTTTTATTAAAGCAACTGAGTAGGTTGAAAAAACGTTCTTTGCAAGCTTTTGGGAATAATCACCCTTCTTCAGGCAGAGGGAGTCTCTGCTGTTCATTATCTACTGAATAATTTAGGTTTTTGCTTAATTTTATACATCCTGTTTAATATCTAGGAAATGATATTGACTGTAATTTTTATAGGATTTCCCCATACAGAATATTTAAGGTAAACCATCCAGCTCTATGAAACAACGTGACTGGCTGTCGCAGCCTCCTTTCTTTCCAAATCAACCCTAACAGAAAAACCCAAACATTTAAATAAATTAAAAACCCCAAAGGTTGTGTTTTTTAATCGCTTTTGTTCTGGAAGATAGCCTAGGTACCCTAGGTTTATCATCTAGTTTTAGTGCCTTGATCTTGTTTTACTGGATTGATTATATTGTGAAAAGCCATCCAGAAGTTAAATGGATCATCAAATAAGTACATCAAATACAATGTTCAGAAGATTAAAAAACAAACCCCAAAGAAAGCTTTTCTCTTTTTTTTACCTTTCTTCTTCTGTGGTTTAAGGAGGTTTTCAGTGTTATTCATTGAAAATGTCTTTAAAGATAAACAACTGCTGGGGATTGAGTTATAGAAATACTCCTCCCAAAATGTACAGACACTATTTGCGTGTGCATTTAGTAAGGTTGTATTTGTGGCACCAGCTGGGCAAATAACTGGCAAGACAATTTGCAGAAAAGCTGTGTGTGCATGAATTGCACACTTACCACCCCAGAGCTGTAGGTGCAAATTACATGTATGCATTTTTACACATCCAGGTTTACAATTCTGTTGCACAGACATTCTTCTGTTGAGTCCATATCTATCATGGCACCTGCTGTCTCCAATAAGTGGTAAAACCTCTCTCACCCTTTCCATTACAATCACTAGCCTTCAGCCTCATAATACTATTTTTAAGCCAAAATTATTGATAGTGCATCGTGTATATAGAGGAAAATGCACCTCTAGAACTTTCCCATGTGCACATGGCTCTGTTTATGAAGGAGAATACACTTTTAGTGCTGGCCCATGCAGTGGCGATGCGTAGGGTGTGCATGGGGGTGCACGTGCACCCCCTGAGAGTGCTGATGCACCCCCTGACCAGCCACACTCTCTATGTAGGTGATGGACAGGGGGGCCAAGTGGTGCCCCTCTGCAAGCGCTTGCCAGGGAGTGGGAGTGCCAGATGTAGTGCCACAGCTGCTTCCGGGAGCACCGTGGCTGCCTCCTGGTTGGTGAATTTTGCCGTGGGAGGACCTTGGTCAGTGAGATTGGCCATGGGGGAAACCCCACCTTGGTCGCTGGGGGGGGGGGGGGGGGGGACACGCACCCCCACCCCCTGGGGTGTGGGGGGGGGGGGGGGGAACATGCCCCCCAACTACGGTGGCACCAGTCACCCATGGGCCCATGTACCTGATGCTGCACGTGGGGCACATGGATGGTGCATCAGTATATGAGAAAACCCACCTTCACTACTTCATACATTTTGTCCAACCATTAGAAGCATAGGGTCATTAGGGCTGGAAATGACCTCAGGAGGTCACATCTAGCCCACCCCGCTGCTCCAAGCAGGAGCATCTTCAACTATATCATCCCAACCAAGGCTTATCTAGCTGGGTCTTAAAAATCTCCAAAGATGGAAAGTCCACCACTGCTCTATGTAGCCTGTTCCACTGCTTTACTACCCTCCTTGTGAGAGAGGGTAGTAACCTTATATCTAACCTAAACTTCCCTTTTTGTAATGCTGATGATCTTTTGGGATGCCGCTACACCCTACTGAAATATAAGGACAGCAGCAAAGTGAAGAAATACAGAGCAGAATTATATATGGAAGAATTTAGTCATTATGTACTTTTCCCTCTACCATAGCCCCTGTGACTAAGAAGTACGAATGCTGCCCTTTACAGCTGAAGGTTGGGATTTTGACCTAACCCCAAATATGCTGCTGCCCACAAAATAAAACATACAGCATATGAGCATATCTACAGTTGCTCATATGCACCTCTATCATATTATTTCAGCAGACCTCAAAGTTTGTGTGATGCTGTCAAGTATCCGCTGGCTTTATAAAGACTTTGGGTGCATCGTTCTGTTGTTCAGATTGAAGGTCAGAAGAAACTGAGATGGTAGATGAGGAAATGAAAGGATTTAAAATGTATTTTATCACTTACCTCTACCAGAGCTCTCTTGATCACTCTGCTGATATCCCGTCTCCACTCTGGAATATCTGGGTTGTAGTCGTCCAGGTTTGGAGAGAAGGACAATCGGAGAGACTGGAATCGCTCTGGGGAGACAAGGCCACAGCTGCTGTAAATACATTCACTGACACACAACTGAAGCTGGATCTCACTGTGGTTGTCCATCTACTAAACCATATTGCAATGAAGGCTACACAGGATAATTAGATAACATGGTAATCCCACCTCAGTGAGAAGCAGTTACAATGCAACAGGCCCTCAACCGATGTAAACCGATGTAGCTGCAGTAAAGCCCACAGAGCTATGCTGATTTTCACCAAGTATAGACGAGAAGCTACTTCCATTTACATCACCCGATACATTAGCCCTGTTTATGTCCAGTGCAGCACACTGTGTATAACTATTTATTTCGATTTCTAACATGCATCTACTCAAACGTCATGGACATTTCAGCACACCCTAGTATCACACACAGACAGTGTATGCCAGTAAACCATACTCACCTACCCCATCCCTTATCAATATCCAGCCATAACTCAATAATCATCAATTTGACAGATGTTTGCAACTTTCTTGTTGAAGGGCAATGAGACTCGCACAGAGCTCCAGGCACCGTTTTTAAGATGCTATTACAAATATATTGATATATAAGGTGGCCTCTCAACTAACCCAAGAGCAAGTCCCTCAGCAGCTTCACTGCTATAACAAAATTCAATTGACTCTGCTTGTCTGAAGAATTCCCATCGGACTCTTACCAGCTCTGTGTATGGGCATGCGACGTCCAGGTTAACGACCCCAGAGCAAAATGGGTTCCAAAAGTAATGCATCTGGCACTGCACCCTGCCCTTCATGACCATGCATTCAGTCCCTGCTTTCTTCAGTGTAAAAGCAGTGAGGAAAACTACCGCAATGCCACAAAGAACTGACATCTACCTGCTATCTACCTACTGGGCTATGATTCGGCAACCCGTCATTGCTCAGCAAAATACATAAATGCGTGCTTCTCTGCCACATCCTTCTTCCAGATGTTGCCCACGGTACATTTAGACTATGTTATGCTCAGGAGTGCTTTGATTGTCTCAATTTTAAAACTGCTCTCGCATTTCAAGGATGGGAACGTGCATCTCTCAGTTTTGGGGAGGGCAAATGCTCAGCTGGAAAAAACTGATGTTGCGCCAGGGAAGTCAAAGGTTTTATGCCATTTTATAATCCTTCTGAACACATTGTCTCTGTGAATTTTATGTTAGTAAAAGAATTCAACAGCCATTGAGGCCAGGTAGACTCCTGGCTGGCCAGAGTGACCCAAAACCCCCGCTGATGCTTTGCAATCCAGGAACTCCCATGGGACCCATATCTGGAGTCCTGAAACTCTTCAACCTCAAATTCTCTGTCACTGGCAACCTTCATACTCCAGCTTCTTCTGCAGCTTCTCCAGTTGAAGCTCCTTGTCCTTGGACTCAGTCTCCCTTGCTACAGCTCAAGGTTATGGGACAACAATTGTGATGAAGGTTGGCTGCTCTTCTGGCTGCTGTAGTCACCAACAGTGCTCTGCTCCCATGCTGACAAATTGAGCAGCTGTCCCAGTACCAGTACATATATTCAGTGTTTATCAGAGCAAAAGTGGTGGTGGCATTGCAAACTTACCATGCCTTAAATCTTGCCCTGTAAAAACCATTTCCAGCAGAGAAAAAGTTCATTTAAATGTTCACTCTCTGGCATGTCCATGAGAATGCCAAGTCAATACTCAACCCTGGATACTGGATTGAAGCCTGTGAAGCAAATGATAACATGGTGCTGTTCACAGACTATTTTATAGGCCACTGCCATGAATTACAGCAGATAATACCTGGCAAAGAATAAAAAATCAGCTTGTCAAATGCCAAGAGAGATGGAGTGCCCCACGATGGGGGCGAAACTCTCCCGCATCTTGCTGTGATTTCTTTCTTTTCTTTACCCATATGCAGGCAACACAGCTATGAATTAGGAGGTTCATCTTCATGGAAAGATGCAAATGAAACACTCTGCAGCATCGCTTGAGAAAAAATGAAGCAGTATTATAATTACTTAAACATGCTGAGCAGCAGGGGTTCGAACTGGAAGTTTAGCTGAAATGCTACAGTAAACTTCTGAGGATACCGACTGGATGGAGATTTTACAGCCGCTCTGACAAGCACAATTGGACTTGTGCATTTTCAACTCAGAGAGGAGTTTTAACGTGAAATAACACTGTAAAGCAATGGAAGCGGAGAGTCTATATCACCCTTTTTTTGCAATGTATGGGTGCTCAGCCTCCCTATGTCCAGACACAACATTATCATGCAGCAAGGGAAGTTTAAGTCAGATATTAGGAAAAGCCTTTCTCATGAGAGGGGTAGGAAAGCACTGGAACAGGCTGTGCAGAGAGGTTGTGGACTCTCCATCCTTGGAGGTTTTTAAGTCCTGGCTTGTCAAAGCCTTGGCTGGGATGATCTAGTTGTGGACAGTCCTCCTCTGAGCAGGGGGGTGGACTAGATGTGACCTCCTGAGGTCCCTGCCAGTCCTCATTTTCTGTGATGCTATGCAGAGAAGCACTTCCAATACTTGAAAAGGGTTGCCCAGAATTGTTTCCCTTTTAACCTGAGATGAACACTATATCTTGGGCCTGCGTGTCATCACAAAGAGCTGTAGAGAAGGGATGGGGAAATCCACTGTTTTCTTACACAAAGGGAAGCGTTCGCTCCTGTTGCATATTGCAAAAACCAGCCTGACGACGAATAGACACATTGAGGTTAGGAGCCAGAAGAGTATTGATCCACTCTGCAGGCAGGTGATCAAGCTGATGGGACAATTGAAAGGCTTCAAATCTGTGTACCCTTACAAGATCGTGTACCTAGTTCTCTGAATAATCCAATCGCAATTACTGCACCGTCAGCAGCACAAATACATTTGCTGATCACAGGTTTACAAGCCAATCCAAACGCTGATCTCATGCCAAGCATGTACCTTTCAATACCTGCCCTTCTCCCTTCGTTTACATTCTCCATTTGATACGTTATGTTTTAAATTTGATTATTACAGGTACATGCCTAACTGATCTCGTTTGGTGCCAAGGCAACCAGGCACCGAGCGATCATTCTTTTGCTACTTTATTCCCTTCGGCAATTCCCATGCAGGGACATTTCACATTTTGATACATCAAGGCCTTATTTCTACTGCTTGGTTCAGCCATTCAGCTATTTTTCAGGAGACTTCTAAAATTAACACTTTCTACCCTCCCAACTAGACCTAAACCACTTAGATCTGCACTGCACCATCCTAACACAAGTATGCTGCTGCTGGTAACTGAACTGCTTGAGTATCTCTCTAATCAATAGCTTATAAGCAGGGGCCTGATTTTCTTTAGTAAAAAAAAAAAAAATACCCAGTTTTCAATTTTAAAAAGTAACCCAAAATCAACATTTTTCTATGATTAAATTGAAACACCACTAATAGAGATAGATAGATAGATAGATAGATAGATAGATAGATAGATAGAAAATATGATATATTTCCTTGGACTCCATATTCTCCTAGAGACAGGCTCAAAGCAGTTTTGGAATGGTCTGCCTTTCATATTTTTTCAAAAAATGTGTGTGAATGTATATAAATAAATAAATAAATAAATAAATATATTTATTATATGAAGAGTTATCTATCATATATATACATATATAGCTATCTATCATATATAATACACACACACACATTATATATATATATATATATATATATTATATAGCATCTATCTGTCATAGATAGATAGATAGATCTATTAGTGGTGTTCCAGCTTAACCCAAAATCCACATGATTTTTCCATGATTACTTTTTTTAAACCGAAAATTGGGGAATATTTTAAATCAGAGAAAACCAGGATCCCTGCTCATAAGCAAACTGCAGAGACAGCAAACACAGACCTTATGGACCTCTCTGGACTCTTACTTACTTTGCACTAATAATCCATATGTGCATTAGCACCAGTGCTGCTCCTTCACTCTGCTCCAGAAGAACAAAGGGTTTGATACTGGTTTAAATGGCTTTGTGAGAATTGCATGGCATAGGGACTTTCCTAGTATCGGGCTAACGCAGCCACCTCTACCCCACCAGATGCTTGGAAACCCTGAGAGAAAGGAAGTCTCCGACCCACCATCTCTTTCTAACCTGCAGCACAGGGGAGGAGCAGTTGATGCCACCACTGCCCCATATCATTGCAAACCCCCAAATCAAGTCTATGTCGAAGACGGGATAAAGGAAAAGGGGTTTGGCTCTTCGGCTGCTGGAATGGCCCCTTGGGGCTGTTGTGATTGAGTGCAGTTTACAGACCGCCTAATGTTTTCAGCCCAGCCAAAAGCCTAGTGCACAGAAGCTAGTGACTCTGTGCTGAATGCAATAAGACAGGGGTGGCCAACCTGGGGCACATACGCTACAAGTGGCAGGGGAAACTTATGTGTGTGCAGGGAGGGGACAGGTAGATAGGACACGGATCAGAAAACAGAGCAGGAGATGGGGCAGGGAGCAGAACAGCAGAAAGGGATAAGAGTGCCTTGCAGGGAGAGCATGGGGCTAATTTGCGGTATGCCTACCAAAGAGGTTGCCCCCCACTGCAGTAAGAGCTGCAATTGGGGAGGCACTTGACAACATTTCTGAGGCAGGATGCAATCTTATTCCAAAAGCAACACAAAATTGCTCATGTTTTGTTTTTTTTATGAGCCCGTGGAACAAAATACATAAATACTAAATGATTCA
>NW_005842251.1:597187-607610 GCF_000455745.1 Alligator sinensis
AGCAGGATATAGAAGGGGACTCTTTCCATCAGACTCAAGGCAAACTGCCCTGTCCCGGGGGCCCCACCCCTGTGATCACTTTTCAATCACAGCCCACAGCTGACACCTAGATCTGCACTGCACCATCCTAACACAACTCTGCTGCTTCTGGCAACTAAGCTAGCTCCTTCAGAAGTAGGCTAGGTATCTCTATGCTGCCCTGAACTCCAGGCTGGCTTGCAGAAACTGGAACCAAGTCCTCGACTGGCAAGAAGAGTTAAGCCAACTAACAGTCTCCTTTAGCAGGTTCGAGCCTGGGCTTTGAAAAGCTGAATCAATCACCCAGAAGTAGCATTACTCTGAAATGTAAAGCAAAAGCCTAATCTTATTAGGGTAAATCCAGAGTAACCCCAAGAGCCCTCACGAGAGTTAATCTGAATTTGTGCTGCTGAAATGGAGATCAGAATCCAGCCTGAAACATTTTCAGGCAATACTGTTGCATGTTCCCCTTTAGCTTCTGCTTTTAATGAGCCTTAGGTGGTTGATGATGATGCACTGCAAACCCAGCACGCTGTTGTTATGGATACACATACGCTGCTCTATTCCTTTTCCTGTGCCGAGAGAAGCCACCGCTGATTTGCTGAGCGGGCTCTGCAGTAGGAATAAAGGGGTAAGGGCTCACCATACACTGCAATAGTCTTTGTATCCTGCAGAATCGTGCTCCCCGCCGAGACCTGCACCGTGATGGTGTTCATCCCTTCCACGGAGAATGCAAACGTGATGCTTCCCTCCAGGGTGATCAGCGGCTATAAACACATGGGGAGAGAGGGCATCAGGCTCCCGTCTGCCAGGCCCAGACTAGGCACAGAACAAGGCCGTAAAGTCTTGTCTTTGCTCCCCTTGATCCCAGTGGGAGTTTTGCTACAGACAGTGGAGGGGACAGAGGTAGACTGAAGATGGGCTACCCAAAATGACCACAAAATGTCTCATCTCCCTCCTGTTTGGAGTAACAGAGTGAGGCTAACCCTGTCCCTTCATGAACTTAGCCAAGTCTGCAAGGTGACAATCATCACCTGTAAGTGCCTCCATGGGTGGAAGGTTCCTAATACTACAGCATGCTAATTCGACAAGGAAAGACATCAAACCTAGGGGGCTAGAAATGAAGTCAGCTGTATTCTGGTGCAAATAAATGGCAAAGATTTTAAGGGTAAGGTTGATTAACTACTGATAAACCTTCCTTGGGAGTGTAGTGGATGCTCCATCACTTAAAGTCACTGCATCAAGACTGGAGGTCTATCGAAAACCATGCACTAGGTTAACTGCAAACCACAGCGTGTGTCTACACATTGCCGTGTGGCAACGTTGTTATTGCACCGTGTTTTAGTACTTTCTTTTGGAAGTACTAAAACACGGCACTGTAACCGCCCGTACTGCACCGTATGGGTGGTGCACGGGAAGATTTTCCCTGCTACATTGTTGTAACGGTGCGCTATAAGCAGGAAGCATGCACTACAGTGATGTAGCCGGTGAGCATGTGTAGACCCATGTGATCGCTACGTTGCCGTAGTGTGTCATACAGTGATGTGCACATCGCTACATCACCATAGGGCGATGTGTACACACGGCCACAGTGTCATGAAGGAGCTTGCTGGCTGGCTCTGGCCTGGTTACACAGGAGATCAAATGAGATTATCAGCATCATCCTTTCTGCCATTCAAATGTATGACAATCTCCCCCTCTGAGTCTAATTGGGGCTTTTGGGTGCTTCTGCAAGACCGATAAATAAAATCACAATTACATGGTGCCTATAAAGATGTGCAAGAGATCGCAGAAAGTTGTGTGTACTCTTTTATGCTACATAGGAAACATAGGCAGGATATGTAGGAACACTGCAGGATGTGAAATGATATACCTAGATTGTACCAGGTATCATTTCACATCCTGCAGTGTATGGTAATGAGGCATTCTTGCACACACAGTTTAACAGAGAAAACGAGAACTTGGCATAATTTAAGCATATTTAAGGGTAGGTGTTGGAGTGAGTGATAATGTTTCCCCTGTTGTTAATCATGCAGTAGGTACAGACTGAGGAACAAGGTTTATGCCCTAGGGCTACACGCACAAAGCTTGAGATGAGCAAGCTTCAGTTCAGATGGCAGGGTTGGTAAAAACCGGACAAGGTTGTATTTTAGATTTGAAAGGGGGGAAAAAATATTTTAGAAATGCTTTCAGTCTGCTTTAGGGTTAGATCTTCTCCATGCTGTCAAATGGGGTGTTGGTGACTTGCATAAAATGCAAATAGCTTATTTAAGCATACCTACTTGGGGCTATCAACACCACCAAATTGGTTTGCATAACCTGGGGGAGGAGGGGAGGAGAGTGGACTTATCACACATCTTCCTAACACATCATTTCTTACAATAGCTTCTGAACCATTAAGCTTTACCCAATCTCCGAGGCTGGGCACAGGCCCAGATGGACTATAGGGAATGATCCCATTGATCTACCCGTATTGGGATGTAGGAATTGCTCAAAGTGCCAAGGACTGGTCCCTCTGTTAGCTGATCAGTTTGATATTCAGAAATATTCCCGAACCCCATCGGTATGGCATATCTCCAAAGATGCTTTGCTCTAGCTGCACAAGGGAATACCAACCTCAGTGTTGTTCCCGAACCACCAGACGTAAGTGAGCGTGCCAACCTGGCTGGGCCACAGCACCGCTGTGGCATTGACTTCTTTGTTCTTCGTTGTAACGAACGGGAGAGACAAATGGACGTGCTCCAGGGGGCCTGCCGAGATAGAAACAGCGGCGCGGGAGGTGAGTACCTGCTTTCAGGCATCAACAAGCCAGCCTACTATTGAACCCTTCAGCTTTTTGGATGGGACGCTCCAGATCAACGTTATGTGGCACCCGACAAAGTAACAGTGTGATGCAAGCACAGTTTGCAAAGGAGGGAAATTTGGATCCTGGGCATCTGACAACAGGAGCTGCTCCTGCCTGAGCAACTGAAAAACTCAAGCTCCTTATCCAAAACCAGTAGCATATTCATAAACTTCAATACATGTGAACTAGCCACCGAAGGGGACAGAGTCATCTTCAGTGGGTGATGCCTGAAGACATGACAATTTGCAGGATGCATAGGGCGCTGTCATGGAAATATAATATTGCATACCCGTAGGATCCTTTCCTACTACAGTTAGAGCAGTTAGTTGGGGGCAGGGCTGTCCCTAGGGTGTGGGAAACTGGGGTGACCGCCCCGGGGCCCTGCGCTTTGGGGGCCTCAGGGAGCCAGGTGGAGTGGCCTCCCTCAGGGCCTGCCTGGAGCTGGCGGCTCAGCCCTTCACTGCAGAAGAAGCATGGAGACCCCCCACCCCACCCCCGGGCAGGGGTATCACAGCCCCGTGCAGTGTTAAGGGGGCCCTGCACAGACTGATTTGTCCCAGGCCTTGCACCCCCCTAGGGTCGGGTTTGGTTGGGGGTTAAACAAGATGAAGGGGTTAAACTAGATGACCCCTTGAGGTCATTTCAACCTTAATTTTCTATGATTCTATGACCAAACCATTATGCAGGGCAAATCACTATATTCAAGAACTTCACCTGGGCTACACTGATTGCTCCAAGCCTTCACCTCCTCTCCTACAGAGGGTTTGTGGCTGTATCACACCTGCTCCTGCACAGCTAATGCCTCTCCTTCCTCCCAACCAACACAACAACCAAGAACCCTACCAATAGCAAAAAAAAGCAATGTCCTTATCCTTGCCCCTGTTACCACCAAAGGGCAATGCCAAAATGGCAGCAGCCCAAGGCAGTGCCCACATAAGGAGACCTTCTAGTTTTCTAGGACCTGCAGGTTGGCCAAGTCATTCTCCCCCTCTTGAGTGGATGAGATGGTGAGATCAAGAGACAGAGAGAAAATGAGAAATATATGGTGCTCTGGGGACTCTGTCTTCTAAAACCAACTCTGTCCCCATTCTGTAGGTGGAGGCTCCCAGCACCGTACATGGACACTTGGGTCCAACTGCACTGATTTCATTTCATCGATGAAGAGAGCTTCAAGTCACAAAACCGTGTGATATATAAAAATCTATTCTACTTAGTCTAAAGTCAAGTAGAAGGCAGGGTAGACCTGTACCTTATAGACTAACATTGCTAACTGTGTCCAGTGTGATCTGGGCGTTTCGTCAGGGGAGCCCATATCTGAGCCTTATCCTCCCTGGGTGACTTCACATTGAAAAAACACTCCATGAATGGCATTATGTCTAAGAGACGTAACACATCTTGGTTGCCCCGTCCTAGTTACACTACTGGTTTTTGAACCAACAGGATCTCAAACCACGTTACAGAAAGGCCTGGTACCATGCTCGGTCCTTTACATGTGCACAGAGAAGGTCTGCCAATTCAGAGGTGACCCCTGTTAGGTGTACAGAATAAAGGTCCCTGCCCTCCGCACATCTCTGCTTTAAATGCAGCCACCTCTGCTTGGAAACATGGCACTTCTTTACCACCCCACAATGATGCTCCGTCTTACTGGACAAGATGAGGTTGGTTGCAGGCTAGGTTCACAGTGAACACCACCATCCCTGTTCTTGTGTGTCAGTGAATGCTCCTTTTTAGGAGAATTTTACTTTGAAACTTTGGGTTTCCCTGCATTTCTTGCAGTTTGGAAGCAATTCGGGATTTTGCCCTGCATCTCTCTTTATTTTTAATAGGATTCCTATGTCCCCCCAGCTGTATGGGAATAACCCCCTTGCCAATGCCCTCAGTTAGGGTTAGACACCTCAAAATAATCATCCCTCTGGCCTGTGTATATTGTAAGTGCCCTTCTCCCATATTCTCCAGGCATCCAATGGCAGCAGAGACCACAAAGGAGGCTGACTTGCAACTCAAAGCTATCAGAAAAGTTGGATAGGACTGCACGCTATGTAAGCCCTGACACTTACAACCATGTGCAAGATAAGCTAGCAGCAATGAGGACTATCACAAAACCGCACCGCACAGAATAGGTAATGTCTTTTCTGACTGCTGCTGGTCACTGATAGGACAGGACAAGGAAGACTCACTCTTATTCAATTCAACATCTGCATTCCTAAATACAACCGAACAAAAAGCACGTGGGGTTTGAAGTGCGTGCCTTGCCCAGTAGGTGGTGCTGTAATACTCCGTATTGGCGACCGAAACGGGAGGAAAATGCTTATAACAGATTTTTCCTTTGAAACTTTGGAAGAGCCATTTCTTTACGACAGCTCTTCATCTGGCCCGCAGAAATGGTCTTTGCTCTGCGATAACCTTCGTATGCATGGGATTATTATGAAGAACATAATCTATGCAGAGAACCTTAACCTAAAAGCTGTAGCAGGACTACATTATTTTAAAGAATTAGAGCGATAGTTTAGGAGCCTAAACAATTTAAACCAACCTACTGTGATAACTCTTAGCTGGTGAGAGCTGGAGAAGAGGCTCTCCCTCAGAGCCCATTGTACATGAATGTCTCTAAGTGGTTTAAATCTTATCATCGTACCCTCTTGATCCTTCATTCCTCCTCTCTGGTCCAGTTTGGGCTTATTAAGTGGTGCAAACAGTCTTACACTATGCTTTCTCTGCCTGGCAGAGGGAGATGGGCATGGCCTCCAGGAAAGGGCATGGCTAAAATAGCCCTGCCTGGCAATCCTCTTTGTTTCGGGGCCCTGTTAGGAGCTGGCATAATTTGAACCGATGTCATGCTATTCTACCCTGGCCCAAAGCAATCACCTTTGCATACAGCATGCAAGGAGAAAGCTTTACTTTATCTCTGTGTGCCCACATGCACACACATTTGGCTGATTGGATGTTCGCTGTAGCGGATGCCGGGAGCCGTGGTTAGTAGCTAGGTGGTGGGCAAAATGCATCACGTATCACATGGGAATGTCATCTGACGTGGGACACTACACAATTACCCACCCATCAGAAAAAGCTCATTGCACTGATGCTGTCATTAAATGGCATTTCAGGTCATCTACATGATCTATAGGAGTACCGGGCTTATTTCTAGTTCCTCTTACAAAAAAGCATCGAATTGAAGGGCCATATCAACAAAAAGACATAAATCATAGGTACAGGAACACATGACCCGAGGTCAGGAAGGAGATATCGGCCCTTTTACACATGCTCTGACATGTTCTGTAGTTAAAGCGCCCCTGCCATTTTGAAAGGTGGGATGCTGAATACATGAGACACTGCGGGCGTTTTAATTAGAGCAGCTCCAATTAAAATGCCTGCCCTGCTAAACCCACTCCAGACCATGTGTATAGGTGCCCATATATGGTGTCTGCCCATGGACAAGCTCTTACCCTGAGGTCAACGTGGAGCAGCTTACCCTTTCCGCTGTACTGGAGTAAAAGCATGCACGTGGACTGTTGCTCTGGAAAACCTGCTGGACTGTACATCCAGATGCTTGCTAACTCTGCTGTCCCTTGTTTGTACCCATGCTTTTTGGCTCCTAAAGCATCATGCTGACAGACTTCAGGTCAGGAGAGGGGGTGGGATTTCAGACATACTGGTGTCCTCAGCATTTCTTACTGGCCGCACTCTCAGCATGGCTGCTTCAGATCCCATTGCAATGGGTCAATCTTTCCCCAGGCCAGGTACACAGAGCCCAGGTATCATAATTCAGGCCTATGAATAGTGGGGTCATACATCTCCTATGAAGGTCAACATCACAATCCCTATGTCCCCTTGTGGATGTAGCCCACAGTGACTTAGGAGCCTAGGACACTTAGACAAAATTTGACTTTATATCCTTAACAAAATAATGCTACAGTGGCTATATTTTGGTAATGCTTCCTAAGCTCCAGTAACTAAGGAAATCTGATCCGAGTTTGCTGGCCACCGAGCTATTAAGCACAAAGGGCTGAGCAAAACAAATGCATTGTCCCTTCCATGTGTGGGTCGCATAAGAAATCAGCCATCGTTGCATCACGTGGCCTCGTTAGTTTGCAAACAAACACATCACACTGACAACTGTCCCTATGGACTTTCCCTCTTGTCGTACGGCAGCTGATTACAAAACCTGCTTGCACACGGCTGTCAGAAGGTCCCCTGAAACATTACGACCAAAACAGTTCTCCATTTGTTTCCAGTGACCTTTACAAAGACTGATGAAGTGTCCCTGGCTCCAGTTCAGCTGCCCTTTCTATATCCAGCAGCGTGGACAGGAGGCTCAGAATAAGCAAGGAACTGGGCTTGCCCTCAGCAAACCAGATAAAGCTCTCTGTCTGCAATTGGGCGATGCGTCGTAGTGCTATGCAACACGTAGTGCTGTAAGGAGAACTCGAACGCAGGACCTGCAGCCTGCCTTTGCAGTCACAGCCTGGCCCCGTGACCTGAAGGGCAAGCTTCACTTGTTCAGCCACTGAAGAAGCTGCGTAGCACCATGCCCATCCTCAAAGGCACAACTGGCTGGTGCTGTGCCCTGCATGGTGGCAGCACATGGAGGTTTGCTGCTATAGGCAGACATCACCCCCTTTTTTTGGTCACTGGCAAGTGGCTAAAACCACACCGATTTTTCAGCAACACAAAATGGAGGTGACATCCCCCCTACCCCCTGCACCCATACCATGGGGCTGTGCTCTCACCGCTGCAGGAAAAGTGCAGGGTGCGGGGGTGTGAAAAAGTGGACATGTGGACACTGAGGCTTCACCACTTCAGGGAATAACTTGGTGGCTCCCACAAGAGAGGGAACCTCTCTCTTTTTTTGCCAAGCCAGTTAGCAATTGTAGATGGCATGTTCTTCCTGTTTGCTTGTGGATATTAAGTGGGGGGGGGGGCTCCAAATGGGACTCATTCTCCTAACTCCTTATACTGTACTTGACAATCTCACCCTAACTCCACCATGAAGAGAGGAGGTATATGTTCCACCTAAATCCCCCCCCTGCAGTTTTGAATGCTACAACACGGTTGGCCAACCTGTGGTATGGGCAGCTGCCATATGTGGTACATGGACCCCAGATGCTCACTAACAGAGGGCACCGAACTGGAGGCAGGGGTGCTCAGGCAAAGCAGAGTGGGGGCAGGACATACAAGCTGCACTTGCAAGGGAGTTATCAGGTATTAGCATCAAGAACCAGGATAACCATTCGCTGGCCCTACGGCCACCATCCAATTCAGGGCTTTGTATCCATGCTCTCCATATAAAACGGTAGTGGTTGTGCGGCTAGGGAAGGGTTAGCTTGGCTTTTGGCGCTGACACCTCTGTTCCAGCAGTGCCTTGCCCTTTTCCAGGTCCTGTAGCCAGAGGCTTGAGCCCTCCTCTCTCTTTTCTAATGCCCCAGGCCAAAAATGATCAGATATGCCTAGTGGGCGGTGGGGATCAGCACAGCCCTTGGGGAACGGATGGGGCTCGACTTGTAGCACGCCAGCCAAAACCGTTGGCCACCGCTGGTCTACAGGACTGCACTCCTCTCTGTGCCCCCTTGCTGTGCACAGTGAACCACACCCTCCACCCAAGGGGCAGCTGTCTTTAGAGTGGGGAATATAATCCAATGTTGCAAATGGTATATAAAACTTGCTGAATGTTTTGGCAATCTTTGAAGGAAATATACTGTGCAGGAATGTGTTCGGTGTTAATTAGAAACAATGCTTTCTGTTGCCATGGTTTCAGCAATCAAATCATCTCTTGGAAATAACATGCTTTTTTTTTTTTAAAAAAAAAAGGTCTGCAAATGAGAAGTCTGGGTATGAACCGTCCAGAAATGGAGGAGATTTCATAGGTGGATCAGGATTTTGTAGCTTGGGCTAATTTTTAAGAGTGAAAAGGTGTGACTTCTGAATGAGAATCAGGTATCTTTGGGCTTTAAACCAAAGCTAGTTGACATATCAGGAGGTTTAGGAAAAAGGCAGGTGATCAGTTGGAAGATATCATTTTCTCTTTTTTTTACGTATTCTCTAATGTCAGGAATCGTGGTCCCAGAGTGACAGAGAAATACACTTTTCTTCCACCCCAGAATGGCTGCATTTCAGCAGAGGGCAAGCGCTCCCTCTGTACCTATGAGCTGAGATTTTTAAAGGGGACGAGCAACTCTGCGCAACTCCCTTTGGGGAGCCTGAATTCAGACATCTGAAAGGGAGCTGATTTTTAGCAGGTGCTGAGCACTTCCCCTCTGAAAATCTGGCTTCTTTAAGGCATTTCAAAGTAGGTCCCTGAAATTCAAGGCACTCGTGCTTCCAATCCATATTGAATAGTTTTGCAGGGCACCTCGGTGCTCCTGCTCCTAGAGAGGAGAAACTGCCAGGGAGAGAACCCTGGCAGGACACTAATGAGCACAGCTGCGGGTTGCCGGGGCAACTAAGGAGAGCCAGCTGCCTGGAGGGGGCAGGGCCTGGCCCTTATAAAGCCCAGGGCTGAGGCCAGGCTGGCAGTTCCCTGCCAGCAGCCAGAAGGGCAGGAGCTCCTGCAGTTAGGATAGGAGGAAAAGCCTAACAGCAAGTATAGCTCGTGAGAGCTCCAGAGGCTGGAGCAATGATATTGAATTACAGACAGGAGGCTTATGTTGTTATGGCCCAGTGCCTTACGTTTGAGTTATAGCCAGGAGGCTCGAGTTTATGTTCCGCTTTGATATTACACCGGTGGTTTGGGTGAGGTTATAGGGGTTGGAGGAGGCCTCGTAGGGGGCTCACGGAGTGTGAGGACCCCGGCGCCAGTGAGGGCGCATTATCCTCATAGGGACCCACAGGGGGTGGGGCCCTAGTGCCAGTGAGGGCGCAGTATTCTCAGGGGGGAACCCCAATGGTATGGAAACCCCGGCGCCAGTGAAGGCGTAGCACCAGTGAGGGCGCAGCTTGCGGGGCATAGACCCCAGCCCCGGAGAGGGGCGGCTTTGAGAAGCCCCAGCACGGGCATGACGAGCCCCAGAGAGGGGGCAGTGTTATTAGGAAGCCCAGTGCCTGAGGAGGGTGCAGTGTATGCATAGGGACCCACAGAGGGTGGGACCCTAGCGCCAGAGACGGCGCAGCATTCGCAGGGGGAACCCCAATGGTATGGGAACCCCAGCGCCAGTGAAGGCGCAACTTGCAGGGTACATGGACCCCAGCCCCAGAGAGGGGCAGCTTTGAGAAGCCCCAGCATGGGCACGACGAGCCCCAGAGGGGGGGCAGTGTTATTAGGAAGCCCAGTAGGGGCACAGCGAGCCCCAGAGAGGGGGCGATATTATTAGGAAGCCCAGTGCAGGCACGGTGAGCCTCTGAAGAAGGGCTAGTGCTGCGATAAACCCCGGAGCAGGGTAGAGTGCTGCAGTTGCCCCCGGCGAGAGGGGGTAGTGGCACGGCGAGCCCTAGGAGAATGGGGGCAGCAGTGCGGTGGACCCGAGAGTCGGGGGGGGTGTCACCGAGAAGTCCCCAGAGTGGGCGCAGAGAGCCCCAGACAGGGGGCTGTATTTTTAGAAGCCCGAGTTCGGGCAACCTTGTAGGGAA